>NC_142249.1:13364249-13666318 GCF_052056855.1 Sturnus vulgaris | reverse complement strand
ATTTAAACCTTTGCAAAGAGACAATGTTTGGCAAATAGATGCATTTTAAATACACATCCTGGACATGTTTATACTCCGTTTTTGACTTTTAACACAAGGAATTGAGAGTAAAGCTATGCTAAGTCCTGTGGCTTGAGACAGCACACATGGGCATGAGCACACTGGCACACAAGCAGCAGCCTGCAGCTGTGTAAGAACACTGACACACAGCTAAGACAGAGCCATGAAGGGATTCCACCAACACCTTTCCAAATGCAACCTGCATAATAATAAAAAAACTTGGTACATTCTGAGGCATTGCAAGAACAAACATTTTCTCCACTCAAATCTCTCCTTGAAGCCTAGAGGGCAATCATGTCTTGTAGGGATGATTACACAGCATCCAGAAGGAGACAGAGAAGCAGAACAAGAAAAGAAGTCCATCAGAGAGAAACTGGGAAAACCAGCACAATGCTTCTCTCTATGTAATTATCTTGGTAGAATAATGGCAGAATTATACAAAAAGAGCAACTAGAGCCCCTTCCAGCAAATGTTGCTACTGCCTGGACTAATCAGACAGAGCCGTTCCTGAAACTGATACATAAACTGAGATTAGTTCAGTCTGCATGTATAATACCAATTCAATCTCATTTTTCATACCAAATTATGTTGGATTTTAATTAAAATCTTTTAACTGAAAATTAAAATGTCAGTGGTGATCCGCAGATGCTGCCGAACAGATTTATCTTCTCCCTAATGCAAATACAACAGAAAAGAAGAAGAAACACCAAAGAGCAAGAGTTTCAAGTACTAGTCTACTCAGCCAGCAGCAGGGACTGGCACCACTGAATTAAGTTTCAGGGGTCTATTTTCTTTCTGAACTCACCTTTCACTGCCAGTAACATGCCAGCAGGATCAGGGACTGCCCGGCTGAGCTCTGTTAGTCAAATAGCAGGAAAACAAAAGCAAATAGCTCCTAAATGCAGTATAGCAGTAATAGTACATGACTCAGGAAACTCCAAACAGCTTTTTCACTCACCAGGCAAAAAAGGGCCCCTTAGCAAAACAGATGCCTTGAACTCCACTAGTACCTCACACAAACACACACAGTGTGTGCTCATCTGCTTCAGCTACCCCCAGCATTTGGGTGGGACTCAAGTGCAGTGGCTGAACACCTCCCACCTCTCCAAAAATATTCACCAGGGGAGCAGAGATAACAGGGGAGTCACACAGTGCAACACCGTTTTCCAGAACCACAGCTCTACTGAAGCCTAACCCCACTTCTTCCCACTGCTAATTGCTTCACATGACCTATCGTGGTTTGACACACCAGCATTCACCTCCCAACAGCTCCCAGGGAGACTCCCCAAGGTCCATTTTGGACCTACTCCTAACTTCAAACTCACAACAATTTTAATCAGACCGTTCAATCTACATCCAAGATCCACATGATCGTTGTCATGAAGTAAGAACTTCAGCTCTTCTCTCCAAAGCTATGGTTTCTGATGTTTCCAAAGGTTCATCTGTTTGGTTCAAAGAAGTCCAAGTACTAAACTTCGTCCTTCCTCAAACCAGTCACCAGCTTCAGCCTGAATTTCTAAGTGCACATATGTTTTGGGCCCAGCACCATATACAATCAGGCTCTACTTGATGCTGGTCATTTGCTGAAACACTTTCTCTGATTCCACAAATAAAGCCCATTCCATGACTTAATTTCATTTTCTAGCTATGAAGCAAATAAGAGAGACAATGAAATGTTGCATATTGCAATGTGCTCTTACAGTGAGTGGGGAGCCCTTAAGGAGAGTGGGAACATAAACAAAAATTAAGGCATGAGTCATAGAGTTCAAGTCTAAGAAAAAAAGGGAAAAAGACTAGTGAGAATAGCAATACACAAAGAGGGTGAAAAAATTACAAACAAAGGACAGAAATAATAAACAAGGGCCCATGTAGAAGTGGCTGTCAGGCATCAGCAGCACATTTCAGAAGGGGACAAGCTAGAGCTTTTGACACCTCGCTCAGTTCAGCTTTCCATCCCCATTAAAAAAGCATCTGAAAACCTTGGGTCTCCCGGGAGCACATTTCCTTCTCAACAAATGTTACTGAGAGTTGCACTATTGACGTCAATAAAAGGAGGGTAGTTTAATCACTAGAGTTAGTTTTGGGTTGCTGATTTGATGATGATCTGCTGCTCAAACTGCTAATGGTTTGAACCTAATTTTGTGGTAATCTGACTATATTCATCCTTAGGTTCCTTGCTGCTGAGATGTCTAACATCACTCTACCTGTCAGGTCCCGGGAAATGAAAATTACTTCTCTGCAGTATTAAAACAGCTGAAAAAAGAAAATGGGTATTACTAAAGGGCAGTGCCAGCACTGATGTTTGAAGAAAATATGTCAGTTCCACAGAGCTGAATTACATTACATATTTGCACAGGGCACTTTGTACAGGAAATACTCTTCTCCTTAACTGAGTCTTGCTGTTAAAACAGATCAGTCTGGAACAAAAGAAAGAATAGAGGTCAGAATGGCAGAAAAGCCAGCCTGATCTTTTCAGCTGCCTGCAGAGCACCAGCACAGCCCCATGCAGCCCTGCACAGCAAAGACTGGGGGTGCACAAGGCAATCAGCAGTTCTCATCCTTAAGATTAAAGGTCAAACGGAACTAACCCTCCAGTGTCAGCAGAGGCACGTGCTTCCAGTTAATGCCCAAAGGCAGAGATGCACCAGAGGCAGCCAGAGACATTCAACATGTCACCACTTCACCAGCAGTGGCTCTGCCCTAACTTCTCAACAAACACAAGCATTTTGTGCATGACTGTTTCCAAGGGTTGGTTTTCCTTCTGCTCGTCCTTTGCAGACCAGAGGCAGGTTGGCCAGCTGGGTAAGCCCATCAGCCAGCACAGAGGCAGCAAATGCCTGAGACGTGCGAGACTCACCCCACACTGGGGTGTGCACATGGTGACTCAGCATCCATTTCAGTTGCCAAAACTGTTTAATAAACTACTAGTAGACTTGAGACTTGAAATTTCACAGGGATGTTTAGACTGAGAGCTTATACAGTGACAAACTTCTGGCTTTGAAAAAGACTGTTAAAACCTATCTTTGGTCGTTTACACATCCTCTCCTAGTGCGAGACCTGCCATCTGCCTACTGTGATTTGCCAGTTCTGCTGCCGTATCCACAGCACCGTGCTGCTAAAACACGCAGGCAAAAACCTCTCCTGGTGTTCTTACCCACACACTGCTTTTAGACTTTTGCCTGAGAAGGAGCAAGTGGCTTAGGGTTAGAGACAGAGGGCAGAAGGACTTAGTCATTTATACCCTAAGCACTGCCCTGCAGGGAGGCTTTTCCTCTCCAGGAGCAGTGAGAAGCAATACCACCCCCAAAGTCCATGCCAGGAATCCCAGTGAGCTGACACCTCTCTGCTGCCAGTGCATTGTACTGCCTGACAGCAATCTCTTCATCACAGCTGCACCCCCCCATAACACCACTGCCCTGCTTTTCGGACACTGAGCAATGCCAAGAGCTAATAAAATTGTCAGCCCTCCCACAGACCCCTCATTCGACCTTAGACACAGTCAAATCCTCACCTCTTCTTGCATCAGTTCATCACCTCCAAGATCAAAATCACTCATGTGATTTCCATTTCTGCTCCAACCCACAGAAGCTGACCTGGGGGACCAGCACATGGAGCAGCAGCAGTTGTGTGTTCAAACAGGGAACTCATCCACCTGGAATAGAGTAAATTCATGTCCCCTGTTCCTTCCTCACCTGCCTGAACCCAAATGCATACAGTACACTGTTTAAGAGAGCAGTAATTTGAATTAAATAGTAGTCCTAGCACACTCCAGGAGCATTCCTGAAAACCAAGCATTTGGATGAATTTTCTTCAAAAGCCTCTTAACAAACACCCAGCTCTGCTGTAACACTGCTGCTTTCCCCTTACCTTAGTAACTGTGGGAGGCTATTTATCTCGTTCCCCTTGCAACATAAAAGCCATTTCTCCAGTCAAGCCTCTACATTATAGATGGTTATTTTTTCCTTTATCATGAGCCTGCTGATAGTCTCTTTCATAGGGAGGCACAGCACCCGGCTGAATGATGAAGGTGGCAGCAGAGAAGCAATCATGCTCGTGCAAGGGACCTCTCCCAGGGTTTTATGCTGTTTGCGAAGGCCTGACTGCAGTGCCATGCTGGCTGTACATCACTGTGATTACATGCACTAGGTTATTCTGATTTACAGCAGAGACAGACAGAGAGGCAGGAAATTGGCCCAGCAATGATGTACTAATGTCTACTCTTCTCCAGAAGCTCAGTGTCTCAAAATACAAAAATGTTTAAGCCATGTTTTTGATAAGCATGACAAATCATGTAAAGTCATTACAATTTTATTAGAGGAAACATTTTCAAATGCATTGATTAAATTAGGAATAATGACTTGGACCTGAAGTTATAAACCTCTAATCTCATCAGCACTAATGACCTCCTGAAATAAAAGGGAGGAAGTCAGCATCCTCATGGCTGAGACAAAGAATGCACAGCACATGACAACAGCTCTTTATCAGCCATGCTACAATGGATAAAACTGAGAAGACAAAGACTGCAGAAAACCAAATCACAACCTACATGTTAAAAATCACTGCAGCTATCTCAGATTTTAAACCCCGTTTAAAACTACTTAATTCCTGAGCTCCAACCAGCATTGAGACAGTTACTGTAGTCAAAAAGCAGCCAATATAAAAGCAGTGCTATTCTGTACATATTCACAATGAAGCATATGGAAAAACATAGCATGTGTTTCACCTAAAATTGCCTTCCCAATGCAAATGGCTTCTGACATGCATATTCCAAAGTGCAAGTTACATGCAAATATCCCACGCACCAAGCTGCCGACTCTGAAGGACATGCAGCAAGGAGCTAGTCACAGGATGACATTCACATTCCCATTCCTCTCTTACTGAAAGTCCCCCTGTTCCTTGATACTGACACTGATCTCCCTCCACAGTTTACTGAGACAAAAAAGAACTGCACGTAAAGACTAAAGATCAATCCAATTGCCCCTTACCTTCCTGGTGCTGAGTGACAAAGGAGAAATATTGTCACTGAACAGGCCTAACTTGTAATCTGTATTTCAAGGTGCCATTGTCAAGGTTAGGGAGGCCTGAGCTTGATAAAGAGCAAGGGAAAAAAACAAATATGACAGTGCATTTTCTTAAATCTTCCCCTGGGTCCTAGATGTGGTCAGGACTTGTTCTCATCCATTATGTGATTGAGACAATCTCAGGGTCATGTGAAGCCTTAACTCGACTCCAAATGCCTGCACACACTCAGCAGAGAGGGTGGATGGAAAAGCATGGTCCTGCTGCAAAAGCTGAGAAGTCTCTTCACATTGAAGGTACTTCCTAAAACTGCTCATCCACTAGTGTGTGCCTAATTGGGGCCTTTTATGCTGAATTCTCCTTTTATCCTCCCCAACAGCAAACATTATCAAGGATGTTTATCCATTTTCTTTTTTCCCCCCCCTCACGTGTTTAGCCCTTTCTCTCTCACTCTATGAAAACTGGAAGCAAGAGTGGAATAAATGCATGCTATGTCTGTCAAAATATAATGTATGGCATTATAAATGCCATAATAAAAATGGCATTATAAATGTCAAATAAAAAAGACCAGTAAAGCAAACTGGTCTTCCCTAAATTCAACAATTATTAGCTCATGTCCTCTGAAACACCAGCAAATATAAGAAACTAGTGATGGAAGGATTGTTTTAATGAAGTTTGCACCTTAAAATTTAACCAGAATAAGAAGAATAAAATAATAAATAAATAAAATAACATAATAAAATAAGAATAATAAAATAGCAAATCATGCAACATTGTGGAAAACCAGCAGAATTATCTGAGCGCTTTTTCTCATCTTGTCTCATTTATGTAGACTTTAGATTTATATACTTCTCTTTCTTGTGAGGACTACATCACAAGATAATGCACAATTACTTCATTTGTTCATTAAACTTCAGCATTGTTTCATCCGTCAGATAAATGGAAAATACTGGTAATTACTGGTAATACATAGCTATGCATTAACACTATTTTTGCCTGTCTCACCATGAGCTCAAATCCAAGAAATGAGCCTCACCTCAAACAAGGAACAATACAGTTTAACTTCCCTTCAAGACGCAGAAAACTCATCTTGCCCCTTCTCCCCCCATCTGCCCCACTGAAGTAGCCTACACAGTGAAAAACTGAGTTTCAGAGCTTTGGATCTGAACCTTTGGGACCTTGCCAGCTACAGACACATTCCTGCTTGGCAGATGCTAGAAAGATGCTCTTTTGTGCACCTGTAGAATTTCCAGGAGCACAAGGCAGAAATAATCTCACTTGTGCACGCAGGAACAGGAGGGAATGATTCATCTTCACACTGTATGCAAATCTGGTCCAAGAGTGCACACAACTAATTACTAGAAGTGGATCACTATGATAAGACTCTTTTCCTTAAACTGAAATTCCAGATTCAAGGTATGAGTTTGCTTGCCTTTTTTTTTTACCTTTCCTTTATTACAGGAATAAACCTTCTATTATTATTATGTTTCTGTCATTAAATATGTAGTGTGTGCAAACAATGATGAGTTTTTCTTTACCAAATTGTTCTGTTCTAACAACTGAGAACAACATCTTTTACTGCATTACACATAGGAAATATTTAGAACAAACAAAAGGAGAACATTGGCTACCCACGTGCATTAAATATCTGATACATGTGGTAGTGCAGCTGCACAACATTAGGATAATTGAGTCTGTTCTCCATCTCTCCAACCACAGTTTTAGCCTTTTATTCGTATTCTTGAGTTATCTTTTTTCATAGTAAATAGACTTCATTTCCAAACTTTTCCCATCTTTATTTCTTCCCTTGAACTCACCTCTGAGAGACTTAATGAGGACAGAAAATTGATCAGCAAGTACATTTTATTCCTTATTTGAAAGCACATAATATTTCTCACAAGTCCTCTTTGTAGGAAGATGTGTCTGGAAGTACTTCTCTTCTATAAATATATTAAGAAAGATGAAAGAGAGAGACGGCAAAACCCAGTGACTTGATTAGCATGGATGTGCTCTTGAGATACCAAGACTGCAATACCCCTTCCAGCTTTGCACTGCCAGCCCTCCCCAGTGGCAGCCCAGATGGTTTTAGGACTGGGAGATTTTGCTTACTCAGGTCATGAACCTCCAGTGCCCCAAGTAATTCACCTATGCTGAAAATTGGCTCCCTCTGAGCAGTGTGAAGCTCAATCCTATTCTGTCTTTTCTTATTAAATTAAAAAATATTTTTATTAAAAGCAAAGTCACAAACAATGGTTGGTGTTCAAACACAAATTTTCATCTGTTTATAGACCATTTTTTTACATGTGGGATTTTTGTCTCCCAGAGCTATCCAATACAAAATTAATTTATAGCCCTGTCATCAGAAAAATAATAACAACAATCACAGCCTGACAAGAGCTCAGCATGGGTGATAAAAACAACTTTCAGCAGAACACACTGGGGTGCAAGTTAGCTAACATGCAACTACAAGAGTAGTAGGAAATAAAACCAGCTAGTTACCCTTAAAAATACCAGCAGAGTATGTCAACATTTTCTTTTCTATTATCAAGTGCTATAATTAGTGGTTAGTAAACAGTTGTGTGATGGAAGCAACCAGATGTTGCAATGGGATGTTGCACAGCACTGGTAGGTGTATGAAAAAAAGAGGCAACAGTTGGCCTAAAGGGTTGACTGTTAATACTGCTTGCATTATTCTAATTTCTAAAAAAAAATCTGAGAAGGAAATTTAATTTAAAAGACACTCAGAAAATATAATGGCTCATCAGTCAGGCTATTAAAACAAAATAAGAGTGTTAATAATAATTAAAAATAAATACTGCATTAACAATCAAGAGAAATTACACAGAGCAGTAACAATAAATTATATAGTTTGAGATAGAGTCTAACAAGAGCAGCGATTTTCTTCTCTATATTACTACATATGTTCTATGAGGTGGTGGGTTTAAGATATTTCCCATGCTATACAAGGGTTATTTTAAAATTGAAGTGGAAAAGAGTTTGTGAAAAATGAAAGTGTATTTAATCGCAAAATGGACTCAAGACTTGCATTAAATTAACTGACCTTATCAGGCTCCATTCATCTGTATTTTTCACCCTCAACAAAAATGAAAAGTGGGTGGGGAGCTGTTTCATGTGCTGTTAAGCTTCCCACTGCTGTGAGCAGCATGCTTTAAACAAAAAAGTTCAAGGTTTCTGTGGAAAGAGTAACAAACCCACCACGATTTCAAGGGTGCATTTTCCCATGAATCCCTCTCCGTTCTCAGTGCTGTGGCTGTGGGAACACGGTGATCTGTCTGCTCGTGGCTCCTGTGTTTAACGTGACCAAATGTGGCACTCTCTCCATTCTCCCCCAATTCATGCTAAATTTAACACTCGTACTACATTGTTCAAGATCTCCTTCGAAACTGAAATTTTTTGTATTCATTTGCAAGATACGAAAAACAGGGTTTAAAACCATTAATCTGGCTATGATCGCTGCCGTTGATTTTCCATTTGAATCTTTTCATGCACCTGTTACATTATAGACAAAAACTCACAGTCAGTCTCTCAGGCAGACACACAGGGAGGTCACACACAGCTTAGGCACACATATAAACAAATGGCCATGGTCAAGGTGAACAAGGAGAATATTTTAAGGAAGGAGACCCAAGCCTCTTCCCCTGCCTGAAGGAAACAAGGGAAGGAGAAGGGAGCCTATGGGCCCAGTGAGGCTAAGGAAGGGAAGGTCCTTGCTAGCTCGTCATGCTGCAGCAGGAACACTCCTGCCAAACCGATGGCAAGTCCCTGCCTGAGGACTGCAGTTCAACAGGGATGAGGGATGAGGATGCAGGAGGGTGAAAGGTAAACAAGGATGCAGCACTTCCTTTCATACAGATTAAATGCAGCCCATGTGCAAAGCAGAGTTTCTCCAGGCACAGTGCCAGCGTGCAGCGAGGGGAAGGCAGCCCTTGGCCCACACAAGGTCCTGCTGGATTGAACCTTTGGGAACCACGGGCATCGCTCCCACCCATCTGCCATGGAGCGCCCAGGCCTTTCAAGACCAGAAGGGGAAGCAGGAGCCCAGCAGTGCCACAGTGCAGTGCTCGGGTAACAGCTGCTGCTGGGCTTCCCCGGGGCTGCATCCAGCTGCACACACCAAGACACCCCGCTCTCGGTTCTGCTCACAGGAAGGTTTGCCAAGGGGGAGGCAGCTGGCAAAAGCCAGTAAATCCTTCAGCTCAAACGAGCAGAGATCCTGCTGTGCCCCTGCCAGCTCTGATGGTGGCTCACATAAAGGGCTCTGCACTCCAGGTAGCTCATAAAAAAAGATTAAAGCATCGCAGTCAATGAGACAGTTTCCCTCTATTTGCCCACTCAGGCAGAACAATTTCCCCTCCAGATTAATTTCTGCCTTCCTCCACTCAGTGAAGGCACCAGGGTGCACAGGTGGGAGGCAGGGGAAAGGCACACCAGAACAGAGAGGGGCACAGCTGGGAAGGAGGCCCTGTGCTCCTCCTCTGCACTTACTCTCCAAGCAGTGGGCCATTCCTATGTGTGTGCTTCCTGCTGTAGCAGCGATACAGACTCATAAGATGCAATGCAAATATAAGTAAGCCATTACAAAAATTATTTTTAAAGCATTTAGTTGTCACACAACTAAACAATTATTTCCATGGCATTTAGAAAGTCCATCCAGACTGACTGGTCTGGGATGGTCCATCAGACTGGGAGGTACTCTCTGCTCCTTGCAAATGTGGCTTTACCTGATGAGGGATCACAAGACAAGCATGAGTGACATGCCTTGTTAAACACCACCAATAACAAGGAAATACACAGCTAAGGTATGAAAACAACTGATGGCTATTCTGCCAAAGCAATACTCCTTCCTTCAGTGACAGCCATGACCTACCCCCAAGCTCTGGAGATGGTCTTCTACCATGTCAGCATGCCTACCTTCCCCAAAAGGGGCAACAGAGTTGCCCAAGGCTCAATAGCCCTTAAACTTCTCTGTCAGAAGGATAAAAGAGAAAAAAGCAATTAATGAATGTACATGAAAGTCCATATGAGCTATTGTTTTCCATAAAATTTGCAGAGCACCACCAAACTGAAATCTGTATCAACAAAAAAACATGTGGCCATCTGGTGAAGGGAATTCACTGATGAAGTCTCAGATATGGACCTGCACAAACATTTTTAAAAGATGAAGGTCTACAAAGGAATATATAAACATACTTTCACCTCCATGTGCCTAACACTGGTGTAGTGCTTCATTCCAGATTACAGCAGGACAAACACCAACACCCTACATTACCAACTGCTTAATAAATTAAAGTTCTGTGGGTATTCGTTGACATTTCCCGGAAAATGCAGTGTACTCCTGAAAAACAGCATTACAGAATTCTCTTCAAAAGCATTCAGTTTGTTCTTCCACGCTGACTGACAGGTTAATACTTCTAATACACTGAAAATATCTGCTGCACAGTCCCCAAGAACCCCTGCTCCCATTAGCACAGGCTGAGGTTTCTGTTACTGCACCAGAAGTCCCAAGAGAAGAGCAAGATAAAAAAAAATCTACATTCTCCTATCTACAGCATCTCTGCTATAACTGCTCTTACCACACCTGGCACAGTGCCTCAACATTCTTATGCCTGGGGTTGCATTTACTGTAAGTTCTTTACAGATTGTAAATCTGAACTTTGCTCCCTGTATAGAAACTTTAACCTCTCAGCCTGATTCAGGCTTCTACTAATTGACAGTTAAGTACAACATCTGAGCTTAAAGTCAGATTATTAAAAGCTATTTCAAAATTGTGTATAACAGAAAGCATCAGCTTTCAACAGGAGCCTATGTGAACAAATAAAAAGACAAAAGAGCCTTTCTCATCTGTCAAGTGACTATTCACGTTTTACTGAGTCTGTTAAGCATATTGTTGCTGTTTTGAAACAAAGATCAACACAATTTGCAGACAAATATACTTTCATAAAAAGTAACTCCTGTTCAGCTGCACAGGTGTGCCAATATATTTGGCCTCATCCCACAATAATAATGGTCTGCTTTACACTTAGCTCTGCCTAACACCTTGGTTTTCTGGCATGCACTTAATTCAGCTGCACCTTCTGAAAACAGCCACGGTGTTTTTAATACACTTTATATGCTTCAGACTCATTGAAACCAGCCACAGCACCTCCCAAATGGAGCACCTTTCAGGACTCCATTCCTGTGAGAGCCAAAAGCTTTGCCTTAAGCTCCCTCTGCCCCATGCTTGTCTGGAGATACTGCAGTACTCTCACAGCCACACAATATCCTGGGCACAAAAAGGTCACTTTAATTAGTGGATGATACTCAGATGATTTCAGAAATGGAGAAGTCTTGTCCTCTCATTTTCTATTTCACAGCCTGTCCCCAAGTCTCTAATTATATATATTCACACCTCCACATAGAATTTAATGGGAGTAAAAAGAGATTGTTCATCTGAAGGCAACATATTTTTCTCCAAATTGTGGAAAGTTAAGTAAAATGTCACAAGGAAAGACACTCCAGGTGACTTTAGATTATTTAACTGTCCAGAAAAAGTCTTTGCACATACCTTGAAATGAAAGGTTTCTATTAAAAAAAGTACATATACTTTTAAGAGTTGGGAATGAAAAATGCATCAAGAAGATGTTCTGTATGCAAGCTGGTGCAAATCTGCATAGTTTGGCTGATTTCAACAGACTGGAGTACAACAAAAATATTTTTACGTGGAAAAAAAATCATTTAAAATACATGTTCAAGTCCTTTCTTTCAAAGTTGAGGGAGAATTACTCTTCTCACATCTATCTCTCAGGAGTTTTGCTAAAAAACAAACAAATAACAGATAACCAAAACCTGCATGAGGGCAGCATCAGTTTCAGAAAGCCGGTCTGTTTTGCCTCTATTAAAATAAAATCCATCACTCAGTCTTCTAACAAATAATTCTGGTCAAGTTACTTACATATGTTTCAGCAACTCAGTCCAAATTTTTATTTTTTCATCTCGAAACATTTAAGGGATGGGACAACTCAATAAATATATCAATGAACTTCCATTTCTTGGTAATCTGCTAAAGAGATCATTTCAACCAGTTACAGAAACCTGAAGTTCACTTTCTGAATGCTTTTCAAATGGGAGAGGTTTATGCATCTCTGCCATCAGAGGGAACACGAGACTCAGCAAGGCAACATCAAGAAAAACAGGAAGTTTTCTTTACCACAAATGAGTTTCTGACATAGGCTGTTGAAGAAAAGGGTATGAAGTAGGAAGATTGCACTGAAATATTTCATTAGTAGGACTCCACTGTAAGAGAAAACCAAGGCTCCAGCATCAAACACGAGTGTGCCACCTCAAGCTCCACCTGGCACTGGGGGAAGGAAGGCCTAAGGGCATGCAGTGAACCAGGAGCACCACCCAGGGCATTTCTCCTACAGCCAGGGCAGCACTCACTGCCAGACAGGAGCCACCAGCACCCACCGTGACCCTGCAGCTTCCCACGGGCCATTCCCTGCTGTGCCCAAGGGTCTGCTTTGGTTAGTAGGACCATGAGCTGCTTCTTTCTCATGCAGATGCTCCAGGCTGTGTCCAGCCCACTGCGTTTCCTTGGAAAAGGCCACCACAGCCCTGTGAGAAGAAGGGTGGTTTCAGCCCACAGCTGAGAGCTGCAGGTCCCAGACACCTGCACAGGGTGGATGCAGAAGTAACACTTGCCCCCAACCATCACTGGGATACTCAGGTGTGATGCATCAACTTTGCAAGTTTACTGATTCTTTGGTTGGGTTTTTTGTTGCAAAAGTAGGTTCTGTAGGTCCAGTTCCCCTCAAAAACTCTTCTAAAAAGAACATGTCTGCCACTGAAAACTGAAAAACAACTGCAGTTACTGTGACTGTTAGGCTATTCAAATGCATGTTCTAGATGGGACATCCTGAACTCCGCAAGCCAGAAATATATTTCCAGTGCTTGTAGTTTATTTAAAGGAGGTCAACTGCAGTTCTGTAAACAGAGTATACCTCCAGCACCAAAGGTCTGAAGTCACAAACTGAGCTGGAATATCCATCTCCTTATTGCAAATCCCTTAATAATCTCAAAAACAGGAAATGAAACAAAAGTCCACAAATAAATTGTATTTCATTTGCTGATCAAAATACCAGACGTTTCTTCCCAGAACCTCTGACCCTTCCTCAATATCTCATGGAAAATAAAGATTCAAGGGATTTCTGCTTAGGATCACATTTTCCTCTCCTATGTGTATCTTCAGGGCTCAGGTCAAAGAAACCTTAGGAGCCAGAAAGAGAAGAAACCACAGTTCCCTCCAGAGCTCAGCTCGCTCACATTGCTCCTCCAGCTGCATGGAAAGTGACCCCTTCTCCCACTCTCTCAGCAAGGAAGCACCATGTCCTCACCCTGGGGACTTCCACTCAGCAGGGTGCTGCTGCTCCCCTTCCCCTCCTGATGTTAGCTTTGCAGGATGAAGGCAGAGGTCACCCAGACACCCAAACCTTCTGCCACGCTCATGTCCTGCCACTCCACACCCATATGGCAGACAACAGATACCACATCAACCAGAACCTTCTCCGTCCAAGTAATGTAAACTATTAGAATTATTTTACCTGATTCTTGTCAACATCTACAATGCAAGATGTCACCATACTACTGTCAATCCATAGGATCATTTTCCAAATGTTCAGTAATTAAAGTGAACTTGCCCCACTAGCCTCCTTCTTTACTGGGGGAGAACACTTCAGTTGAACTTAGTTTGGGCTTTGTCCTCCATACTCCTCTGGCATATTCTCCTTCTCTTTTAGTTTTTACAGTGGACAACAACCACCTAGTGCTTTCTCTGTGTCAGAACAGTCTCTCTGCATGCTATTCATGCTGCAGGTTCCTTCTGTTCATGGGCAAGTGCCTTCCAGGAAATGCCTGTAGAAGTGAGAGACAAAAGCTTTTCTTTGTGCTAACAGGGTTGGCATCTACTCTTCATGCCACCACTTGCTCACAACTACACTTCACAGATTCCTCTCTCTAGCTCTCTCATTTCTTCTCACCATTGCTGACTCTGAGACACATTCCTCTACTTAAATTCTGCGTGAGCTCAAGTTGTGAAGCATTAAAATGTTTTTAATTTCCCAGGAAATGAAGACTTAGACAGACTGTTCTCACTTTTTCAAATCACAAGCACACATAGAGCCTTCCCCTGCTTAGTACATCATTAGTATTTCTTTCCAAGAATTTCACTGCTTGCCAAATATACTATTTTCAGGAAAATGTGCTTGGTGTAAAATCTTGCACGGAGGTGTTCATTAGCCAAATGCCACTCATTTTGCATGGTCTTTTTTTCTAGTTTGGATCCTTAGGAACATCATGTGAAGCTAACGGACGGATAGGAAAGATTTGTGTAAAATGAGCTATGAAATATACACAAATGGGCATAAGCACCAGCTGCCAGGGATGGGTGCAGGCAAACATGGACATGACAGCACAAGGAATGAACACGAGGGAAGTGCAGCTCTGAACAAAAGATGTCTTCAGGAACAGCAACCCATGTCCTGCCAGCCACAGGCTCTGATATAGATGGGACCTCCCGGACAGCTACAACTTTTATCTTCAGCAAAAGAAGAGAAAATTGTCTATTACTGGGCTGCTTCTGAAACAAATTAACCCACAGGCACAGGAAGAGGACTTGAAGAAGTTTTTTCTGCCATGCTTATTATTCATGTGACCTTCTGACAGGAAATTAAACTCTCAACCCTATCCATTTAAAAATAGGAAGGAATAAACCCCCTGTTTCAGTTAACAAGAAAAGCCACACTGTTTACCACAAAGACTTGCCTAACTCTGCTTATATGCAGGTAAGTCGGTAGTTTGTTACACAGAATATTGCAGCTTTGGGGGGTAAAAAAAACCAACTCCAAACAACACAAACATCAGCATTAGATCAATTTTGCTTTGGTTTTACACAAATGCAGGGGGAAAAGTTAACATAGACATTTTCACATTTGGAAAGCCAAAGCCATACATCTTAGTCAATGTTATATTCCCATACTAAAACCACAGACTACAGCTGGTGCTGCAAATACTTGAAGCCTTAAAAAAATCAGGTCACTTATTCACATTTTCATGTTCTAAGACCCCTTTTAAAGTGGTTTACCAAACTCACACAACACATAAGAATTTGTTTTATAAAACTGGTTGTTTCAGCCAAGATTAGATTTGACTTCAGAATCTGCTCACATACCTAAGACTATGGAATGATTCAAAATTTGTGTATCCCATGGCCAATCCACAAACGAACCTGGAATTTATTATATTCTAGCATAAAACATTTCTTCTAATTTATAAGCCTTATCTGAGATAACATGGTGACTGATGCTAGAGTAAAGAAGTTCTTCCAAATTTCATTTTAAGTTAAATATCTGATTTTCAGCATACACCAAAAAAAAAAGTGTTCTGGTTGGAACATGAAGCTGACATTTCTGAAATGCCAGTGTACTGGTTTCTAATTTTTGCCAGAGGAAAGGCTACCAACATGTCTTTGCTTCTTTCAGCATTCCTATATTTTCCCTGCTATCATTTCAAAATAGTGGGAGTCATCCCTCACAGTACAGCAACCCCCAAGCCTCTCTGATACCAAAACTACGTAGCAGAAGCCGTGAAAATTTTGTTTTTTCTCTGTCAGGTTAAAAGCAGAGTATAGACATCTTAAAATAGGGGAAAAATCCAGAGCCATTGAAAATAATTCTGAGTGTCTTGAAAAACACCTGAACCAAACCTTTGAGAACAGCCCATAAATATGCTAGTTCAGATACACTGAGCGTGTAGGTGACTGAAAATTGAACCTAACCTAGAAATCCTCTGAAAATGAATAGCTACTGTGCTTCATATTCACAGACAACAGCAGCAAAAAGGCCATACATTCACCTACAAACCACGACAAACTGGATGCTATACCAGGCAAGGGAAGCCCTCAGTGGAGCTCAGAGAGTCAATGTGATCTATCTTTTCAATTTACCCAGCTGACAAGTAATAAGGGCAAACTGTTCATCTCTTGCAGAAATTATGTGAAATTGCAGTGTACAAGAGCACCTGAGTTGGATTAAGAGTAACTGAAAGCTGGCTGATTAAGAGTGAGTTGCATTAGGCACTGAGGTGTTTAAACAAAGATTAAGAAAGAGTAGATGTGTTTCAGTTGGGAGAACTGAAATAATTAAGCATCACTAATCCCACTGTGTGATGCAGCACAGACAGCAGTGCTGGAACATCAGGCCACAAATGGAGACTGTACTAAGACCATCCAGCACAGAACATGAGAGTTACTCTCTGGGCAACACAGTATAGCTTAAGTTTTACCTGAAAAAACAGACTAAAAAATATTGTGCATAAATTGAAGAAAATAATCTTCAGGGCATTTTCTTGGGCGTTTTTCCATACAGACCGGATGAAGTAAAAAAATACAGGGTCTCAACACGTTCTGTTGGTTCATGATATTCCATTCCCTGCTATAGCACATAAGCACATCAGTACCCAACGCTGCACCTCCACTCCCCCACTTCCACCCCTGCAGCACCCAGAGCCTACAGTGGTGGGAGGGAGGTGAAGGAGCAGCAAGGAGAGAAGTGAAGGCAGAACTGGAAGACTGGAAGGAGAACCACAGTAACACCAGAGAGCCATTGAAGGGCTGCAGTAAAAGGAGAGTGAGCAAGGGGAAAGGACAACCAGTCACTAACAAAATACACATGAGAATCTCCAGGTTACCAAAAAGTAAACTGCAGTTGAAGGAGCAATGCTGTTCCCTCCATAGCTCCATCTGATACCTGAGGAAGCCTGACACCTCTGTCAGTATCACAGATATGGAAAACATCAAGGGGTTGGAAAACAGCAGTTTGTTGCTGGTTGTTTTTTAAAGCTCAAAATTTACAGATTTCCATTAATTTGTCCAACAAAAATTTCTCCTTGGTTTTCACCTTCAATATGGAAGGTGAGGAAAAATAAATTGGGAAAAGAAGGAAGATTAAAAAAAAAAAAAAAAAAAAAAGAAAAAAGAAATATCAGAGACAGTTAAGGCAGCTAACTTATGAAAATAACAACAGGAAGGGGTCTTTCCTACGATCCAAAGCACATCCCCAAAGGACCTCTTCCACAGGAATAGTGAAGCAACAGTATGTTTTCCAGCATGGCAGCAAAGCTGCTGCCCAGTCTGTTCTAATAGTGTAATTACTCTGTTAAGCAAAAATCCCTACAGCAACTCTTTGCTACATAAGCTCTCTTTCTTCGGGGGGTGGGGCGGAAGCTTTATTTTAGAAATATATATACCTTTTCCCTTTATCTACAGGGTATTTTAGTTGAAATGATAAATTTGGTATTGTAATTCCTACACTCATTAATGTAGCCTATGTTCAGAACCAAGATCTGTTCTGGAAGCCATGGTTCCTGTACATCTAGGAGCTGTGTTTACCACAAGGAAGGTAGAAATAAGAAGAAATTCAAACCTTTCTGTGTTTATTAAAACACTTAATGAGAAAACTGCTGCCTTTAGCAATGGTAACTTGTTATTGCTGACAAAGACAGCAGAGCTCCTTTGTAAATACAGTAAATGCTATTTCAGCTACTCTGGCCCTGAATAAAAGAGCCAGCATATTGTTTGTTCCCAAAGAAAAGTGATGGGATTTGTATGGTCTGCAAGTGCCTGAACAAAGTACTTATTCCACTGAAGTGCAAAGCTGAACAGAACAGGATGCTCTTGTCACTGAGGTAAGCTTTTAGCTTAACTGGGAGCAAATTAAAATCTGGCACCACGAAGCTGGTAGAACAGTCAAGAGGACCTATTGTGTCCAGAGATTTAGGAGCAAATATAAATCAACCTGGCTTGAAAAAGATGGAGTGAATCACTACATTGTGCAATAGCACAGAAAGGAGATGTATGCCATCATGGCTGAAAAGCACAGCTATCAAGTTGAGCCAGACTTACAGCCTGGCACCATTTTTATTGCTCTCAATTGCTTAAACCAACCAAACCTCAGAAACAACAGGAAAGTCATGCAGATTTCAATCACATCCAGTTATTTCTGGAACTGCCAAACCCAGAATGGAATATCCTCTCCCACACAATTTTTAATCAGCTTAGAAACAAAACACAGGAGTGTTTTCTTAACATCTCATATCACTGAACAGTAACACCTTCATCCCAAAACAAATGATGCTACAGGAAGCTATTCACCAGGGTGATGGAAAGAAAATACTGCTAAGCTGCTCCCTACTCTATCAGTAGAGCCTGTAGCATCACATTTGGGCTCCACCACATCAGTGCTCCAGGCACACACAGCACACATGCACACAGTGCCAGCACCCACCCTTAAACAAACCACTCAATACTGCATGATGGTTCTTTGTAATTTATGGTCCATGAACTTCAACATCTGTGAATGCCACGCAAACCACTACGGGCAGTAAAAGTGGAACCATCGAGCCCTAACCAGAACTTCGACCTGCTATTCTTTTTGAACAGAAACTTGTCTAGCAAAATCTACTACAATCAGCATGGTATAAACTGGCAAGTGACAGCAAAGCAAGCTCTGAGGGACATTCATATGGAGCTGCTTTAAGACAAAGACATCTATTTTACTATGCCGAGTTTAATATATTTCACCTGTTACATCAAGCAAGGGCAAGGCACTTTTCCATACTCACAGTAGTGGAGTTAAATTATGCATTCAGAGCTAATCATGTGATGCACTGTTTAAAGCCTGTCATTATACATCTCAAATAAGAAGAATGCAAAAATGTAGCTCCCAGGCAAGTAAGAGAGACATGGGATGGGTGTGCAAGACAAACTTCCCCTAAAACACTGTAATGCCCAAGATACCAGCTGTCTAAGTGCACCATCTGGACAGAACTCAGGTGTATGGCAGGGACAATGAAATCCTGATTGTTTTAGTCTCCCAGCTGAGGGTGAGGTATTTTGGCAGATGTGGCTGCCTGTTCTCTCCAATTCCAAGTACTGTCTTAAAGGAGGAGTGACTGATGAACCATCTTGCAGGGCAGCATGGCAGGCAGTTTTCCTTATTATGCCCATTTGCTGTAGTCTGGAGGAACTGCTAAATTTTGAAAACCATGGAAATCATGCAGCCACAAACTTTCTGGGAGTCTTACTCTGGCACGTATCAGGAACAATCATCAGTGACCGATTTGGTTCCCAGCCCCTCTCCTGCTCTCCAGGGGCAGCAGAAGCATCTCCACACAGGCTCTGGAAGCAGCACAGGGAGTCTGCCTGGCAGCCTGCCGACAGCTGCCACTCCTCTTCCACAAAAGGCTGGCAGGGCTGCAGAGAGCTCGGCTGGGAGGAGCCGGCAAGGAGGAAGTGTTCTCTCCTAGCATAAATACAGCTGTTTCCACAGATGTGCGCCTTGAAACCCACGGCTTCGTTCCAGGGGGAGTGCAAAATCTGACTGGTCTTGCACATGCAGTCACCGTTGGTAATCAGGGCCAGAAATTTCTAGAGAAGAATGATTCTTTTTTGATATGTTTTGGTTTATCAAGAAGTGATGGCAAAATCAGGCTTCATCTGTACATAAGAGTCCTGACTGGCAAAGACTAAATCATAGGATATCCTGAATTGGAAGGGATCCATGAGGATCACAAAAAAACCAACTCCTAAATGAGAATAAAGAAACTCTGGAAAGCCTCCAGGAGCAAGTAGGGACGTGAAGCACAAGAGCACCCTGTCATCAGCACTGGGGAATCCCTATCCCTCAGGAAAATAAAGTTTGGGCAAATAACGCTGTCATGGCTCCTGTTGATGGTTGCTCCTGTCAGGCTCCTTGTTGCTCCATCCTAAACCTCCCAGTCAGCTCACAGCCAGTGCTGCTCTTCCCCTTCCAGCAGCAAGGGAAAGCTGCTCCTGTGGCACAGTGAGCCTGCACCCTCCCAACAGCCCAGCCTGGAGGTTTGTCCATCTGCAATAAATCCACTGCAGCTCCCCTTATTTAAATTAGGACTGAACACCAGGCTAAAAATTGAAGCAAGCTTCAGGATAACAACAATTAAATGGTGTCCTTCAGGGAAATGAAGTTGAACTTAAAAATTCATTTAATTCAAGATAACAAGAGTAATTTATAACAGTCTAAAGGGTGTTGTACCTCCAAATCCAGCCTTTTTAAAGTTACTTTAAAAAACCTGAAAACGTCTGCTTCTTTGTCACAGTGGATATGTAACGCACTTGATTAAAGAGCTGAGCCACCAGCAGGACACCAGAAGTGTTTGTTCTGTCCTGGTTTGTGCTGTGGGTCCAAACAGCCACAGCCAGTGTGACTATAGATGGCTCAGAGGCAACAGGCACCACACAGAGGTAAAACTGCCAAGCAGCAAAAGCAGCCAAGTTCCATTCATCACTGACAAAATGTCCTGATGCTAAATCCTTCACATTCATCTTTTCCTGAGCTTTTCACTTTGCAATTTATTACAAATAGAGCTCGGCTCCAGAACTTCAGTAACTCCACCCCACCCCCCACACAAAGCCACATTTTTTCAAACTCTCATCCCAAGCTGTCCTGCACTCTCCTGATTTCCCAGGAACATTACTCCATATTTACATTATGTACATTAAGAACATTTTTAGTTTTCTTCCAGCCCAACAAATGAGCGTTCACAGTAATTTGGACACTGGCACCGTCTGCCTGCAGCAGGCAGATGCTACTGTGCTCAGTAGAAGAGGAAGCTATTTTTATTTTAGCATGAGAGCAGTAAAAGCTTCTCAGAACAAGCAGACACAAGTGAAATTGTTGCTCCTTTTTTTTTTTTTTTTGCTGCTCTCTGCCCCTTGCTCTTTGGGAGAACAGCACTGCTCCCGTTGACAGCAGGGTGCCCTCATGGGGAGATGCAGTACCAAAGGACAGCTGCTTTTTGATGGTCCACACATGTTTCTACGAAAAGTACATATTCCTTATTACACGTGGAAAGCCAGCCAGACTGTACATGTTGTACATTTCAGTATTTTGAAAGCAGCATTTTTAAAGGATGTCAGGATCCTTTGCTTCGGTTAAAATGTTAGCTATCCTTCGAGTCAGCTGCAATTATCTTATGACTCACCTTCCAGTGGTGGTGTGAATTTTGAACAATTACATATTTAACTAAGAAGATAAGAAACTTTTCATTTTCCACAGAGCACTATCATTACAACAAAAGCTTAATAGTCTTTTTTATCTTCCTTTCCTCCCCACCACATGATTTGTACCACCCTTTTCCACAGATCTTACACTAGATCATTAGGAGATACACATCAGCAAGCACTTAATTCCCTTTGTTCTTCTATCCATGCCTCTCAGTACTCCTCTGCCTTTCCCACGTCCATTGGCCTACAGCTACACAGCCTGGCTCTCCCAGGATTTCACAGAAAGGACCATGGCTTAACATACAAAATCTCCTGTGGGCCTTTGTCAACCCCAAATAATGAATGCTCACACCATTCTCCTCACCTGCTTGAGGTTTGCATATGTGCAAAATGCTCAGCAATTGCTTATATCCAAAAGAGCTGCCCAAGAAAACATGTCAGAGTTTGAAGCTGCTCTCAGTGAAAGGGGAACTGGAAAGACTCATGGATGGGATACAAACACCCCGCAGCCCAGATCCCCGGGGCAGATGCAAGATCCATTCACCAGCTACTCCTTAAAGGGTATGAAGACAACCCGAGTGGTCCATACAATAAAAGCCCCTGCAACTACAGCACTGCTCTATCAGCTAAGCCATGCAAAGAGGGTTCTTTAAAAGCCACTCAGGTTCCCCATCACCATGTCATTCCTCAGCTCTACATGCAAGCTTTTCTGAATTACTGTTATTCAATTAACTGGCACAGCCCAACAACAGCCAAAGACGGCAGATAACCGAGCTGTCAGTGAACGTGGAGCTGCAGCCCAGGTAGATCTCTGCACATTGGAAGTGCTTGCACCATTCATGATGGATATGCATGGCAAAATTGGGCCCCAAGGCCCCTGACCTCAAAGAAAAGCTTCCCATTGATATTAGACAGATTAGGCCAGATTCCTCCTTAAGCTAACTCTAAACTGCAAAATGAGACTGAAGTAGAGACCGCCTTACTGTTATCATCCACTTATCTTTATTTTTAGCTACACTTCTCCTCATCCTCTTCCCAAAATTTCATTTCCTTAGTACAGGAGAAGGCTGTGAAAGCTGAGAGAACATGAAGTACCTTATGACACATCTGTACATCTTCACGGTGACAAAGCCTTAAATGCTGGCTGTAACATCAAAAAAATTACCAGGGCAGGTCAAAAGAAAAAACATTCCTGTGCCAGTGTTCAGAGACTGATAGGATGCTGAAAGGTCTCACAATTTTCTTGCCATTCGAATGGAAGCCTCAGCTGTGCAAATTGAAAATCAGCAGACTGCAGCAACTACAGATAAGAGTCAATGTACCTTGGTTTCCAAGTCAGGGCTATTTAAATTCTAACTCAATAAACTACTTGTGCACTCAGCATTTTGAGATTCAGTGGGCTGCTTGCTCTTCTAAAAGTCAGCGCTTCCCCAGAAATAGCCTCTAACTTACAGAGTAAAGGGGGAGAAAAATCTGTTTGCGAAGCTCCACAGAGGCCAAAAATGTCCTGGCTTTGTCAGGCGAAGACTCTCCAATAAAGGCACTAAAACAAGCAACAATAAAACCCCTTTTGAGGACTTCTTATACCCTGGGGCAGAAGTCACCACTGTGCAGAACAACTCACTGCAAGGCATGTGTTAAATCCCCAGGGACTTAGGTGGCTCTGGTTCACCGTGGTTTCTGTACTCTGCCCAGAATCAGCAAAGCACAAAAACCTCTTAAAATAATCACTCTATAAAACTCTCCTTCCTGGCTAAAATACAACCTAAAGCCTCTTAATTGCTCTCTGAACAAACACCACAGGGCAAAGTCCAATGGTCCTCTGCTAAAACTCCAACTGCAGACCACAGACACCTTCCATCAGTGACCACTGAACTCTTCTGTAGGGTTCTGAAGAGACGCTGCATGTACTGAATGCCTGGGCAGTCATCATGCAAACTATTTCTTCAGGCTGGAGCTTCAATGCGTGTAGTAACAAGCTGTAAAAACTTGTCAGCAGAATTTGAGCGAACGTTGCCAAGCGTCAAAATAGGACAGCATTTAAACATTTGCAAATTTTGCTTATGATACAGCAGCACAAGGCAAACATACCACCATTAGCATTTCAAAAATAGTTTCTGTATGAAAGCAAGCTTTAAAAATAACTTTGCTTTCTCCTGGCATCCCTATGCTAATAGATTCTTCTTTTAATTAGAAAAGTCTCTTGCATGCAGGCACCAGGCGTCATCATCTACTTAGGCAATTCCAGATCCTCTAGCAAAACAAATCAGAATGTGGTGCACCTCTCACTTTCCCCCAGCAAACCTGGGAGGTTTTGTGCATAGGTTTTTGTTCTCCAAATGTCCACATTCCACTCACAAGTGACAGTAAACTTGTGGTGATCCCTCCAAGAGAGCTCTTTCAAGTAAGCTACATCTCATCACTGAGAAACGTGATTAACTTCTCCTACAGATAAATCAACTGAGCCAGAGACAAATGGATTTGTTTATCCAAAGCCACCAGATTAATGCTTGTACTACCATTAGTATCGTAGCAGACAGTAAAGTATTAAAGCAACAGGAATCAACATAAAATATAAGGTTAAAAAACCGAAAAAGTGAGATTTCTTCTGAAAGAGTAGAAGTATGTAAGAAACAAAAGTCCTTTATTGCATAACTGCAGAGGTGGTGAGCTCCACTTACACAGGCCTTCCTTACCCATACGATGCTTTGCTGAGCAGTGCCAACATTTTTCCAGGCCATTTTATGCATGTGTTGCAAAACACATTGAACTGTTTAATCTACCTTTTAGTACATTGTTTTTCCACTTTGCTCTCATCACCTTCTTAAGTACCCAGTCCAGGTCTGGGGTTTGCAAACACTGGTAACTAATCCAAGAATTATTTACCTGGAAATCTCATTAGCTAAGATACAGAAGGCATTGCTAAAATGAAGATGATTGATTTTGTTTCTATTAGCTTAAAGGACATGACAAACAGCTGAACAGATCTAAAATTACACACTTAACATAAAACAACACTAAATCTTAGTACAGCACTGAAACAAAAACCATGAACAAGCAAGAATTCTGCAAGCAAGGTCCTCTGCAAAGCAAGTGACTAGCCTGATTTTTAATCTGTTTCATCCAGTACAGCTTCAGTGGTAAATATACTGTGTCACTGTTTTCATCCAGGAATTTTATAGACTTTACCACTCCTTTTCCCTAGTAGTTATTTCCTACAGATCGAAAGATCCCATCTTACTAAATAGCCTTTTACTTCCCAGCTCAAAACAAGCAGACAGACAAGAGCACTGGTAGTAGCCACAGGTAGTGAAGAGACTGCAAAATTTTGAAGTATTTTGGACCTGGTCGTTTTATGGAATTGCTATGTAAAGAAGGTCATCCATCAGACTTTGACATCAGCTGGGGGAAAGAAGTATTTTTCTCTTACTATCTGAAGAAAGTAAGCTGACCAGCAGGAAAGGAAGGGGACTGCTGTAAAACCAGAATTAAGATGTGCTCTGGTGACAAGGCACAGCCCTTCCAGGCTATCATTCACCAATTAGCAGTACAAACATTGTGCCTAGTTGTAGCTTTAAGGCTTCTCGAAACATATTTATGTACATGTTTAAACACTGTAATAAGTGGGTCCAAATTAATATAAACTGATTAAATTCCTTAACTTCAAAAGTGATGGGCAAGTTTGGGCCTTCTATTTCAAGATAGCCTCCCTGCCACACCCGGGGTGGGGGTGCTGATTTTCATGAAAATCATGCTGATTTTCACTCACCCTTCCTCCAGGAGATCCCTTCCTGCCATGACTCAGAAGAGCCAGCCAGAACTACAGGTCATGCTGGAGAGCTCAGAGTGAACCATGCCAAACACCACATGGATCCAACACTGATCTTCAAATCTTGGCCAACTCGTTTCCTTCTCAAGTGTCTGTTCCAGAGCATGGAGGCTGAATCTCTGTACATTATGACACATACACCTTGTGCTCCGGTGTGGCATTTAGAGTGGTCTCCACTTTTTGCTAGAGCACTGACATTAAATCCTCAGTATACACAAGAGGGCATTCCCTTTTCAGGCTGCAGCCTTTTACAGCCAATACCTTGTAGAAAAACCATGCCCTGACACAGCACATCTCCAGATGTTGCAACTGCAGCCCAAGGAGCACTCACTCTGTGAAGAGTGTATGCTTCTGAAGGAATTGGCTGCATAGATTTGAAACCCTAAGGTTTTATGCTAAATCAACTGGCTAAGAAAACAACAACAAAAAACCACCCAAACAAAACAACAACAAAAGACAAACAAACAAAAAACCCACACAAATCAAAAAATCCCCACGAACCCAAAAGCAGTCCCAAGAAAGAAACATAATGTAAGCAGGAAGATATGAGCTTTAGTCAAATCACATGGGCAGACTGTACAGACACAGAGAGATAAGGAAAAACCAACATTTTATGTACAGTAGGGAAGCAGGTCTGGGTAGTGGCACCATAAGCAGTACTGGCTGAAGATACAGTGTACAGCTCAAAACAAGTAAAGTAGATTGTACCAGTTCAGGTAATGGAGAGAGCTATGCCAAGAGCAAGACAACTTTATTTTTTTCTTGGAAAGTATAGCTCCATTCCAGCTAAACTTTTTTTTCTTTAGACAGTTTTGCCAGTCAAAAAATATCCAAACTAAAACTAAAATAATCACATGCCACCAACAGCTGCAATACAGCAAATCCATACAGCCTGGGTTTGTACATCTATATCTTATATAACCAGACTCATGTAGTCAAAATCATGTAAGAAATATAACAGCACATACTGACAGTTTTCTATTTCACTTCTAACCTAGGAGCAAGGCAATTAATTTTAGAGGCCTGTGGTGCTCTCAACTCCAAAGCTGCTCTAGGCTTTCCTCAGCCTCTGGACAATTGGTGATGCCTGAAGTGGTCACACTGTAGAGGGCAGAAGGTGTAATTCTATGTGTGGCTGAAATCTATCCAAACCCAAACTCCTCCCACAGACCGTGTTCTAAGCTCCAGACCAAACATTTCCACACATTCACTCTTGTATCAGCAAATCCTAAAACCACACAGTAATAGAGGAAACTGACCCAGATTGGTGCTAAAATATATGTAATTATGGATGGTGCATACCTGTACGTAAGAGTCAGTAACATTCCTGAAGGAATATCATGGGACATTTTACCCCCCAAAACACACAGAATTTCTCTAGAAGATTCAGAAATTGTTCATCTGTATTGAACTTATCTTCCTGCATATTAATACTCACAAAACACTTTGTCAGTATTTATCAACAGATTAGACAGCACTTCACTAAAACTACCAAATATTGTTATTGTCATTTTTTAGGAACTAGCACTGTAACATAATTAGCACTAAGGAATATAAAAGCAATTCTGCACAGCATTCTGAGCTGTGGCCCACATTTCAGCAGAGCCAGTAGAAAAAGTGTAGGGGGAAGGACTTAGACTATTACACAGAATATGTGTAACACTATACAGTACTTATGTCACACTGCACAACTATTACATAATAATATACTGTAATACAATAATATATATAGTTACAAAAAATTATATAGAAATATTACATAATTGGTGCCCTCAGCCACACCCCATCACAGGCTAGGGAAGGAGGCAGGGAAGACAAGGAGAACTGATATGGAAAACACCCTTCATCAAGAAAAAGTCTACTCTGAATTATACAAAAGATTGATCTCTTTCCTCCTCTCTCTCCTGCCCAAGAGCTGGCCCTGTTGGTTAGGTCAACCACCATCCACCCAACAAGACACAGAGCCAGCTCCAGAGAAGCCTTGGAGGCTTAAGTGCTGAGCCCTGCCAGGCTGGCAGCTTTTGGAAGGACCTGCTGTCTTTATCCACAGGCACTGTGCCTGAAGCAGCAGCCCTAACACGGGGCTGCAATCTCGGCTGCTGCCTCGGACATCAACATGCCTTGCTCAGGGAGCCACAGCCTCAGCCCTTCACCACCACAGCAGCCTCTCCCCAGATGGGTGACCAGCACAACCCACTGCCCTTAGAAGCCCCCGGCCAAGCTGCCAGACAGGGCACAAGCTTCCTCCCTTGGGCAGCAAGGGGCAAAGGGGCTTTTTGGACACCCCCACGCACCCTCTGCACAGTGCTGGATACGCTGCACCAAGAGACAGCCCAGTACAGAACAGATGACATTCGACGTGAGCACTACGGCTCTGCTTTCATGTCTGGTCTTAAAGAGGTCCCCAGACAACACCGTAGCAGTGCTGAATTGAGCCTCATAAATGTAACTGCTGAACGCATTTTATGGGCATAATTCCCAGGGTCTGTGAAAACAATGTGTTCTGTCTCAATAGCATCTAAACGAAACAGGCTCTTTAACCACCCAACAAAGGCCTGTTTGATGTGCCACATTCCAGGAAGCACAGCTCAGTATGATTTTATCTGTGCCTTGTCAGGCCCCTTGTGCCTTTTGTTGAAAAACTAACACAGCTCCACAACAGGGGAGAAAATATTCCTCTCAGTATGCAGCCAGAACAACAACAACAAAAAGTTAGTATTAAAAAAGGAATCAACTTTCTCTGCTGCCACACTGTGTTCTTCCTTCAATGGACAAATGCTCACCTCCTAGATGAGGGCCTTTTCTCAGGCCACCTGTAATGACCAAAACATTTCTACTACCCCTGCCAGTAAGACAGAAACATAGATGTTTTGTTGACGTGAATCTTCTTCAACCTCCACTATTGTGCATCACCTAGTTTGCTTCTAAGTCATTAATCATGATGATCATCTTACTAAAGTCAATGGGAGGCCTCCCAAGAGAGAAGAATGCTTGCTCAAGATAAATTTCATATTTTATATCCATGTAGGCCTACACAAGCAAATAGGCTGCACCCTTCTCTAATGACAGTGCATAGCCAGGAAGGAAGATTCAATACCAAAGTAAAGGAAGTCCTACCCAACCTCTCAAGCACTCAAAAGTCTCTGAATGATCACACAATGGCTGAGATAGGCGAACCAAAAATCTGCTATGTTTTCTTTAACAGTTGAGAACATGGCAGGCTTAGATGAGAGCATTAGGTGGTGACACTTTTCTAGTACAGGTCCCCTGGACAAATTCCAGATATCTATGACTAAGAGACTTCCTGGGCCATTAGTGACATTTTTAATTATTCCCAAATAATTTCTTCATTATGATTTGGCTTTTTTGAAATCAGCTCTGCCTTTAACATTCCCACCAAAATATGTTTGACAGAATAGTTAAGCTTAGATATTTCTTGTATGAAAAGAAGTATGCTCTTTGGGCCTGAAAGCGCCACCTGACAGTTTCACTTGCGGTATCTTCACTTTATTATGAGCAAAACCAAGCATTTGTTTCTAATCTACTTTATTCATAGTGCTCCAAGGTTGCACAGTCTATATCTCCTTTCTGTAGTCTTTTTCTGGGATGAAGAACCTTCACTTGAAAGTCTGTAGTCATTTAGAAGACAGCCCATACCTGGGACCATTCCTGTCACCCCAAGCTGTGCCCTTCCAGTACCCTTTAGACGAGTCCAGCGGGGCTGAGATGAGCAGCTCTGCTCACTGAGTCACTGCTTCAGTAGATTTTAAAGCACGGTGAGAGATGACAACTCATTTAACATATCTCAAAGCAACGTTTAACAAATGCCTTGGGGTTATTACTAATAGCTGAAGGCAATCAGCATCCACCAGCACCTGCCGGCCACATCCTCTATCTAAAGTTCCAGCTCAATTAATAAAGATACACCCCTGACAGCCTAGCTTGTTCTTTTTAATGATTTCATAGAAGGGTATTGACTAAAGCTTCACTCCTGCAACAATGTGCACTCAGAGCATTTGCACATCTCAGCATTTTGGTGCCCAATGCAGGTGTCACAAGAGAGTGAAATTATTCTTATTTTAATTTGTTCTCTTTTTTTTTTTTTTCCTCCAATTTTTATGTCTGTACTCAGTCCAGGAATGGAAAATTTAATTTGCCACTGAGGTACCCACTGAGCTGCAACTGCATCCATGGCAGCCCAGCAGCATGCAGGGTTTTGCAGTGTTAAACACGATGAAGCCCCATTGCTGCTGCTGGTGGCATCCAGCTGTGAAAGCAGAGGGGTGGCATGGAGGACTCTGCCAAACATCTCCCGACTGCCCTGCTGACTGGCACACGGAGCTGTTCTGGAGCAGATGCTGACATAGCCCCTTCACAAATGTCCCCAGCAAATGAGGAGAGCAGGTTTACAAAAAAAAAAAAAAACCCAACTAACCAACCAACCACAACAACACACCTACCCACACATCCAAGACAGTTGTGACCACTTTGTTCCAGGGCAGCAAGCTGAAAATCCCTCACATAGGGAGGGAGTAAATGGGGGAAGAGGGGAAAGGCTGCATTAAAGCTGGCACAAAAGGATGCTGCTCTTCCAAGAAGCTGAGTACAGCTATCATAGCCTCAGAAATGGCCATTTAAAAGAGAAACTCTTATTTAAACACCTTCCCCCAGAGTTTGTGCACAAAAAGAAGCTGTTCAACCCATGGGCACTGCATCTGTTGAACTAAATAACAGTATAATAACGATTCTGCACTCCCACATATCTGCTTTATTCACAAAATATGTACATATTAGTCAGCATGTCTTTGGAGCTGTGGAGGGGCTGTGAAGCAATCCTGACCTCATCAGCCGCTACTGCACTGCCAACCATTAACTTGTGCCCACTGTGAGACCCCGCTGCCTGTGCTGCTGCAGCCTTTGCAATTCAGCAGCTGCTCTGAGAAGGGAGTACAAATGGAGATATCTGCACATTAGAATTGACTTTCACGGTTCTCTACACTATTCCATTTCACTGTGATAGAGATATGATCCCTTTCTGAGCTCAGCACCTCCCTCCCCGCATTTCAGGTTGCACTTCAGGCTTCACTTGCTGGATTGCTTAGAGCAGGTTTTTATAATAGCTCAAGCTAGGCTTGGTTATAATAGCTAAAACCAGCTTGGTTAACATTACCATTTAACAAATACAAAATATCTTATTTTGTTAAGTGGGACTCTGAGTTCCTTGCTACATTACTTTACTTTTGGCTCAATGAAAACAGAAGTGATTTACATCATTCTGCAAGCTGATGTCCTCACTACTTGCTTGCACTTCCATGTACAAACTCTTCCAACAAAACCTGCATTGTCAACAACAGCTTTGGGAAGACATGAAAAGGTCTCATTGTTCGTCTGTACATGGTAAACAAATTTCCAAAATCTCAAGTTTTAAATCCACTTATCAGGTTAATTCAGTATGATGTGAGGTCTCTGGATTTTGCTTTTAATCAAAAAGACATATATGAATAGTTCAAATGATTTCGAGAAATCTGAGCATATTATATAAGGCTCTTTTTTTTATCGTGAAAGCATATAACCCTATCAAAAGAAAAAAATTAATCTACCAGTGGTTAAACCACAGTAAGTAGGAATTATTTTTTTAGCTTTTAATAATTTAGAGTATTAAATTAATACAGAGTCCCAAACAAGCTGGTGCCTTTCAGCCTGTAGCTAATATTAAGCCAACCTGACCTGTGCTCAAGGGTTATGTTTTTCAGCCCTTTTTCAACACCAGAAGGGCCTGAGAGTCCCACAGGCCTTTGGAATCTTCCAAGCTTTTACAGATTTGTTAAGAATCAATATTGTTTCAGAGACTGCTGGAAGCAGCCTCCCAAAGTCTCCTGGGCATTACTTCTCAGCACTGAAGGATTTCAAAACACCTGAGCAGACGCTGCCTTGTCACCTCTGCTCCCACACAGAGTCCCTTTCTCCATGCACATCCCACAGCACGAGGGGAGACACCCTGCCCTTCAGCCTGGCTGGTGTCTACACCAAGCATCTCCCCTTAGACAGTAATTAGCTCTCTGGAAAGTACCATTTAGCCCATTCTCTCCTGAGACTGAATGGCTTATAACAAATTCCCACCTCCATCTTGTATTTGCTTAAATATACGGCAAACCAAGTAGTTTTCAATATGTAATTTTTATAAATACTACCTCGAGATACAGCCACTTGTGTACTGGCACATTATCTTCTTGTGTAGGCACAGTGCATAAGTGAACAGGCAATTGTGGCTTCTCACATATGAATTTGGAAGAAGATACAGAAACGCAGCACTCGTTAAGGAAGAGCATGCTTTGAAGTACTTCATGAACACACTTAGCATAATGCAGTTTGCTCACTCAGGCTTCCAGCAACAACTAGAATATAAGCAAATTATAATGTTTCTAGAAATTATTGCAAGACTCATGTTTTCTGTTTTACATAGCACAAATATTTTAACCAAATGACCTGGCACCTAATCTTTCCAAAATGTGACATTTAATTAACGTTGCTTCCACGCATCACCTCCTTTTGCCACCACATCAGAAAGCTGCTCCTGCAAGAGAGAGCTTTAACCTTGGAGTGTGTGTTGTTTGCACACACACCCTGCAGAACTGGCATGCATTATCGGGGAGCTTGCTAAAGGACACAGAGCCACTGCACTTTGATGATCTCTCCCATAGCTGTGGTCTCTTTGTGCTTGGCTGGGGTCCCATGGAGCACAGCTGACCCAGTGTGGGCAGGGGACTGATCTGCCCCGTGTGACAGGGGACCTTGCCCTGCCAAGTGGGAGCTGCCTGGTCAACTATTTTGAGCTGATTACGCTCCTCCCCTGGGTATAGGTGCACCAGCTACTGCAATCTATGCTCACAGATGGTGCTGTCTGATGCCTTTAATGGTCATTTGTGGTCTAAAAAATTTTTAAAGGCAGCTAGAAAGGCCAACAGACGTTTGTTTGCTCTACAGAGGAATGGGAATAAATAGTAAATAATGTACCATATTCCAGACCCATCTTTTGCATTATGCAAACATCAAGACTCCTTTCTGGCTCCAGGGAACTTTCAGTCCCTCTTCCATGCTCCAAAACAGCAAGGAGTCTACAATAAATTTGAAGAGTTGCAGCACAAATTTAAGGATATTTGTACCTGTCATTTCCAAGATGGCAAGCAGTCTGCTCCTACTGTTACCATTAGCTAAACCTGTGCCTTCTACTACTTCTCACTTTCCATCCTCTCTATTATTTTCCTTCCTCTGACTTGAAGAGGCACAGTAACACTCCCTGATGTGCTAAAGTAAAGCTGAAAAACAGTCACTATTTAATAAGCAAAACTGTGCCTGTTTTATTTATTTAGGCAGCTTCTGTGAACTCACTGGTTGTATTTGCATGAGTGCTCCTCATCTTGGCTAGCTGGATGCTATAGGAAAAACCCTCATAAAAAATTGATATTTCATGAAAAACATACACTTCATGAGCTATTCTGCTCCTGGAGACCTTTCCTCTGTTTCTATTCTCTTCTTTATTATGAAGGACATTTCTGGACAACAGGATCAGGGCTTCTTAGTGAAGATCTTCTATTAAAAGCCATCTCCCAAGAGAGCCAAATCTTGCTTGCCTCGGCCACACAAGTAGTTTTACCATGTTCAATAGAACTATGTGTGTGAAGCAGCCAGGACTGTCCTCTGCCAAGAACTATGTGCCATATCCCTGAAGGTTGCTCCTGCTACTTTAGTGATCTTGCACCCCAAGTCTTAAAGTACCAGCAGTTTAAACAGTAAGACATTAAAGAAAATAATTTCCTGCTATCATATGCAGCTCTAAAGAAGAGAGAAGACCAAGTGTAAGATCTTTTTCTTACCAAAATGTTTCTATAACATTTCAGTGCCTGTTTCACGTAGATAAATTTCCCAATACTGTTTTTCTCCCTAGCACTTAAAATAGGAAAATGCTACAAACTCAACCCTCTTGTGTGGGGTTTCTGATACCAGTTTGGGTATCAGGGAATTAGTCACCACTGTGCTGTACTGGGACATGGAGTGCAAAGTTACTGCAAAAGGGAAACTAAGGTGAGCCAAATTACACCAGCTGGCAAATCCACAGTGTCTTGAAGGCTGTTACAAAAACCAGGTTTTACACCAAACCTTCCTGCCATTGTGCCTTGTGCAGATACAGGACTCATAAATAGAAGTAACACCTGCCAGTTTCTGAAATATCTAAGTTTAAAGCTACACATATACAACATCTTCCTACAGGCAGCTCAGGCTGCTGCAATGGGCATGCTTGGGTGACGCTGTTACTGCTTCCTTTGCATTTTTACAACTGGTAAGTGATAAATAGAATGCTTAGGAACAGAGATTAACCACACAGCATGCAGTGCTTAAGTCCTCCATTCAGCCATTAACCACAGCAGTCCTGCACTGACATCTCAGGTGTAATGACACATCCTGTCAGAGCTGGACTCCTTTCTATGTATATTTTAAGTCCAAGCCTGCTTTTTTGTTTAAAGAACTATTGCAAAACAAGCCACTACTGCCAAAATAGGTTCATACAACACATATTTCACATCTGAAAGTGCTTTTCTTGCATGGCTGATTCATCCAGAAATTATCTCAGGATTCAAGTGCGCTCCAGTCACGAAGAGAGTTGGCTAATTCCTCACGAAGTGACAGCAAATCTGCTAAACAGCAGAGTCTCGTGCTCAGCCTTGCTGTGAAGAAGTGAATCTGCTGCTAATCCTTTTAAGACTATCCATCACACATTGACTAGTAAGGACCAGTGTCATTACGATAAAAAATGTTGTAATCTGCAAAGTATTAGCTGCTTTACTTCTGATAAATAATAGCCATTTTCATAAATGACATATAAAATATAACTAAATTGTTTAAAAACCTAAATAAGGTTTCTCTTAAGTACAGACGCTAACACTCTAGAGTCCTTTTTTCTGGTAATTAAAGCATTTTCAATTTAATTTCCTTAACTGATGAACTGTGTCAGAAAGAGCTATTTAGGATACAGGCTTTGTGTTACGACCTTAATTTGGTTGTGTTCCTCCTGGGGACTATTGCATTGATGCTACTTAAAAGACGCCGCAACAGCAGCAGATCTTTTACCTGCACCCATACATCTTCAGCAACCCACCCATAATAACCCCTGGAGGAACAGGGAAAAGCCTTGAATTCCTAGGAAGAGATACTTTATGTGTAAAATCACCACAAGAAGTGGGCTGGGCTGCAGTGGGGCTGCCAGGTGTCCCATACCCCCATCTGCCGGGCTCGGCAGGGCTGTAGCGAATTCCCGGGACAAGGGGGTGGCGGTGGCACGCAGCTTCCCGCAGGCAGGTGCCCTCTGTGCCCGCCCTGCCCACGCTGCCCCCAGCCTGAAGGCAGAGGCAGCGACCCAGGCACCTCATGAGGGGAGCTGCAGGAGTTCCAATCCTCTCTGCAATCATTTGACTACATCTCTCCCAGCTCCTTTTATGGCATTCTACTGTCCAGCTGGTACCAAAAACAGAAGATGAAGTGGAAATATCTGGAACACAAGATACGATGCTGCTAGTGGGAAATAACCAACTCACTGACTGGAATTCCCTACACATCTTTAAGGGGACTACCAGTAGTTCTATTGAAATCTAAAGACTGACTAGACATTTGGCTCAGAAAACACATACTTCCTTTGGAAAAAAGTATTATTTATTACCACTTTCTCATTCATTTCTTTTTTTTTCCATATTAGTAAGACAGGGAGGCAACATAGCTGCCTGACAATTCATTTGCTCTACTTTATTGATTTCTCATATGAAGCCATGTTCCCCTGACAGTGATACCATTTATTTCCATAGCAACTGTATAACATCACAGGACTATACCTAAGCAGGTGGAGGAAAATCTTTAGGGAACAAGAATATATTATTTCCTTGGAAGTCTGCCTACACCAGAAAAAGGCTTTTAGAAGATGTCTGAAACTGGCTCTGAATAGTCTTATTTTAAAAGAGTGAGCAGTAACAGAACAATTATTATCCATTCTTCATTGGCAGTGGTCAAACCAAACTCAGATGGCAAAGCCTACTTCTCTCTGCTCTGCAGAGCACTGCCCTGTACGTGCCACATTCACAAAAGTGGCAGAAAGACACAGCTTTTCAGCAGCCCACTCCAACCATAATCTCTTTCCTCCTGCTCAGAAAGGCAGTGCTTATCAAGTTACCAATGAATTCTGGGTGGTTACCAGCTTTTCAGAAGCAGGACTCAGCTTTCCAGATCAATAAAACTCAAGTCATTCAGTGTGAGCCAGCCATTTCTATTGCTCCATGACTTTGTAGCACAAACTTGTGCAGCAGCTGAAATTTCTCATTCGGCAGACAAGATAGCATGGAAGCAGTCCAGGGACAGCACCTTTGCATTAAATGAATCACTAATTATACTCATGACCTCTCTCAGAAAGTAATTTTAGCCGAAGTACCACCAGGGGTTCTGGTCATCAAAGTCTCCATGACTCAACCAACTCCTAGACATGGTATTGGTTCCTCTTCTGCAGTCACAGTATTTGAGCCAAATCTGATCTTTTTCCTACCAAGCTGGCCCATTCCTTCCCAAAAGGCACAGCAGCCTCACTCACAATCACAAGAAAGCCCTGTTAGAGCCCTTTCTTCAGCAGCCACTGCAATGTGCTGGTGTCAGGAGCAGGCACCTGTCAGGGGGCAGGAGTGCCAAGCCCTCCCACTCCCACTCATGTGAGTTAGCAGGGTACAAAGGAGAAGGGACACAAAGGGGCTCAGAGATTACCAGAAGGTGACAGCAGCTGCAGAATGCAGAGGCTTCTCAGCAGCACTGAGCTGGGCACAGACCTGCTCCCTTCCGGTTTTCCCATAGGCAAACACAGGACTTACAACACTCGTACAAATGACTGGATGTGATCAACTCTTCCTACCATCAGTAAACATTAAGTAAGCAACTCTACTTCCATCACTGTAAAATACTTCTATGATCTATTCTGATCACGTATTACAGGCTGATTTCTGCTTTGTATGGAAAAAGTGAAGCAAGATGCTTCACACGGCAAATAAAAAGTAAAAAATAACTCTTGTCAAACCTTTTTTTTTTTTTTTTTTTATCTGTGCAAGTCAAGAAACACCCGAAAGAACATTCAGCAAATGAATCTCTGGTACAACAAAAGCACTCCATGATTAACAGTTGCCTATTCGGCAGGTTGCTAAATCCATTACTGTGAACTCCTGATCCAGTTCATTTTAGCAAAGGATAAACTGAGGCTTGTGCTTTTAAAAAATTGCAACAAGAAGCTGGTCTTCTCTTTTCCTATTAGCAAAGCAGATAAACTGAAAAGAGATGCCTTGGGTAAATTCAAGTTTTGAATTATTCATTAGCTTGACTAATTAATCTGCAGTTCAGTAGAGTTAATATTTTCTTTAAAGTAGCCTCAGAACTCAGGGAGATGCAGAGCAACAAATGACAGTACAAACAGATTTTTCTTTTTTCCTATTACCACGACATTAGGGTGTGCATAAAGATCTCTTTTAACATGCAAATACTTTCCCATTGAGGTAACACAGTGTGGGCTTAGATTATTGCTGCCAGTAACCAGTCTTTTCCATTTTTATGATCTCCATAACCTTCAGAGACTTCTCTCTGCTTTATAGTTCCATTGCCCATCCATTGTTAGTTCTCTCCAGCATCTGCAACCTGTTGTCAACGGTGATTTGATTTACTTTGTCAGTTATGCATCTTCTTGTGCCCTTTGGTCTGTGCTTACACATAAACTATATTGACAGCTCGAGAGACTTGACTGACAACCCTGTGACAGTCTCTTTCAGAGTTTAGTCTATACATGCTGGGTATGGTCTCATGAAGGCACAGAGATGAGAGGCTGATATCACTGAAGATGCCTCAGTGGCAGGCAGCCTCCCTGAAATACCCTGCATGTATTCCCCCACTCTCAGATGGACCCCAAAGACAACTTGAATATTATTCAGCTGATGGTCCCTGCATGGTTGGATTAGGGAACATATAAAAAAAATTAAATAAACTACTAACTACTCATGATAAAATACAGTTCTTCCTGAAGAATAGATAATGCCCCAGATATACACATGGATCAATTTAATTAGTTGATTGACATTTCCTACATTAACCCCTTCTTTTGTATTGAATTATTCCAGACATCCTGCATGCTGAGGTGTTTAGCCTCAGTAGTGCCTTATTGCTACTGCACAGCTACTGCAAGGAGGTTGATGGAAAAGCCTGCAGGACTGCATCCCTTTTCTGGGTACCCCAAAAAGGAAATGCTCATCTGGGAGCAGAGACTGAGAGAAAGAATATCAAACTAATCTGGAATCTCTTTCTAACCCTGAGTGATATTGGTATGCACCACTATTACCTCTACCACATAATACCATCTGCCCAGGTGTTCAAAGGGCAATAATGAATTTTGCAGTCTGATATTACCTAGAACAGGAAAGTGGAGCATTCGAAAAGTATTTTCAGTTCTCCATTTAAACTTCACATGTGGAAAACTATTTTTCTTCATGCAATAAGCCACAAACCCTAATGTTTTCCTACTGAATTCACTGAGCAACAGCGAAAGCTCAGCCCAAACAGGAGCAAAAACAAAGCAAGCTGAAGCAAACCCATTTATGTCTAGTTCTGTTCCTTTGCCTTTTGTGAGCAAAAGGACGATGTGTGATGGACAGCTACCAGCCTCTTGAAATGAAACCAGTTTCTTTCAAAGAACATTTGTATTTTGTAAACCAATTAAACCACATGAATAGTACGAGCATGAATAAGCTTTTGTTTTATTCAATTAAGATATTTTGGATTTGTGAAGCTGCAAATAGATATGACAAAAAAGGTAACAAGGATACAATAGAAAATTATGGAGCAGGGAGAAATTTAATTACATGCCTCTTTGATTGAAATTTCAAGGTTCTTTTTATATTGCTTCATATTTATAAATTCACAGATCTTGTCTCTTTGTTTTCCAAATATGTTCAGGAAAATACATTGGTTGAAATTGTTCTTCCACGGCTTTTAATTTCAGCTGCATGCTGTTTCGATCCTTTTATTTCCATAAAAATTCAAAAGTAGTTCCAAGCCATGAACTAACACGCTTCCTTTTAATGAAGGCTGGATCAAAATCTTCAGTCCTCCCATAAGGGAAAAAACTTGCAGAATTTAACAGTGCACAATAACCCTTCTAAACAAAAAGTGCAAAAAAAAAAAAAAAAAAAAATCGAAGCCAACCAGGTAGAGCTCTACATCACTGAATTCAGCAGCTGAAAGAGCAAGGCTCTCCATCAAATAGTTTTTCAAGCAAGTTTTTAGAAAAGTATTTAATTTTCATAAGCAAAACCTTCTCACTACACTTAAAACAGAAGCTCCTACTGACACAAGCAATGTGCTCTGTTTAGAGCTCAGTTACAGCCTGACCCTGTGAAGCTGACCACCTTCAGCCCATCACCTCCGCAGGGTGGAGTCCCAGCCTCCTTCAGCAACAAGACACCTATGGAAGACAAAGGACTCATCTGGGTCTTTAACAACCTGTATGAAATGCATGGGGTCACTGCTGAGCGCTGTGGGGCAAGTAAAAACGAGTATTAGGAACATGACTCTAAAGAATAACCTGGTGTCATGAAACACAGAAAACTGCCCCTTTCTTTCAGCAAAGAAAAACAGACTTTAGCCTTTGGGAGTATCTGTTTTCATTCTGCCATCCTTTTGAATGCAATCCACTGCTCTTTGTGGTCCCAGCTGTATAAACAGGCTGCCAGATGACCTAAAGGGATCTGCAGAAGTGGTAGCTCTATCCCTAAAGGTAAACAGCCAAAATATACAGCTTGTCCTGTGCAAGAGGTAAAAAAAAATTCTGACTGTTACAGGACACAAGCCAAAGAAGCCAATAATGCAAGGTGCCAAGTGTCTCCAGAAAATTAACTCCCCATGTTGTCAGTCCTAAAAAAGGAAACAGCAATACAGTCTGCTGCTACTGGAAGGACAGTCACATAACAAAATTTTTTATCCCTCTACATGACAGAAAAAAAGTTGTACGAAGAATGATTTACAACAAATTACGAGACTGATCTAACTTAGAATTCTGCAGAGGTTGCAGGTGACCTGTCTGTACAGTATTTGAATCCAGTTGGCAGCTAGGACACAGCCCTGGTATGCTACCATGTCATTTGGACAGAGATATTTTCCAGAGAAAAGCTGCACTTGAAATAAACTAAACTAAAGGAGAAGTGAGAGCACTGGGAAGTTATTCCAGCCCATTGGCCTACACAAAACAGTAGCTTCATAAGAGCTCTTGCAGGGCAATAAATGTGCTGCAATTAATACAAATAAACCCTGGAGTACAGCAAAGCATATCTGGAGTGCATTGAAGCTAGTGGCACCAATACAGAAGGAAAGACTCAAATAAGAGAAAAGATGTCATAAAAGAAATCAGGTGAAATTTGCATTTTTGGGAAAACTTTATGGATTGCGGGGCCGGGTTTGAGGGTGCTCCTGGCAGTGCTGCATTTGCTCATGCACAGACCTTATTCTGGGTTTGAGCTGTGCACTGAACAGAGACAGCTGGGGTAAGGCTTAGGATTAGGAGAAGACTGCATGAACGTCATGTAAATTATGAGATTCATTTTCTTCTGGGTTTTCTTTCACCTATTTAATGGAAAGCAACAGAGCCCATAATGAAGTCCCAATTTTTAAACCATACCAATCTCACTGTTCATTGCACATTATGAACAGGATTTCATCAGTTTTAGAAGAGCTGAAGAGACACAAACTCCTATGAAAGAGTAGCAAATGTAATATAAGATTTACAAACTGCAGATTAAAGGGCCCAGAACTGAGGAATTAATAATAAACTTTAGCATATTGATGTTTCTGTCAGTTCTAAATTGTTGTTCATACAGCCCGATATGTATGAAGCTCTATAGTTCACATAAACTTTTGCTATAAATTACTTTTTCATAAACAGTTCTCATTCCTGGCAACTAAGGATGCAACAGAAGCTTTCTCATAAAAGCAAAGTTATTGCTTATCCTATTGCTGTATTGATTTAAAGTGATTAAAAAGTGAGCACATGATGTGATTAACTATTTAGCTGAGTGTAAAAGAAAGCTTGAGCTCTCTAGATCCCAGCAGAGCCTCATTACTGCTTGCTCTTGTGTTTTACCAGGCTTTTTAGCTTTTTTATTATAAAAATCAAATCACACTATTATTTTAGCAGCATCCATTAATTTTGCTTTTATGAAAGCTTGAAAAACACCTTGGAACATTAATGAATGTGTTTTAAGTGCAATACTGTGGTCTGCTTTTACACCAGTATAAAATGTATTACTCATCCCAGGTTTTTTAAACACAGTGGTTTTTTTAGCATTATTGCACAATGACTTGTGTTCTGTTCATGTAGATATGATATTTATGTGTACATGGCATCTTATTTCCAGCAGGTACCATGTGACCAATGGCTACTTCGAAGGCCTTTTCTTTAACATGTAAGGTATTCAATATCCATTATGTTGGATGGTTTCAGAAACAGAAAAGTTGGACTTTCCCCCAACCTTTTATGTCCTTCAGAAACTCTCCTTCAGTGACAACTAGTCTCCTTTTCCGGATTTTATTTTTTAAATTCATGTTGATTTGCTACAAATGAATTAAGCTCAAACTACTAGAAACATACAGTTTTGGCAAGTGTTTCAAAAATGTCTTACCAACCTGATGAGCTGGGAGTTCCAGTCTTCTTTCCTCAATTTGGGGAATTCTCTGCTTTATGGTGAACTCAGCTGCAGCACCCATGCTTCCTCAGGGTGCTCAGGAAGTTGTTCTGAAACCCACAGATGATGAGAAACCCTACTTGAACTAAGCTGTAGTGAAACCTGCCGTGCACATGCCTATGCATTCTCATGCCCAACATTTGTCTCACTTAAGGTTGCCAGAACAACAGTTTTCTTTCCTTCTTCCCCTCACACAAAGTGGTTTTGTAAGATTCAAGACCCTGGTCTGCTTTACAATGTAAATACGTGAAATGGCCTTTCAGCATTCCAGTCTTACAGCATGATACATAGCACAGTGCAGAATAAGGGGCACTTTGTCTCTATAGAGCCTTTGGCACCTTTTTTATAATGTAACAAAATTTATGCACTGAATCTGAAAACTGCTGAGAATGACGGCAGTTTTTCTTCTGGCTCTAAGCCATGCCTTTTGGCATCTGGATATGCAAGTGTTGGCTGAAAATGCAGAAAGATTATCACAACTTATCTTCACAAAATGTGTGAAGCTTGAGACTGATTCCAGCTGCAGAGTTGAAAGTTCACGTGTTCATGCAGAGTGTAAATATAGTGCCAAAGGTTTCTGCTCAGCCATATGGGCTCTTTTGTATATTCAAGCTGGTCTGTAGAGCAGAGCAGGGAAGGTGGGTGTGGACGTGTGTTAGTTCGGCAGATTGGTCCGTGACTACAGAGAGGTAAATTGGATTATTTTGCATCTGCCATGAAGCAATCTATTCCATTCTCTTGCTTGCAAATCTTTCACGGGATTTTTGTCTTAGGTGAGATGAAAGAACCAAAGGAGCGTCTGCTCTTGTCATAGCCAAGCAGAAGAACATTTTTCTAACAGGATGCTGGATTTCACTGTTGGAGAGTCTGCTGGGTGGAGTGAACTCCAGCAGGACCCTTTATACTCCTCTGCCACTGCTGAGGCACTGACAGGAAACGAACATCTGTTCATTCAGCAGCTCGTGAAGGTCACATGAAGCAATGGGGAAGAGAGCTATGGGTAGGTGCTTTCTCAAAGAGGCTTCAGCTTTCCGCGGTGGAAGGTGTTAGGTATTCATCGCTGTGCACACAGTACCCAGTGCCTTTCTGCAATGCCTGCCCATTAATTCCATAGCAGCACTAACACATTTTTGCTCATCATTAGTCTCCAAAACAGTAATTGGCAGTCAGAATTTTTGAAAAGGAAGCTTTGGAAGGTGCTTTTGTTCCATAAAGTATGCAATAGCATTTCTTCTCCCATTAAACCAGTCAAGGATTTGGGGATCACATTAACACAGCACAGTGTGAATTGATGCTCCTTTCTAAGCTTTTCTTTGATTGCAAATCCTCTTCCAGAGTGGCTCAGCTGTTATATTCACAAGTTTGTCTTGTAAAGCTGGGGGGGAGGGGGTATGGTATCTTCCTGAAGATAATCCGCTGTCCTACTGTGTCTATGTTTCAGGGTTGTGGATTTTGAAATGGATGGTGCCCGAGTGATGTGTGCTTCTCAGAGGTAAGATGAGCTATTGGCATATCTGACTGTCCCATCTGGCTTCTTAAAAGACAAGTGTACTGGAGGCCATAGAAAGAGAGTTACAACGTTTAAAAATGGCAATGACTGTAAAATGCCAGCGGTATTGGAATGACATGTCGTGCTGAGCTTGGGAAGGTTTTTGTCATAATAATTAAAATTTACAGCCTTCTATACAAATTAGAAATTTGAGCAGTCTTCTGAGGCTGGTGTAGAAGATTTGACTTTAATTGTCTGTTTGAATTTGACGACCAACAGTGATTAACATTCTCCTAATATATTTAGCTGGCAAACTGTGAGCACATGAACCATTTGAAGGACAAATTCTCTTACAGTGTTGCAAATGCTAGGCTTGTGACTGCTTTATCGAATTTCTTCAGCTGGTGTCACTACTGATGGAAATGGTTATTGTTGCTAAATCATATTTCACCTAAATTAAGGTATCTTTTTAAGATACATCAAAAGATGGCTTAATGAGGGAAACAGCTGTGTGTGACTACAGATTGGAAGGAGCCTGAACAATACATAAGGTAAAAATATGTGAGTTCTGAGTTCTGCTTTGGTGCAGAGAAATCAAATAATTTCACCATTATTTCCTAGATTATAAACGACAAAATGAAGTAGAGGAGAGAATCAATATTTTGCTGACTACCCTGGTGTAAGAATGCTTATTAAGTTGAAGACTGTGAAGCCACTGAGATGGAAATCACATGGAAGTGATGGTGCTATTAGGGTTGTCATTAGTAATAAGACTGTTGACAACAACTGCCCTTTCTGATCAGCTGCTCCTGTGTCTGAAGAGAAGCTTTTAACTGGGGAGAGTGACGAGAACTTGAATTTATATCCACAGAATGCAGAATACCAACAACTTCTGGGCTGGCAGCACTGCCTGCTGTACACACGGCCTGTTTGGGGAATGTAAAGCCATTAAATTCTGCAGTTACTGCAGATTGTTTTGCAGAAGTAATGCTCGGCTTCCACTGGGCATCCATCATGGCTAGATTTAATAGGGAAGGAGAAAAAAAAAAAAAAAGCCTCGCTGTCTCCAAGTTATTATGGAAATTAGGCAAGGGGAGGGGTTGTGCTGCTGACAAGAGAGCACTAGCTCTTGCTGACCCAAGTCCTGCAGCATTCAGTCAGGCAAAGACGATTCCTCTCAAAACAGGATGAAATAATGATCCCATTGGAGTCAGTGGCAGATTCCCCGCTAATGGTGGAGGGAAGATTTCACCCTCAGGCTACTGGAGAACTACTTGGAAATTTCTACAGGGGAATACAGGAAGAATAGAAGGAGCAGTGCTTGCAAATAAGAAGCTGTACTGTATGGGAGATAGCAACAGCTACCTTTTGTCTGTGCAGAAAGTCTGCAGATGTAATTATAATAGAGGGTTTTTCCAAAACCCTAACAATAACACTAATGTAATAATTCACAAGCCATTAATTGTGGCAAACTTCACAGCAAAGTTTAGCACAACTCTTCTCAATTCAACCTGTCTCCTAAAGCTGAGAACCACAGACTACTTAGCAAGAAACACAAAATCTCATTCGCATGTTTTCAAAACTTGACCTTAGCAAACTTTAACTCCAGGCTGAAAGTACTCAGACCACTAGAAGTTATGTTAAAGATAAACTGGCACATTCACCCCCCAGCACCAGCTCTCATCCCACCTCAGGGGCTCCTTCAAGATACAGAAAGGGGCTTCTGTTCTTTTCTCATTCTTTCCTCACCACCGCTGCCTCAGTGCTCACACCTACAACAAACCTAAACACCCTCTAGTCCCTCCTACCAAAACCAACTCTCCCGCCACACTAACTGCTCCTGGAGGGGATCCAGAAAGAAGAAACCAATTGTTGCCTCCTCCAGGAGAGATAAGGTGGCAGTTCTGACACCAGCCCAGAAGGAAAAAGGAGTCCTCACAGAGACTCTAATGAAATCTGCCAGTATTTCAGACCTAAAGCAGGCAGCAACTAAGAATCCTGTCGTGTTGACTGTTCAGAAGCTACATCAATTCTCTGTGCATTGCCACAGGCTCCCAGGCCTTAGGCAGGATGATTAATAGGTCTCTCTCACAGCTCTGTGAATGGGAAGATAAGGACAGTGACAGACCACGGTGGCTCAGACTCTTCCAGCTGCCACCGGCCTCCGGAAAGTTATAAAATGCTGTGATTTCTTTAACCCGCAGGGAAGGCGTGTCAGCAAAGCTCGCTCAAGTTAAAACCCACAATTACAGCTTCATGCAGGTAACTCGCAGCTGAGGAGAAAATCCTTTAACAGTCTAGCAAAGCACTGATCCATGGCGAGAGAGCTAAAAGGTCAATCACCAAAGTAGTCATAAATGTTTCGTTTAAATTTGAAAAAGTTTAAACAGTTCTTTAAAACCTCATTTTTAATTTTTGCCTTTTTAACTCTCAAGCCAGGAGGACAGATCTGCCATTTCTGAAAGGACAAAGAGCCTGTCACTTTGTCCCTGGCACTTCCCGGGAAGGGAAAAAAAGCCCTGAACACTACTAAACCTAAGCTCCTAGAGGCATCTTGATAAAACAATAAAGGCAAATGATTCATGCTATCCTCTAGAAAAATCAAGTCCCCTTTTAGATGTCTTCCCTGCTCGGAAATCTTTGCAAATTCAACTTGTTTGCTTAATTAGCATTTCTGCCCTCACGCCGCTCTATTTACAAGAAGCGGTTCTCATTACACAGCTGTGAATCTCTATTTCCTCTGCTTCCGAGTATAAATTGTGCATTTTTATTCTTGAATCTGTTCATTGGCTGTTTTGGGTGTGAGACACTTCAGCACTGAAGTGCCAGCCTACCACCTCTGCATTTGTTTTACTCAATTATATCTAATGAACCAGCTCTTGAAATTGCTTTCCAGAAAGCTTTTCTAAAATACCTGAAATCCATCATAATTTCACCTGTACAACTGTGAAAAGCCTTTTGATCTTAGAAGTAGAAGTTACCCTGGAAGCTCATACAAACTTGAAAAGTAACTCACCAAATGATGGAGGGCAGGGAAGTGGAAATCTGACAGCTATATCAAAATAATAACTTTTTAATGAGCATTTGTACCTGCTGTGTACCCTTTCTATTTGGGCATGGATTTAGAACACCTGTCTACCTGCAACTCTGCTCAGCCTCCAGGGCCCTTTCTTTCACAAAGAGAGAGGAGTTCAGCCATGCAAAGGAAATGCCACCTTACAGACGAGGAATGGGGCAGACACCTACAAATGTGCTGGAAGAATTAGATATCACCTAAGTATTGCAGCAACCTATTGTAAGAGGCAATTAAGAACACCATGAGTGTATCCTCCTAGGTATATATTAGCTGTGTATCTGTGTCCATGATGGATCAACAGAAGTTATTTGGGAAACAAATTTAACACAACCTGCAAATAGCCCGGCTGCTGCTGGTAAAACAGCACCAGAAAAGCTTTATGGCAAAATCATCTGAGCAAGACTGGCCAAATAATAAATAGTCCTATCCAGTTTATATCCTATGCCTAATACCTAGCTAATAAGAGACAGTATCATTTTAAGTCTGCAAAGAGCAGGTTTTACATTCCATCATGATATAGTCCTTGAGCAATAAAAGCTTGGAAAACATTGTATTAAACTGCATTAATTCTCCATTTTCCAAAACACAAAGCCACAATACGGGGTTATTTGTGCACTGGAGTGCAAGGAGCTGCTACAGTAAGGGTGAACTCCATCAGAAATTACAAAATTCTTTGGTGATCAAATCCCAAGTCATGAAGCTGTTTAAAAAAAAAAAAAAGTACAGAATAACAAAGCTTGCACTGAACACTCTGTAGTCACTGAAAGAGGGAAATGCCATGGAGGGAGAAAGTTTTCTGGCATTTCCCTTGCCCAGGAAGAAAATAAGCTCTATTGGATTTGCCAGTGACAGCACAGCATCAGGGCAATGAATGGGTCAGACTGAATGCCCATCCAGCCCAGACAGTGGACAGTCAGCAGCACAGAGCTCAGTCTGAGTACAGACTGAGCCCTTTTCTAGGGTACACGTTCAGTTTTTAGAAATCCACGAGTTACAGGTTCCCATACAGATTGGGAAAAATGCATCTTTATAGAGACTTACAGAATTTGTTATTCAAGGGTATGTTACTGATGCTCTTGTTCCTCTAGCAACCAACAAAATATGTTCCTCACAAGTAGCAGCACCTGATAGCCAAATAAAAGGCATGACCTCTGCCTCCAGCAGTTTTCAGTGGATAGAGGAAAACATGGTAAAAGGAAGGGAAGTGGAACAAGAGACTATCCAGCATAGTGTCAGGAGGGCGCCTGCTTTCATGGTTCAACATCCTGCTGTTTCTAGCTTTTAAAACACTGGCACAAGCCTTCAGGACCATGCCCTACTAGCACTAACATGCCAGCGTGGCAAGCCTAACTCTCACATGAATGATTCCCTTCTCTAAATCCTTTTTCCTTTGCTTGCAATGCTATTGTTCCCATAAGATCTCATTACACATTAATAACCGTTCACCCATTCATTCTGATTCCAGAAGGGAAATACCAGCTACACAGTGGCTGACAGAATGAGATTTTATTAACGGGTCTTAACATTTCACTCATGTTTCCAACTTCACCATGGTTTTTGAAACATGGAAAAAAGAAAGTCTGGCACTCAGCCAGGCTAACAATCTACTTGACTTTTTCCAGAACTACAATCTAATTCTGTGCCTGCTTAGATCAACCAAGAGTTTGACTCTTCAACTGTCATCTCACCCCTTTGCCAGCTACCCTTTCACGCCTTTTTGTCTCCACCTGCTTGATGCAGAAGAGAAAACCAGTGCAGTGGGTTTAATCACGATGCAGCCTTCTGTGTGTACAGTCATGAATCTCAAATAAGGACGCTGATAAGAAGCGTATTAACCACCATGTGAGAATTGTAATCATTTCGCAGTCTCCTGCACCAGAGCTCTGCTTGGCTTCTCTCAGTAAAACATAATGGCCCCAGACTGCAGCTTTGCAGCCCTGCTCACATGAAACGCAAACATATCCCTGCAATTCTGTCGTCACCACCCTGCATTGTGACCCTGCTAGTGAATTAAAAGCAACAGTATTTAGAGCTCAAACTCTTTGACCTGAGCATTTTTTTATCTGTTTGTAAAGTCCCATACTGCCTGATTTCTCTGCTCTACCATCCTCTCTTTGGAAATGGAACACCAATATATTTTTAACAACACCAAAGGTAAGTCTATGTAAAAACAAACAGCCATCTCCATGACACAAGGCAATTATGGCAGTTTACTGTCTCAGGTCCCCAGGCAAGTTACCCATCTGATAATAAGCTAATTACTAGCCAAGGTTTGAGCATAAATTTATACCTTAGCTACGCAAAATGATCATTCTGATTTGAGATGTTATATTAAAAAAAACCCTACTCTTTTGTAAAAAGTAGTTACCAGTACAAAAGGGTTATTTATGTAGCAAATCACACCTTCAGTATCATTTTTGTTAAATCTTTTGTTGTGATTTTAAATGCCATGTATACGTGCAAACAGATCCCAGTTATCAGTATGTGAGATGCACACACGTGGAAACACATATAATAAAGCAAAGATTCAGTTACAGATAAATATATTTTCCACATGATTCACTTTTATTAGTATCTCTTAAAGCTTGAATAGAATGTACTTTGTAAGTAAAAGCTAGCACGTCCTTTACAACTATTTCCATCCTTTAATGGTCAACAAGGTTTATTTAACAGTTCATTACTAGGGCGAACACAAAAGCCAACTTCATTCTCATGGGCACTGAACCCGCATGGTTCTTTCCTAGAACTGGGCTTGTTTGTTTGCCTCTTGCACACTGCACCTTTAGACCCACCAAGCAGGTTGCTTATTCCCCATTTCTTAAAGGGCTGACCAAACTCTTTGCCTTCATATCCAAAGATGCTGAACCATTTGCCAAGCTGTGGGACAAATTCCATCTCATCTGGGAATCACCAGGCATTTAAAACTTGCCCTTCTGTGCTCAAAGAACTTAATTTCCTACACATACTATATTGTACTACCTACTGATTTTTTCATGATGCCATTTCACTCTCCCTGCTCCAAATCAGACCATTTTTCTGCAAGTGAAAGGCAAAACCTCTCTCTACCACTGTCTCCAGCTTCCTCTGTATACTTGTCTTGAACTAGGAGAATATGAGAATACTGTAGGCACTATACAGAAACCAGGTTGCCTACATGCTCATACATGCACAGAACAACTTGACAATAAGCAAGCACATCTCTAGAGGTTATCAGTATTTGCAGTCCTAAAGAAATTACTTTCTGTCTTTAGGCATCACTAGATCATGCTTTCATGTTTCAGTTCATGAAGATGCTCAGAAGGACAAGGTCAATCAATACAGTTATTGACAGGTGATTTCAATTACTGTAACTCACTGCCAAGCAACAGTTTGCGGTTAAACTGCAAATATATCTCACACTGAAAAACACACAAGTGCACTACAAAGAAAAGCGTGTGTTCAAGAAAGCTCCTCTTGAATAGAAGTATTCCTTTGGCATGAAAAAAAGCCCAACCAAACAAAACCCACTTTCTCAATTACCTATGCCTGGGAAATTTCCTTTGGTAAGCCCACGGTTTTTTTATTCCTGCAGAATTTAAACTCTGCCTCCAAAACACGAGTTCATAATCTGGGGTTGGTAAAAGACAGGCAGTTTTGAAATGATATCAAATGTTGGTATCTCTGACACCTCCAAGCACTGCCATCACCTTGTCAATAGAGTAAAATTGGAATGTCTACAGTTTAATCCAGCAGGATCCAGCAAACTGCAGGGGGACAAGACACACAGAAATAAACTTGTGAGAACACGCAGCAGTAGCTGAGGGCAGACACACAAAACACTGCAAAATAAAAAGTAGGAAGAGCAGGAAGAGTAGCATGTTCTAGCAGACCCGAGGACTCTAAACCCACTCGCACTGAAATGGGCACTGCTGTCAGTGTCAGGGAAGCAAAGTATCTCTGCTTTGCCTCCAGCTCTCTAGCAGAACATTGCCACCGACTGCGTTCTTCCAGCACAAGCATTTATGTAACTGTACAATGCGCCAGAAATAACTCAAATACACAATAACTAACTACGGATGGAGTCTCCAAGGTCGATGAGTAAGAGCAGAAGAAAAAGGGATCATTTCCTCCTCCTCCTCCTCTCAAGTAGCTGAAAGAGGAAGCTGAAATGCCTCAAGTGCAATCCCAGGGTGTTCACACTCGGCTGTCACAGGCCATTTCTCCCTACAGCTACAATTCCACAGCATCCTAAGCACTGCCACTCATAAACAGGGGTTATTCATCAACCCAAACAATGCAAAAAATATTGACTAGCCCTTTACATTTAAAGGTTAAGATCTTCAATGCTTTGCATGCAGACATGCTACTCTCAGCTGAGTTTACAGTTTTGCATTACAATGCATATAAACAGTGATTGCATTTTAAAAGGAGCTGTAAGCAACTGGAGATATCTCCCTCTCTCCCCGAGATAACTGAGCAGTTGTCACCAATGGAAAGAAAAAAAGCAATGAAAAAAACCCAAGTGCAATAACATATGTTATTACAGAAGTGAGCTCTTGAACCTCTTTCTGAGCAGTCCCTTCCTTCTGATATTTAGCAGGCAGCCAAAGCTTTTAATAGAGGATTAGTGGAAAACAGCTTTTCAGCAGGTATTGACCAACAGGGTTCTGGCACATCCACTTTCGTCACTGTCTCACAAGACAGACAAGCAGGTCCTATACCCAATTGTACTTTATATCATCTGTTTAAACATCTTTGCATGTAAAAACTAATAGGTAGAGGCAATTTTCATTTGCTAGTCTCAACAACAGCTTCAAGATTTATTTTAAAATTTTATTTCCTTTCAATCACCATTTGTGTTTCTCCCCCACTATGTTATACTTTTCAGAAACTCAAGTCCAATCATTTACAAGCTTCTACTAAATAATCCACTCTAAGATGAAAATCCACTTTATCTACTAAAAAAAATTAATCCAGCTTTAGTGACGTGTGCCTAGTCTTCTGTATACTCATGCCAACTTTAAAAAACGGAAGCTATTTAATACTTAGGTCCACTGGGACTTGTATACAAATAAATCCATCAAAAAGCATCATCCTTATTTTCCTTCTTCCTTATGCTAGGCCATCTGTGCAATCCATTGCACAGCTAGAGGGGGAAAAAAAGAAAAACCAAACACAAAAAGGAGATGCTCTAACATTAAAGGGAAAGATTTATTTGAGAGAAGAGCATTTTTGCTGGTGGCAGTGTCTTCAGCAGATAGCACTTTGGAATTGAAGGAGAAAGTTTCCTTGTTTCAAGGGAGATTTGCCTTTATTCACATCCTGATGGAAACCTCCAGCATACAACTTCCAGCTCCAAAATGCTTCCATCACATTTGGCTCTTAACCACACTAACAGATGTTTAGATCATTGCCTTTAGAGGGGTTAGACCACAGACCTTCTCTGTACACACAGCAGTGTTTTAATACAGAGCACAAGATTTCTCTGCACAACTCACCATTATAAATCAGCTCCACTTTACTCCTCAGTCTTGGTGAAACATAGTAAATTGAAGACCATCTTGTCTCTCAGTTAATAGTAAATCCAGTTGTTGAGAGACAGCACAGAACATTAGGCTTTATAAGGGTTAGTGAGTCATTTCTGCAAAGGCAGTTTGGGTCCCTCTTCCTCATCTCTTGCTTTGTTTTTTTTTTAATAATTGTATTTTGGAAGGGAAATAGCATCTTTTAAAACCTTTGCAAATGCACTACAGGAGACAGCCTGCTTGCACTACCTCAGGAGAGCACAAGGCAGACTTCGCTTGTAGAAGTACATCCCTCCTTTTAAGGAGTGGCATTGGCATTAACCTGTCCCTCACCCTTCCGGGCAGAAAAGACAGCCTGCCCTCCAGCAACCATTCGCTCCAGCTCTCCAGCCCAGCTGTGACAGAGGCTGAGGCATACAAGGAGTCCGAGCCCTGCCTGATTTCCTGGGAGGAATGGGCTGGAGGAAGATCAACACCCATTCTCCCTGACACCTTCAGGCTGAACTGCCCAGTGAGCAGACCAGAACTTTCTCATCCCTCTCTGGTCGTTATATATGGATACACCATAAATATCGAGGATGCCTTATTGAAATTCTTAATAGATTAGACTCCACATTCTTAATTAAGTGCTTTATAGATCTACGCTGTGCCTAAATCACTACATGTGGTATTAAAAATAAATTAAGTGTAGGAGTAACACAAATAAGATGGTTCAGCAGTTTAAGCCCCTGCTTCCACTTGCAAGCAAAACTGTGACTCTTCATCTAGACAGCAGTTCTTGCAGGAATATTAACTGCCACTGCAGAAGCAGAGAGTATTTTTTCCATATAAAAACAAAACAGCCTTGTTATATGCATAAACTACTCCAACTTTCCACATTGTGTCACGTTTGTGAAAGCTTTCACTGAACACATCTTCATTTTAGTATTTAAAGCCACAGAAAGTCTGGCAACTGTTTTATATTATTAAAAAAAACCCAGAAATACATATGTTTCTTTAGTTTGTAATTAAAGCGAAATTGTTTTTCACTGCTCACTGTCATCAAATTAAGTTGCAGGCTTTACTGGAGCTAGCCTGTACCTTATCAGTCTGTTTCAGCTGTTCTGTATAATAAACAGATTTCAATTTCCAGAGTTCAGCCTAACAGACCGTGGATCTTGCCTGACTACCATAGGGCAATGGATGGACAAGCTAAAGTGTGTAAGAGGTGAATCTAAGGTGACACAAAGTCTGCTTGTCAATCTTTATAACCATTCCATTAGATCACTGCTGTTTCTGTGTTGTCTCTTTCCCATAGGACACTCCTACAGTAGGAGATGGGCAGCACTGCAGCTTAAGAAGGGCTACCAGTTCTCCATATGCTCTGTTGTGATCCATTCCTAACAAACATCGAGTGGTCATGGAGCCCAGCAGGGGAGTCACCGGCACAGACCTGCAGCGTGTGCTCACTGACTCTATTCAGCCTTTGTGTGCCACTCTCCCCATCTCTTCCCTCCCTGCTTGTCAGCTCACAAAGATATCTGGAGTTTCATGCCATTTGCAACGGGACTTGCAATCCAGAAGCATTTGCTATGACTTGCACATCCTGCAGAAAGATGAATGTCTGAAGGACCCCACAAGACCTGACTGCAGCCCTTCCACTGATGAGATAAATGAATCCTGCACATGAGGGTCAGAGCAGCAAACATTTTTGCTTATAGCAAGATTCTGGCAGCTGGCACCACTGTGTTCTTTATATCTGTTGCAACCTTCCCTATTTTTAACAGAAAATTGAAAACGAATTTCAAAACCTGCTTTTAAGAGTTACATGCAACAGAAATGTGCTAGACAGTCTCACATTTCAACTCTAAATTAAAGCCCAAAGCAGTTAGTTTGATAAGACCCATACTTTACATTACAGCATGCCAAGGGTCCAGACCTCCACTCTGCCCTGGGAAGACAGGGCTGGCACTCCCAAGGCCTGGAAGGCTTCCAGAAATTATAAAAATATAAACAGTTCAAGATTTCATCTTTTTAAAATAAACCACAGGGAAGCAAAGGGGAAGACCAAACATTCCCCATACTTTGTAAGAGATGGAAATTTTCTCCCATGAACAAGCATTTTCTCCCATCTACTCAAACAAAAGGTTGTCTTCTAAAGATGTTCACCCAAAGACTGCCAACCATCTTTCTCAGTCTGTGCCCCAGACAGCTTTGCAGATCTTCAGTTCAGTGATAGCAGTGGTTTACTGAGACAAAACCATCTATTGAGTTTAAATAGCTTACTAGAAAGATGCCTGCTTTTTTCATTGTAATATTTTTTACATTTTCATTGTATCCTCTGCCTAATTAATCATCTCACTTACTATATTTTATTATCCTAAAGTCTTTTAGTAAGTATCCACCAGCCAGACCTACAAGTACTCTCCATGGACAGCTCTCCCTAGAACATTTGCTGACTACCCCATAATTAATCTCTAGTTGAATGGCTCAGCAACCATTGTCAGCCTCCACAGAAACAGTCTGCTTTCTATGTTCGGTTCATTCTTCTCTGTACCACTCCTAAATAAACAAAAGACCCCTAAAACTACAACATCTAAACAACATGCGACCTTTTGCACTTTCCATTTCAAACAACAATTAAGGCATTTCAACAACAAGTGCCATCCTCTGTATACTAAGATGGGAAAAGGAACAGCAGAGACTTATGTTTTGGCCTATATTATTTTTCAAACTGCTTTTCAAAACAAGCCAACCATATGGATGTCATTTTAAAAACTTGAGTCATGCTGCCACACACTCTTCTGCATGACCTACCATTATAAACGAAAATTGCTATCAATTGAACATAAATTAGCTCTTTTGTTCCAAAAAGTGAGAGATGACAAATTGTTAGGTCCTAAACTAACATTACCCAAATATCCTCTAGATGGAAATATCGCTATCCCCACTTCTCATCATTACCTAGCAGTGCAAACTAATTATAAAATCATCTAAAGGGTTCAGGAACAGTAAATAGTAAATTTTAAAAAGCTTATTTGAATAATGACATGAAGTACATAGATTGTGCAATTATTTCAGCAATTGCAGACTAAAAACTGAATTAATATCTGAGGTTTTATATAGTCTGACAACCCTGAAGTACCTACAGGCTCAATAAGGCTACTGAACAAGGCCTGTCCACTTTGGAATCTGAAAAAACAAATTTTTATCAGCTTCAAAGGCAACCAGACCCAGGTTTGATTCTCAAGAACACAGATCTTCACCCCAGTTGATGCTACACCTGCATTCCCTGGTCTGTGAGAATACATCGACTAGATCGTCAAGAGCAGCCACATTCCCATGAACAAACTTTCATAAAACAACTGCCTGCAAACACATCACAACAAGTCCTCCCAAACACCCAATTTCAAAGATGTGGGCAGCTAGGCAGCCATCACCACCCGTGGGATTAACACTGTGTAAAATATTTATTACCATTAGCCAGATTTTGCAAACCATCCACAGCATTTTATTTCATGCCCTTTACTACACTGATACTGCATTCATCTCTCTCAACACTTCTTTTTTTTTTTCATTTTAATAGTGGCAAGAAAGAAAAAGGTTCATGCATATCCTGATAAGATGGGTATCAAACACGAAAAAAGGAGTCTTGCTTTCTGAGGCAAGAAAACAAGCCTCCATATCCTCATCAGCTGTACAGCTGGATAGAATAGCTCAGTCCTGAGGTGGCTAGAATGTAAAAATGCAGGGTGAAAATGTATTTTAGTAAGAGGTAAAAGGGACAAAATACAGCACAGTCACAGCAGCTGTTATCAGGGCATATCTGAGGCATTGCAGTATTTTTGTACACTAGGAGCAAAGTAATTACAATATGCCAGACTTTGCAATGTGCTCTCTGCTGACACAGTAAACATGGCCTTTTCAAACAGTCTGAGGTTATTCAGTCCATTTTACTACTAGTGCTCAATTGCTCTTGACAGGGTTTTTTCCAGTACTTCATCCAGTTTTGTTTCAGATGCTTCTAAATAGAATGTGATTATTTTACTTGGGAGATAATCCCCAAAATGAAGAGGTCTCAGTGTCTAAGAAGAAATTAAGCTCCATGAACCCCTACGAGAAATTCAACTTGGCTTTTTTTTTATTTAATTTCACCTAAGCAGTCTTAGTCAGAGCCCCTCATAAGTATAAACCGATTGTACCTGATGCTTTCATGATAAAAGCTTGTAATCCACTACAAAATCATCTGCAACCTCAAAACTCAATTTACGTATGACCTTTTAAGTCATCTGATCAAAATTATTCCAAGTCACTTTGGTTAATGTCAGGTCTGACCTGCAGACTAAGGAAGCTCATTAAGTGCCATACTCAACTGTACAGGCTGATGTTTCTCTCTGCAAAGGGAACAGTTCTCAGAGATTCCTCCTCAATTCCTATGCGAATCATGAGCTGTGTCATACATTTTATCTGCAGCTGTCATCTGCTTTTGAATTACAGGATCAGGAGAGATGGACAAGGATACAGGCACAGATACATTAAAACATTCCCTTAAGCCAATTTGTGGGTCTAACTCCTCTGATAACTAGCACTTATGGCTTCTTGTGAAAAGCAAGAATATAATGCAAGGGTATTGCAAACTAAGTATGGCATTAGACACAGAAAGAATCCCCAGGACTGGTTTATTACCATCACTGTAAAATGATACATCATCCTACTTAGCATCTTTATTTACATCAAATACATCAGAGCAATCAATTACCTAACAGTGTTTCTAGATGAGTCTCCTTGAAAGATATAACTGATTTTCTGAGAGCTGTGGCTCACAACATAGTGATTTGTACTTCTTTCCCTCGGATAAGAACCCAAAGCAAGCTGCCTTCATACAGCTCAGTTACATAACTGCCTAAAATACTAGCAACTTAAGTGTTTATAGAGGCCATAGGATTCATAACAAAAACTATATGCTCAGAGTGCATCACCATTTAGCCTGGGAAGAAAGAGTTACTGTCATTCTTCTGCATTTGCCAAAGAGGGTTCTTCTCAGCTAAAATCTGAATAGACTCCACTGAATTGCCTAGGAAGAGTCTTATCTCATACAACCAGATCCAAGGGACTTGAAAAGTCTTCAAAGCAAAAAAAACCCTGTCAATTAACCCAAAATATCTTCTCAGTCAAAGTAAGGATTAAAATTCCCAAGAGGTGGTTTTGGATCTGAAAAACCCACAGCTGCACTGGAAGCCTAGAGGGGAGCCACAGTCCCCCAGATCCAGATTACCTTCTGCAAGCACAACACTTGAATGAAAATAAAGAACATAAAAGCCTCCACCAGGAGGCTCAGTACACACTGTGGGATGAGGAGCCCATGAAGATAACCCAAATAGACAGAAAGTAGGTAACAAGGATACTTGTGCAGACTTGCTCGTTTCTGTTTATCCCTGCCTTTGTAAAAGTTAAAGCTGGGACTGAAGTATCCTCTCAGCGCTGAGTTCCCATGCTCTTCTCTGAAGTGCTGCTCACAGCCTCAGCTAAGCTGCCCTTGGAGCAGGGGGACACTGGGTCCTGGCCTCTACTGGTACAGTCTCAGGTGAGCTGCGTTGGCTGGGCATACCCTGATACAGCACAAAGGGAAGGGGAGTGCTTTGCACCCTGAGCAGGCCTTCTGAACAGGCAAACTGAAACAGAAGACTGGTCATGTAGATGAGAAATTGCCAATCTATACAGCAAGACCACAAGAGGTAAAGCATCGATTGAACACTACACAAAAATTCATTTTAGGAGAGCCTGCCACACCTGGACTGAAGCACTTGCAATCACACATAGCTGCTGATAAAGTCCACTTCACAGCTAAAGACCTCACAAAGGCATTAGAAAACACAAAGCCAGCAGGCTGAAGTGAACTTTGTACACTGCCACTAAATGTAAGAGGAGTTTGCACCATATTCACAGTTTTCAAAGAACTGTGAATATTAATACACAGAGTACCTACTTGTAGCTTACATTAAAAAAACCCCACATGTTGAATGCAAACTATTCACATCTCATCCTGTGATAGGAATGCAGCAGGCTTCAAACTTGCCAACAGACTAAGTGTCAATTTGGACAATGCACAAGAGGATGCTTTTGATGCTCCCCAGTATCTGTGGCATCCCTTTGCTGCAGTCCTGCTCTAACAGTCTTCCTGCCACTTTTAACTGTCTGTTTTAAGGCTAGCAGGTCAGTCAAAGCACTGGCCTGAGAAAAGCAAGATGCCATCATGTCCTTCCTCTTTCCAGGTTCATTTGCCCACAGCTCCTCTGCATGCAAGAATGACTTATGTGGCTGAGAATGTAAAGAGGTACTGAGCTCAACACAGCAGCTATCATAAGGCAGCTCATCCTTCTTAGCCAAGAACTTTTCCTCCCTGTCTCTCTACCCCACACAGAGCAGCAGCCTTCCACCTCTTTCTAGCACAGGAGAATATGACCTGTCTCAAAAGCCAGGGCCAGCCCACAAGCTCAGCACTGAACTGCCCTGAAATACAGCAACCAGAGTCCAAGCTGCAATAAAAGTAACTTTTTGCTCTGTGTCCCCAGGCAGCTGGGGCCACACTCTGCAAAATGCAAGGCAGAAAGAGACCTGCATTTCCAAACCATTGTCCCTACACAGAGGTGCAGATTAACCATAACCAACTAACAACTAATAGAGCCAGGTGTCATGAAAATAGGAAAATGAGGGACATGTAAGAGCCAGAAAGAGGAAAAACTAGGACACAGGAGAGGAGGCACACTTCCTTAATTAGGAAAACAGCCAGAAAAGCTGGGCTATGGGAAGTCTAAGAGCAGCCCTTCAAAATAGGAATGATCCCTCTCCAACCTGTCTGGGAAGCACGTCCCCTCTCAGCACAGCATTTGCAGTACTCTTTTATCTAATTACCACCAACAGGCATCTGCTGCTGTTTGCATCCTCGCTCTAATGAGCAAATGCAGCAGCCAGATCTGGCTGGAGCTGGGGAGCAGGATTGTGACTGCAGAGATTCTTTTTTCCTGAAGTTCATCAGAAGTACCTGCTCCTCAAGGAGATCCAGAACTTTCTCAAAGCTGGGAAAAGGAGAATGAAGAAAATGCACCAAAGATACTAAACTTAAGAGTTTTAAAAGGAAGCAGTGAGAGTAACATCGACAGGTACACTCAGTGCTAAATGCTAACCCCCACTGCTCAAACCACAGGAAGATATTTTGGAAGGGATCAAAACCAATAGTTGCCTTTTGTTAAGGCTGACAATTCAGGCTCAGGGAAATCCACGCACAATACCATCTGAGCTTGTTTTTTCTAGTACTCCAGAAGGGAGCTGTATCCTATTTCCAACATAAACATGTGACATGGTGCTCCAATTAGAGGTGTCTATCTGATAATACGACTCTTAAGTGACATTTCTGGTTTACCAGCTTTAACAAAGTCTGTTTTAAAAAGCCTCACAACGCACAAGGTGCTCTGGGAATAATCTCTCAGCACAGAAGCAAAGAAAAGACAGATTTGCTCATTGAAAATATTAGGTTTCTAAGTTCTTACAAACATGCCTTTTAAAAAAATGTAGTAACTACCCCATGATTTTGTTCAAAATGTACAGTGGCACAAGGGTACTTACATTGCTGGAAAAACCAAGTCCTCTCCAAAAAGAAAGAAGTTTAGGAAAAGCTATTACTGAGCCTGACAGAAAGGCATAGATGGCGAATTTAGTTCCAGTAAGTCTGATAAAATGCTGCACAGTCAATAGATGGAATTACTCTTTCCCCCTTTCACATCATTTAGGCCATCAGCCCTAGACAACAGACGTAAAACATTTGTCTCAAAAGAATCACTTGTAAAACATGTTTTCCTATACTACACAGACAGACTTTAGAGTAGGAGAGAAGTATGGGGATTTCCTCTTTTATTTCATTACAATAACCTGAGGTATTTCCTGCATGTTTTGAGAAGCTCCTTCAGGCCTTGCCTTAGTAGGAATTTGATTTGGTTACCTTGGGTAGGATTATTCCCATGCTTATGGGAAATGTCAGTCTCCCTCCAATATAATAAACGTTTTCCATGTAGTACTTACTAAGTTCATCATTTCTTTGTGCAAAAGCCTTGAAAAACTTAAGTTTGAGCACAAGCATCAATCTGAAATTGATTTGCCTGTATTTATCCTCTTCGAATGACAAAACCTAGGGGCACAATGGTCCACCAGCAATGTCAAGGCAATGTCCCTGTAAAGGAGTAAAACTGCAATGCATTTCCAGCATCAGCACACTGGTTAGCAAAACTGTCCTTCATCAATAGTTTAGGACACCTTCCTTCTTTGCACCAACAAGAACAAAGGAAAAGCAGACAAATAGACAAATGCCTCCCTCAGGATGTAACAACCCCCACCCTGCTGTATCACAGAGCTGCCAGTTTGGTTTCTCAAACTTAGATGACTGCTCATACTCGTAACAGACTTCCCTATTCTATTTTCTCAAGTCTGCTTTACCTCCTCCCCCAAAATAAAAAGAAAAAATACTTTTCTTTATTGCTGTGTCTAAAAACCTAGCCTGAAGATGTTTTATACCTTGACTTGAATGTTTGCATAACGTTTCCCTAAAAATGCTCTCAGACTGCATACTCACTCATAAAAGCTGTCAGAACATGATGAAACTGTTCTAAGTGACAATTCAAGAAAATGCAATGATATTATCCTGCTTGGGCTGAACCATTCTTTTTGCAAAAACAGATCATGGGGAGGAGACAGATTCTTTCCTGTGAGAAAGCAACACGGGGGAAGATTTTCTATCCCTCTCTATTCTCAAAATGAGGGTGCTTAGGAAGAATTACCTCTGTGACAAAGGCCCCCTCACATTCTCTCAGCAGAGTACCAGGCAGCTACTGGTGCAAATATTTGACTTTAGGCTGCTGAACAGAAGCCCTTATCAGTCCCAACTTCAAACTTGAACTAATCATACCAGCATGTTGAGAAGGAAGTCGCCCCAAAGACTATTAAAATTAAGAATTAAGTACAGGTATTAGCCATTCTCCAGTGACACAACCTGCTTCATAAGCTGAATGAGACTTTAGTAGACTGAGGCAGAACAGTGTTTTCTGCACAGAGATGCTGGGAGAGCAGCACTGCCCCTGCCTCCTGCTGCTAAGCACCTGATCCTTGGAAATGCATGCTGCTTAACACCGGGAGTAAAGTTACTTACACAGTGAGGTGCTCGTTAAAGAACTGGATCCACAAAAATAGTCCTTCCCTGAACAGTGAATACATTCATTGCTTCCCAGTGGCAACAGTAGTGATTGCAGGATATGAGAAACATTCACAATTACAGCTGGATTGCAGCCATGCCCTTTGGATATATTCTTCTCTGCAAAGGGCAGGTCTACTAATTAGAATGCTACAGCTTTAAAGTAACAAATGTCCTTCAAGCAGAAACTTCTGATGTTTTTAACTTCTTCATGCTTTTATGTTAATACCTGTTTCACACTAATCATATAGAATGCAATTTGGGTGCAAAAACATTAAGTATTCCCTTTTTAACCTAGCCGAGACCCTTCTCTCCTAGGACAATTGAACACTGTAAACCATACATCTCTCCAAAAGAAATCAAGTTTAAAAATAAAAACCTAGGAAGTGTTCTGTACTTAGTTTGCTAATGGATCAGTGTCTGAACTTGAAAGACCTTAAGCACACAGCTCCTCAAACCTAATTACTTGACCATGCCAAAGTTTGACTGGCATGCACCAACGACAGTACCAAAGAGCTGCTGTAAGACATCTGCATTTCCAGTTGCCTGTCAACCAGTTTTAGCACACAAGCTCTTCCATTCCTGACGTTTTGATTCTGTAACCTAGACGCTATCACTTAGAAAACTAAAACAAAACTTCTCGTTTTTAAAAAAGTGTTTTTAACAGAGCCAACTGACTTTAACTAACACCTCACTCCTTAAAAAAAAAAAAAAAAAAAAACCACTTTGAAATATACAAAACCCTTATTTTAAAATCATACCTCCTTGCTAATTTTGGAAAAAGTGTTACTCAGAGTCCTGTAGGCAATGTGACACAGATGCTGCCATGTCTTCTTTGCTGCACATCAAGCTCCTGCTGCTCTTCCTTCCTATGATCAACCCCAGGTCCTTTCCAGCAGTACTGTTTTCTTTCACAGAGTATATGCATTTTTAATTATTTCCCCAAAAACGCGCCAACTTGAGTTTTTCCACTTTAAACTTCATTTTATTTCTTGAGTATGTTTTAAAGCTTCTAGAATCTTCCTCCCATTTACATTATTTCTCTGACTTGCCAAGCAGCATGAGCAAATAAATTCCACTGTCGAGTTCAACCACCTCTGCAGGTCACTTCTGCCTTTATAGAGAACAGTGTTGAACAGCACATGCCATTTTATGAAATCACCCTCAGTCCGGGTCAGGACTCTGCACACAACACCAGCAAGTCAGGCTGGGAAGAAGACCCAAGTCTACATGTCTGACAGCCTCAGTGAAAAATCTGCTTGGATTCTCCTCAGCTGAGCCCTAGTGCAAATCCTAATCCCTGGATACTCCTCCCAGTACTGCATACTGCTGCTCCCCACTCCTTCCCTGAGCTGCCCTGTTCATCCCACAGCTGAGCAAGAAGCTTCTGTCTGACTAATTCCTTCATTACAAAGCAGTTTCATCCTTTCCTAGATAGAGCAAGCACTTCATCACCTACTTGGGTAATTTGATCTAAAGTTTTGATCAAATCTGCCTGGCAGAATTTGTCCTTTATAACCTGATGTTGTTTATAGCTCCTTGATCTTCTCCAGACTTCCCTTCCTAGACCAGAGCCAAGAAACTGTCTTATTTGCTACACAGCTATACATAATTTTGTGACTTTGAGGCATGCTGATTACATTTCCCCTCCCCCAAAAGCCTCCTTTTTGGGGCACCTCTTCCTTCTTTTCACCCAGAAAAGAACGATGTGGGTCCACAGAGCTCATCTGGCTGTGTATATAGTAACCGTGGTTTATACTTATTTTTGCAATTTGGCTGCATAAGGCAATTTTTTTTCTTATTTCTGAAAGGAGGTGTTCCCCAGTCTGTAGCATTATTGGATTATAGATCATTCAAGGGCCTGTTAACAGCTATTTTGAAGCTCCTGCATTTAAGGGACAAAACTGATCTCGGCCTGTGTGAAGACGTGATGTCATTATAATGCAGGTTATTACAAATACAGCTCATTCGAGCTACCTATGCTAAGCCATTGCCAGACCATGCCCCACTTCCAGGACTGCCCTTTAACCCCAGTGGCCACAAGAGGTTCCTATAGAGGGAAGGATGGTGGGGTGGTTCTCCACCAGATGGTCCAGAAGCAGCAATGACCCCAGGCCTGTCTCCCCCACCATATTTCCATGCCTCCATGCAGGGCAACTCTGTGAGCTGCTGCTGGCTCCTGGGGTAGCTAATGGTTTTTGTAGGTATTTTTCCACAGCTAGCCTAAATTTCTGTAGAACCACCACTGAAATAGCCCAGAGCCTTCTTCTAGGTGTGCATCCTTTAAAAATGGACTCATACAGTGCTGGCAAAAGGGGGTTTTCTAGGACAGATCAAGTTTTTTGTAGAGTTTTTCTGAGATCAGGTCACAGTGTAGCTATATCTGGAGACATTGATAACTTCTATGTTCCACTACACTGGGGAATTTAAGTCACTACATTGTAAACTTTTACACTCTGCAAACTCTGCTCTCTATGAACACATAAATCCTTCTGATGATAATGAGCATTATTTTATTCACATATTTAAAGGAAAAGTGGCCTTGTTTAGAGGGTTAAAAGTGCTCTTATAAAAAAGAGCACTAAGCCAATAGAGAAACTAGGAACACTGCTAAGGACAGTTCCTAAGGAGTAATGCCACAAAATAGACAACTTTAGCACTAATAGTGTCTCAATTCTGAGCGTCAGGTTAGTATGATATTTATGACACATTTTTATTTTTCCTGACTAAAGACTGTTCAATGTCAGTAATACTCTGTGTTAACCACAGGAAGCACCAGTCCATTCTTTCCTTGTCGGTTGTAGCTCTGTTGAAAACAAGAACCATTTGCATGTGTCTGAGCTCAGCCCTGAATGCCTCCTCTTGCCAAGGTTCATTTATCAGTTCAAGTAAACTATAATGTAATTTCAAACAAAAGTTATTTGAACTAGTAGCTGAAATATTTCAGCAAATAGCTGGACTGCCTTCCATGGCTATCTTGTAGCAGCTTTCAAGACCAAAATTAGTACAGAATATGTATTTTCTTCATAAAATAGTCATCTTTAAGGAGCTCTACTTTTTTTCTGAAATTATTGGCCACATACTCTAGTGCAGAAAGTTGGCATCTTCCCAATACAAGCCAATGGAGCTATACAGCTTTACTCCAACTAAAATTCCCACATTAGCTGTGCTGTATGTTTCATTTGTCAGTGTATTGTTTTGGATTAATCATAACAGAACAGGATGAAGAAATGCATTACCACTGTTAAAAAGAATCACATGCCTTATCTCCTCAATCCTCTCCCATAGCCCTATTGATCATGTTACTTTCTCTGAGCTAATGTGCAGCATCTGTAAGGGGAATTTTCTTCTAAAAATGTGTGAAAACTACATTTCTTGGCTTTTACTATACACTGAATAGGATCACGTGAAATGTTGCAACTTCCATGTAAATACAGCTGTTCCCATCTTTTCCCTAGAATATTAACTTTTCCTAATACACACTTATATGAATCACAAGATTCCTTCTAACAATTTATACCTGCTGGTAGCAGTTACTTGGAAAGGAATTATTTCAGCAAAGCCAGTATAATTACTAATGATCTCATGACTAGGTACTCTTTTTAGATGCTCAGTAAACCATCCATAAATTCATTCCACCTACTATCTGTTTAACTTGTCAGGCAAGCTTACTGACAAGGGAGCAAGAACAGCTTTCAGAAGAAAGGAACCAAACCAAACACATACGCCTTTGCCCTGAGGGATAAGTGCAACTACTGAGGCAAACCCAAAAAAATCTTTGAATCTGCTGTCCCAACATCAAACATCACTCCAAATAAGCATGTGGCCACATGCAATGACCACATGCACAGCAGCTTAAGTTAGTAGGTTTTTTCCTCTTTTTTTTTTTTTTTTTTGCACCTTAAATCTTTTCCCACTTTTCAGCCTCTGAGCCACTCCCTGCCCTTTGCAACCTCTTTTTCCTTTCTGTGGCTCAGTGGAGCTGGCAGCAGCTTGGTTTCTCCACAGCAGGGAACCAGAAGTCACCTGCAATTACGAGTTGCAAGAGCAGCTATTCCCCAGCTTCTAAGGGATGGAGGGGACGAAGCAGTTAACCATTATCTGTTCTTTCCCGATCCATTTAAACACTTTGCAGTCTCCTTTTAACTTGCCCACAGCTCTGCTAGCAGATAAAACCCACTTGGAAAAATGCAAGCCTGAGGCAGCCTGTCTGTTCCCAAAGCACTGCCAGGTGGCAGAGCAAACCCCATTCTTCACCAGCCGGGTGCTTCCAGGTTCTGCCCTTCTGACTCGCCCCAGAAGCATCCACTGCCACTGGCTGCCCTTACAAACACAGGCTGACATAACAACCTAAATTCATCTCCACTCAGGGACGCAGGTTCTGGTAGAAAACAGGAGCTCTTGAACAAGTAAAGTGTGTTGTTTGCAGTTCAGTTCTTCTCCACCTCAAAACCAATCCTATGGCAATCACGTCTGCTTTTAAATAGATTTAAGTCTAACGTCATATACGCTTCTCAGCACAGCTACAACCATCACTTTTACAATTATTCCATACTCCTGCAGGTTGCCTAAGTCAGACAGCTATCAAAACCCCCCCTAATCTTTTACTTGTTTAGTTTCTATATTCTTTTGTGTTTATTTTTTAATAATTCAAAGGAAAATTCTATGGGGTTGGCTTATGTTCTGTTTTATTGTTTTGGTTTTTTTTAATATCCAATGCTCTTGCCTCCAAGTGTTAGTCACAATGGACTGCTCATTTTTTGGCACGTCTTCTGAGTATTTTTCAGCACATTCTTAATGGCATTATGCAATCATTTCGTTCGTCTCCACTGTTTCACTTGGCAGTAAGGTGAGTTATAAAATTATGTCAACTCTTGGAAAAATAGAAAAGCCAGAGAACAGTTTCAGGGGTACACAAATTCTAAAATCACATCCACCCAGAATTCAGAAATCTCCACTTGTGGAAATACCTGTGATCTCTGTTTTTCACTAATAAGCCACATCATCATATCACAGTCAAACATGTAAGGAGCTACACAGCTACTCCCATCACCACCCCATTACCCACCCCAACAAAAAAGGGCACATTTGGTCCCATTTCTAGAGAACCTTTTGGGCAACTAAAGATGAACTCGCATCCAGTTCAGTGCACAAGACAAAGCAATGACGTACAGCCTCCCTCTCCATGCTCTTCACTACTGTGGTTTGGTATGATATGCATGACATGAGCCAGCACAAGGTAACAAAGCATCATTTGTCATCATCTTGCCACCTGACAACCCTACTGAGCGATTCTTACTCCAGAAATAGAGATGTAACTAGATCTTCCAGATGCCTGAATACAGGCAGTCTTTCACAGAAGATACACAGCATGTTCTTGCCTCAAGTCAGTCAGTGGCTTCTGGCAAGTCAAATGTTTCCAGAGCAAACAAAAATAAGCATGGAAATGGTGCTGACAGGAAAAAGTTGTTTCTTGAGCAGGGAATCTCATTCTCCCCCATCTCCCATGATGCCGTAGGCCAGGTGCAATCGTCTCTTCAGGGGCTATGGAACTGAAAACTCTGAATGCTCAGAATTAAAAACTGAAAGTGAAAAACTTGATTTTATCAAAGTGCAGTTATCTGAAGACCACGTGACATGTTCAAGCAACTGCTGGCAAACATGAGACATGTTTGGGAATGGACATGTTTTGCCTCTTATCTCTAGACATCTACAATTAAACAAGTTACACAGTAGAGCTTCCATCACACACAGACCCCAAAACAACCCAACATTGGTGCTGCTGTTGCAAAACAGGCTGCTCTGAGAATCTGGATCTTTTCCCAACTCCAAAGCAGCTGGCACTGCAGTCTGGGGATCACGTTGCTTCTGTCAGCATCAGGGCTTGTCATTAGCTGTCAGTGCACCAGAGGGGAGAGAGTAATCTTCACAAGAGGTAAGGGAAAAAGAAAGGACCATGTGGGTGGGGGAGAGCCTCTCATCCCCAGTTCAGCCCTCTCAACACAGTCTGACATAATGCGGCAAAGAAAAAGATGAGGAAAAATCTTCTTTTCGGGGGAACAGTCACAAGCTGACAGCCCCCAGAAATGCATTGTGCTTTCTGATACAGCAGAGCATGCAATTGTATAAGGAACAATTAGAGCAATGCATAACACCCAGTGAAGCAAAGAACTGCTGACATAAGCTTTTGCACCTATATAAGTCAATATTTTCTAACCAATATCTACAGAAGTCTTTCTAAACTCCTGTCAGAATGAAATACGCCATAAACAAGAATTCACATTTTTAAACAAGGTCAATGAAACGAAATACCATACATCAAGTGGATAAATAAGTCTACAAGTAAAAACTGTGGGGTAAAGGCAGAGTAACCAAAACCCATGCCTCACTTTTGTAGCTAGAAGAAACTATTGTTCTTTTTTCGGTGACTGCATTCCATTCTTAACACGTGTGAGACCTGAAGAAGGAATTATTCTCAAAGCCTTTAAAAATAAAATTGAGCTAATATTTGTACTTTTCCTCTAAGCCAAGCTCTCCTCTGCCAAGCACTCATGTAAGTATTTAATTGCAGTCTCACACATTAATCAAAATCATTGTGAACACAGAGAAGAAATCCACAAGTATCTGCAAGGACCACAAAGGTCAAAGTAACAAAAATGTAAATAGGCTCTGTTTCAAATGCATCTTTAAATACTGTCATCGAGAATAGAAAATTTTAAAAAAAGGCTAACTGTATGAAAAGCCAAGAGAAGATGTCGAAGTTATTTATGACACTATCACAGTATTGTTTGCTTCTTATTTTAAATACAGAAACAGGACTGGATGAATAGTCTGTGCTTAGTGTCTAGTGCACCATGCAAGTCCCTGCCAAAATTGCTATAGCAATGCATTCAGCATACATATGCTGACCTGGATTTTCTTCTTCAAACTTGATCATTTTGCCTTCAGGGCATTTCAATTCAAACACAGTTCAGAAAAACACTACTCAGGTAAGCATTTTCCCCTGTGTTTTATGTAATTCACACTCAAAGGAGAACAAAATAAGGTACTGAGCAAGAATAGCCAACTACTTGTACATGCTTGGAGAACCTCAGCAAGAGCCGTGGTTTGGTGCTTGTAGGGCAATGTCAGGGATTGCTGCTGCATTAACCAGTGCTTTGCCAGTTTAGTTTTTGCTAGTTTGCTAGTTTAGAGGCTCTCACAGAGGATGCCCAAACTAAGAAAGCCTCAAGTCAGATAGTCCACATGGTGAAGCACTGAAGTCATGGCCTCAGTCTGAACTATGGGATTGTGTTTGCTTTATCAGGTATGCAGGTCTCAGATGGGCCTCCCACAAAGGTCACAGCCAGCTGTAATGCAGCAAGAAGAGGCAACAGCCAGGAAAGGAAGCAAAGGGATGATCTGGGGTAAAGCAGAAATAAGGGAAGGAAAAGACCCCAAAATACTTCGCAGGGGCCTTGCTCCTCAGAGTTTTCTATTCTAGGATTCATCTAAATGGAGTCAGCAGACACTTCCCTGCACCCACAGCTTTGATAAGCTCTCACAGTCTGGTAGCTTCAATAAAGCAGAAACAAAGAGTGAGTTTGCCTTTATTATGGCACTATGTGGTACATCATAAATAACTGCTTGGAAAGAATAACCAGACAAACACTTCAAACTGCATTTGTCAGATAAACTGGGTAGAAAACATTTGGTGATTGTATCAGCCTTGCTATTGTACTTATTAATTTGCTTTTAAATCCAGCAAGCAATAGCACGGACAGCATGTCTCTTAGTCATTCATGATGTCTAGTTGCTCTTTTTACTCCTCATCCCCCAGAGGCCCACTAAAAAGAATGTGGCATTAGAGAGAGGAAGGCTTGCTAACCCTGCCAAATCCAGGGAATGCAGCTCTGCAGCTCAGCCATCAGAGCTCGATCTCTGGGCCAGGACAGCAGCATGAGGGGGTCCTGGTGCACAGCTACATCTCTGCCTGGCAGGAAGGAGACACTTCCCCCCACTCCACACTCTGCAACCCCTCTGCAGGCACCGTGAGGCAATGCCAGGGGCTGTGGGGACAGCAGCCACAGAAGGACTTCAACCCACTGGTAATTTAAGCCCTACACAGGATTCACCAACTATCAACAACAACGGCATAACTTTTATAAACTTCAATAAAATAGACCTACATGGATGGAGTTGCTTAGGTGTGCATAGCCGGGAGTTTATAGAGAATATTCTACAAACAAGACAATTGTGAACATACATAAAGCTTCTCAAAATTTGAAGAGTTCTTCGCATGTAAGATAGCACCACAGTAGCTCTGCACTTCAGCATGAAGTTTATTCAGTATACATTGGTTTTAAATATTCTTGTAAGTTTCTGAAAATCACATTTATAACCTATGTCTTTTTGAAGAAGTTCAAGAAAGCTAAGTTTAAGCACCATCACTTTCTAGCAGAAACTCCCCCACCACTTTTGCGTTGCCTTGGTGGGGGTGGGGGGAAGGGGAGGGGATATTTTTTCCTAAAATCTGACACATTATCCTCTATTTTTAAGAGTAGACATATCCTTAGAAATATGAGTAAGGTAACATTCCACTTTTATCCAAGCAGCCTAAAAAATTCTCATTTCCAAAGGAAAAAAAGAGGCCAAGTCACCTATTACCCTGTATTTCTGGGGTCTCATCTCAGATGGATCTAAGCATTACCTCCTTCAGTTTTGTAGGCTTCCATTTTTCACCCATTCTTATCTTAGAATTAAAACACCATCTCAGAGTGATAGTTGCCGTTCAGTGGCATTATTTCTTGTGACTGCCTCCTGTTGGTCATAAGTCACTTGGAAAGGAGGGGAGTGAGCTCTTCTCTCGAACTGTTTTTCTGTAGCACTTCCTGGATATGGATCCCTGAGCATAAAAGAGGTCAAAAGCGATCAGACAAGTTCATGGAAGAAGTATCTACCACAAGACATTAAACATGATGGGAAAGGCTGTGTTTAGCTTAGAGAATCAGAATGCCACAAGAAGACTCGTTCTCATCTTACACTTTTTTAACCTGTAAAGGTGTTGCTGTTCCCCATTCCCACAATCTTCTGGGTAGTGAGTGTATGTTTCTTTCTTTCACACTGGTTAAGTTGCCATATAGGAGAATTGTGCCATTAGCAAAACAGATGTTCTAGCATCATTCTTAAGCTATGTGGCAAATGTGCTGTATATGTAGAGGATTTTCTACTATAGTCAAGAGCAGTATTAAAAAGGAGGGTGCAAGGAGGTTTCCTTTTCACACCAGAGTTTACTTTAAAGCAAACACAACTTGAGTGACTTATTTAAACATGGAAGCTGCAACCTGATTTAAAGCCTCAGCCCTGTTTTTTTTTTTTTTCTATTGGCATACCCTAACATTTGAAAGTGTGCCAGAACAAATTGCAATAGAAACTGTCAAATGCACTCTCAAACCTGTGCAGTTCAGAAAAAATTGTTTCATTGCCATGCATTACTCTTTCATGCTAATTTTGTGGGTGAAAAACTGGTTAGCATATCAACTTCTATGCTGAAAGCAGCCCAACTGGATTTCCTCTACCAAGGGAGCAGGGGGCACCCAGAGGACAAGCAGCACTGCAGCTCCCCTGCACAACTTGAGCAACACAACTGCAGCTCTCCACGGGCTCAGCTGCACCTGCTTCCACTTTGAAGGAACTGTGCCATAGCTTGGAGTCACAAACAGGCTGAAAAATTAAAGCCTGTTCTTACAAAGACTGGATTTCTCCACGACATGGGTTAATTTTTGATGAAGGCATTAACAAAGTAACATGGACCTGTTGCAATGCATAGAATGAAAAGGGACATTTCTTTGCTGAGTTGATTACCTGTTAGCTGAGTGAGTTTTCAGCCATAGTAACTATTTATTTCGCACCAAACCTTTATGTGACTGAAGTCACATTTCCTTTTCAGTATTAACTCTGTATTTCATATCCATCTTGTGGAAGGAGCCACCTGACCACACTGAAAGCTCTAATGCTTGAACAGCTTTACTACCCCCTACATAGCTTTTCTTAAGGCTCAACCAAAGACAAGAACATCTGTAAACCATCCCAGAGGCATTAATTTTAGACACTCAAATACTTTTAAAGGCTCATCAGTGCTAATGAGCATCTTCATTACATTTTCAGCAGTAAGTCAAGCAGTGGCTCACAGTTAATTGTATGTGCACCAAGAAAGTAACACTTGAACTTCTTTTAATAACGCATCACTATTCATTTACCAGTAGCCTAATAACACCATGGCTATTATTTTCAAAAAACATTCTTTCCATCATAAGAGACAACCTGCCTGTATAAAGGGAAAAATATCTAGTAACCTCTCTCTTCTAATGGGACTCACAGGAAATCATATATACCCCTGAAAATTCCTACAACAACTACTTCATTGTGAGTGATTGTTTTCGTCTTTCTGAAGCAAAGTTAAACAGCTTTCATTTCTGCTTGGCATTTTCAAAACAATAAATATATGAGGTAACTGCTCATGCCTTCAGGCCACTGAGCTCTGACTTGATATCACTCACTAAAGCAAACCTACATAGTAAGGAACATCTCAGCAACAAGCAGAGTTTGAATTATTCAAATCAAAATGTGAACTAACAAATCCCCTTTTTTAAAGGGAAAGTGCTAATGAATTATCCTTTCTAATCTGGCACTGCAAGCAAGAGATTCTTTGTGATTTTTAATGCTAAAAGCCTTAGCTGAAGGATGGGAAGGGCTAATCCTTAAGCAAATGTTGGAGTTGTCTTGGCTGCTTCCAAGAGCTTCAGAGCATTTAGTGGCATTTAGCCACAGTGAAAGCCCTGACAGAGTGCAATGTACTTGGATCCTGCAAATGCCATGGCAAAGTTGTTCGCCTTTTGGGAGGTCTGTACCCTCAAATGCAAACATTTAGGTCATGGTTCCTCCTATACAAATGCAGAGTGGTGGGTGGGCTACACTCCATGTGGCCATGTTCAAATCTCCTGGGTTGGCAGCAATCCCAAGTCCAGCAGATTCCCTCAGCATATGCATAATTTTAAAACACACTAGAAACACACTGAAACTATGGACATGCTTCATTTATTGGATCAAAGCATGAGTATCTATGCCTGTGCCTCTACACAGATGAAATATTTTCTGTGGGACTTGCTTTGGGCAAAATTCATAAGCTTTTGCATTGAAAGGTTTTTTTCCCTGCGCTGTCCAAAAACTATAAAAGCAACTGTGGAGTACATAAACCATTTCTTCCTTCTTCCCTTCAATCACCTTGCAAGTCCAAAAAAGGCCTGAACACAGTCTGTTCCAACAGGCACAAGTTTGGGTTTTTTCCATTATAAATATTTGTTTCGGCAGCCCATCCCAATTTGGTATAATTTTGATGTGATACAATCCTGTTTATTTCTGGTCTCTGCCAACATTATCTTCCTTTTCTATTTTGGATCCACTAAACAAAGCATTTAAATGAAAAGCACACTAATTTTTTTATGTTCTAAAATACACACATCTGTTATAAATACCTAACCTTTCTAGAACCCTCAAAACACACACTTCACACTCCAACATCCCTCGATTTCCCCAGCAATATGCATCAAACCAAACTGAACATAGCTGATCCTAACATGGGAAGCTGCAGCAAACAAAAATGTTCAGGTTCTTGAGCTTATTCTTGGCAGTTTCATCAGTATGAACTTTTTACACCCACTAAACAAGTTAGAGATTGCCAAGTAGCAACACACAGTGGAAGTGTCAACAGAGTCTTTCAGGGTGAAACAGCATTCTGAGGCCACCTAACTGCTCCATTTTTGAGGAATGTGGGGGAAATGCATGAACAAACAACAGCCTACCTCCTGTATAGTACACATATGCTACTTGTCTTAAAAATAAAGAAGCAGGGGGGAGGGGGGAACCCAACTCAAACCAATGGTAACCATAATATAAACTTCTTTAACCTGAGCCATTAATGATTCATCTTTTATCAGCATAAATTATATGCAGTTCTGCAAGCTCCTAGTTGTTGAATCTCTGTGTTTGTAACCATGACTGCAACTGTTAACTTCAAAATAAAGAAACCAAAGTAGTTAGATCTGGAGGTCAGAAAAACAAGCAACTTGCAAAAAAGGCCAACTGAGTTCTCCTGTATGCATACAGAACAGGTAACACTCCAGCAAACCTTATGGACTGTTGGATCTACATGTCATGCTATATACAGGAGTTCTGCTGGTTTATAAGGACCTAATCCAGCCTAACTCAGAAGCTACGGCTCCTGTTGTGAATCATTAGATGCTGGCAGCAAATGCCACATTGTTAAGATTTTGCCTGTGTTTCCATAAGTACACTGGAGACACAAGACTGACAGAAGCTCCATCTCAATATTCCTCATGTGTCCTTCCCGTCACCATACTCAGACACACAGAATATATTCACAGGTTACCTACAGGTGGATTCCCATCAAACATCTTCCAGATCCAAACCAGTCAGCTGTCCTCAGTAGCTACTGGCATTTAAAAGAGTGCAGGGTTCTCAGGGCAACCCCACCTTTACCATCTGAGGAGAGGGCTTTTTAGGGCATGACATTAACTAGGAAGCCTTTCAAAGAGGGTGTGTCTTGAAGTACCATAAATTTTAAAGATTCCATTTGCACTGTCCCCAGATTAATCCCAAAGCTGCTCTTAGCCTAACACCTATTTTCTATGGTAACACTGCTTAGTTTGTATAGGAACAGATGATTGATCACAGTCAGTAACTCTGCTCCCTTCTTCCCCCAGCTAAATATCCAGGGAAGTCCAGGCAGCAGTTGATTGCACTACATTTATATGGTAAATATACCATATAAGGTCTCATTTCTACATAAATCTGACATCAGGTGCATACAGAACATTGGGCTGTGCAGCTGACTACCCAGTATGAGTACTCCGAGTCATACAGTGCTTCTCTCTGCTCTCCCAAAATGCCTCTTTTCCTGTTTCCCTTGATTCTTTATAGATGGTAACAATGCAGGGGCTGTGGCAGACACAAAGGTGTTGCAGTTTATTTCAAATATGGAATGGCTTTGTTCAATCCTATCTTGTAGAGTAGCTTAGCCAAGAGTCACTGCTTTGGGTAGGAGAGCACACCTGAGACTCTGCTTTTGTCAGCTCCATTCCAGCTGTCCTAAAAGACTTTTTCAATCATCCATTGTCTTGACCTCAACTGCAGGCAAGAGATGCCTTCTCAGAGCTTCAAATATCCTTCTGGGGAGCAGAGCAGGGATGGGGATCACCACAGTCTTCATGTGAGGCAGCAATACTCAAGCCCTGTACAGCACTACCAGACCAAAGACCATTGCACTGGTTTAGTTTCTCTGTACAATCAGATAATCAGTAAGAGCCTTGTGTACCATAAACCACAGGTTATCTGAGGATCATGGAGATCCTGCTTTCTCTTTGTCTTCCTGAAGCTGCAGATGCCTTTGCCATGTGGGTACAACGTTAGGGGCTCTGCCAGCCCTGTGCCTTGAGAAAGGATGCATGATGCAGCTGTAACCCAGCTCCACGAAAGGCAGACAGTCTTGGGGTGGGTGGGTGTAGGCAGAGCCCTGCAGGATTCCCCAGGTGCAGCACCAGGAGCCCTTGGCTGTATCCCAGATAAACATCAATGCAGCCAACACAGAGTCTTTGGAGCCAGCAAAAAAGCTTGTTTGCTCTGGGGCTGGATTTCTTCATTTCTTTGTTTTGTTAGGAAACAAATAAAACCTTACCAGTGGCAAACGATGCAAAACAGAGGAAATCTCTTGGGACTGCCTCAAGACTCACAGGCTCCACAGCAGTTTTAACATCAAGATTACTTACATTGCTAATTTAAATCAAGATACACTGCAACATAAAACTTTAAAAAAAACAAAGATTTAAATCACTGTGCCATTTTATCAAGTCTACTTCATTCCTCAGTTACTTTTCAAAGGAAAAGCCCATTCAATCTATGAGAGCACAGCTCAGTTCAGTAATGAAATTGCAGCTCTGTACATGCAATCTAACTCTGTCCATTTTCCAGCTTGTAAAGAAACAACAAAAAGAAATTTAAAAAAAAAACACAAACAAGACAAAACTTTGAAAAATTAAAACAACGCCAAGTAATGTTTTCTACAGTACCATGAGCAATACCTGCAAATGTCTCCATGCAAAAGAATAAAAAGAAAGGCTAAAGTCTAATCTCCTGCATTTCCTAGTTTGTTTTTGGGGGGTGTTTAATCCTCATTTTCTCCATGTGTATCGTCTCTATATTTAGTATTTTATCATGCCCCTCTACTCTAATTCTAAAGTTAAACCAATTTAAACAGCAGAATTACTCTCATTTCAGTCTGTAGCAGCAGGTATTCCCTGAGCTTTGCACCTTGTTTGTTGCCTTCATGACTGTTTGCTCTCTGGCTTCGTCGTCCTGCTCCTGCACTCTGACTTCTTCAGGCAGAGCCAGGCCTACAGAGCTCTATCACAACCAATGGGCAGAACAATATGCTCACACACACCCAGCAGCAATGCTGCACTCCCTTCCTTGCTATTACACTCAAAGGGGTGTAGATTTATAGCTTTCCACTGTCTACACTTTGCCAAATTTAATCTATACTTGGTTCATTCTTCAGACTCTCCTACAACATTTTAATTATTTATTGCTTTCTTATCTAAACTCCTTCCAGTTAATCTGTGTCATTCTGACACTGAAAAAGCACAGAAATAAAACAGCATTTTAAATGCAGATACCACAGCTTTATAAATCAGGTCTTTAAGCTACAAGCAGGCGCTCATTTAACTTTGACCAAAGTCTCCTTCACCACTGTTGCTTGTCAAATGTCTTGCCCCATTGAAATATTTGCTTTGGCTTTCTTCTATAGAGAACTTCACAATACACTTGATTACATACGAGGCTGAATTTCATTGTCTCTTATTTACATTGCTCATGTCTCAAGTAGTCACATTTTGCTACTTTCCCCATCTTCAAATGCACTTGCAGTTCCTGGCAATGTACCATGATCTGCAAGTTGTCCTGTACCAGCCTGGAAGCCAGGTCTCCATGCTTGCCTGGGACTGTGGAAACCTGTGAGGACCCGGACAAGGTACACAACAGCTCCCTCCCATTCCAGATGTCTGTATTTCCTTCCAACACAGACCAAGCCCTCATTTGAAAGCTGACAGCCATTCTCCACTCAAAACATTTCTCTTGTTATCCCCTCTAGCAGGTCACCCCCCAGTCCAGACTGACTGACTTTTGCACAGGTCCTGTACAGGAGTAACAGTTCCTCAATGCCATCTGTATGATTTACCAAGGAACAGTAAGTAGCATTCCAACAACTGGGATTCCTCTGCCCTCATCATGAGGCTCTCGTATTACTACAGAGAGCTCTGCACAAGAGCAAGCACATGAATGCTTCACAGAAATCATTAAGTCCCCCACAGACATGTTGCTGTGCTTTTCCAGACTTCCTCATTTATCAGTGTTGAGAATCTCAGCCCACACCAGCAGCACCCATCACTCTGTAGCTCTGCCAGTGCAAGTGAGCACCAGGGCAGCAGATTTGACGCCTGGAACTCACTGCTGCTCAGCACACAGCTGTGTTTGCTCAGACCTTTAAGGACAGAGCCCACATCTACCCCCTACAAAGGCCACAGACATCTCCAGAGTCTTGGTTTAGTATATCTTGCTGAACACTAATCTTGTGTCTGCCACCATCACTCTTCCTCACTTCTTTCAGCATGGCCAGAAATCCCAACCACACTCTTGCATGCTCTAAATAATTAGCAACCCAGGTGTCACACAACATAACCTGCATTACTTTTCCTCCCTCTATTCTACTGTCACTCCTTAGTGCAGTAGCTCAATATCTTCCTGTAAAAATCAATGCTAGGGAAATCCCTAATGTATTGGCAGAAGACTCTGGCACTTCTATTTTTGGAAAGAATTACTTCCCAACGTAGGATGCAAAACATGTATATTTTAATAATAGCAGTTTCTCATATCTTGGCTACATTTTATGGTTCTTGAGGTTTTTTTTGCTTCTCATCTCCATGACACACTTTTTTAATAAACTTAGTGGCAATTTTATGATTTTAATTTCAGTTGGAATATAGCCAAACCACTAAATCTACTCTGGAGATCTACTGATTTATGGTCATCTTTTAATAAGTTGTATTTGCTCTGTTGAAGCACCTCTGGGTGCTATTGCAATGGAGCTATTTGCAATTGCAAATGAACAGTGAGGCAGATTTTCTACGCAAAAGAAATCCAGAGGGCTGCAGAAAATAGACACAAGAGATAGAGCTTTGCCTACATGATTGCATATAATTCAGTGAAATGCCAAATTGCCATATACTATGCTTGAACTAGACTACAACAGCCCTTAGGAAGAAATGTGGTTTTTGATTGCTTCTGTAGGCAAACCTGGACAAACCTGTGTCACAGATGCATTATTCAGAAGACGTGTAACAGAATTTTAATACATTAATATTTTAACCCCTTAACATATTTTTAAACAAAAGAGGGATATAATACAGCCTGTGAAATTAAATCAGAAGTGCCAGGACATGAGGCAAACTTCCAGAAACCACTAAAACTAACAAAAGAGATGGCAGGTACTCAGTTTGTATAAAATATACCACAAGTGCTGGCCACACAACATCTACAACTGCCTTGCAACAATTTAGAAGAAGCTGATAAACCTCTGCCAAAGTTGGATCCTTCCCATCCTAGCATCTTCTGTCAAACCACAAGGAGACAATAATAAAGGAAAGAGGAAATAAACACAGTAAAAATTAGCAAATAAAAAACACACCATGAATTGATTTGGCCTATTGTATTCTCCATGAGTTTTGGTTTTGCCTCCTCCTTCACATGATTAATTCTCCTGCAGATATTATTGCATTTTATGGTACAATGGGGATTTTCAAATCAAAGACAAGCTGTTGCTATAACCAAGTAAACATTGCATGAAATAACATAATACATTCCACTGTATTTTGAAACTACAAAATTAAGACTGCAATCAAATTGGCAAGATGGGGGGGAGGTCAGACAAATAAGTAGAAAGTAAAAGCTGCAAGCTGTATTATAAACTAGCCACCTTGATTAATTTAATTTTGATCTTTCTCTGAAGGGTTCTGCTTCTCACCTCCCCATCCCTGAAAAAAAGCACTCCAAAATCAAAAGACAAAACCACCGATCAGCCGTAGATGCCTCCAAATCTTATGGTACTACGCAGACAAGGCACTAAAAAAAATTCAACTTCACCTTGGGATTCAATAACATTACTCAGCATGACAAGAGGGTATTTCAAACACTTGAAGTAGGATTCCAGACAAACAAGCTGCTTCTCAGGAATACTGCACACTTAAGAGCTACTGGGTAATTTCCACCTGCCAGCATAAGAAACCAGGCACTAGCTCCAGTGTGGCAAGCTGTGCCAGAATCTACCTCAGGAGGATCAAGAGAGCTCTGAAAACAGTTGGCAAATAATTATGACTCCTAGCAAAACTGGAATCTCAAAGGGCACAGAATGTGGGAGAGGGAAATGTATCAAGAATTAAGCTTCAGGTTTTTCAAGACTTAGTGCAGCATTTGAATGACCTCTCCTGTCCTGCAGAGAAGCAAAAGACAGTACCAGCAGCTACAACCACATCCACAATCCAGTCATTCTTAGCCTGTAGAACAAGTTAATGCTTGACTTAATGGGTCTTCAAAAACATCCTGAATACTAAATTAAATGCACAGAAATTAAGTTTAAATATAAGCTATCACATTGCTTAGGGCACAAACCAGGTGCCTGAAGAGGATGGAGAACACAAAGTGCATCATTAGAAACAAAAAGGCTGAGTCAGACTGATCACTTATTCCTTAAGCAAAACCTGATTGCATCTTGGCCTTTGCCCCACTCAACCTTCAGAAGAGATTTATTCAGATAAGCAGGAGAGAGCAGCAGAAATGGCCTATCCACTCCTCTCCCACAGATCAACGTCTCATGGAAGCATAAAAGCATGATTTTTGGATAGTGATACTGAAACAGATGTGTATAAAAAATGGTTTTCAAACTTCTTAAAACAATTAGGCTCCTGTATTTTTTCTACTGTCAGTCTGAAGTGTAAGTCTAACCAAAAAATTTGCTTTTCTTTCGACAAATCCCATAAAAGTCCATGAACTGGGTGTCTCTGTCCACATGCTACCCAAGCTGAAATCAGGTCTTGGCTCTCCAACTCCCTGCCCTGCTCAGCTGCTATCACTGCCAATCCCTCAATTCCCTTTTTGTCCCACAGGGCTACTGCCATCACATAACTTGCAGCCCATGCTGCTTTGGAGGTGGCAAAGCCAGGAAGACTTGCTTTATCCTAAATACATAGTGTTGGACTATTTCTCCTCTGAAATAGACATACAATGTTTTCAAATAGCCAAACCCAACAAGCACTTGCTCCTCACCACAATTTCATGCAATTTACTCTTGATTGCCACCAGACCCTGCTCTAGCACTCCTTGTCCACAGGAGGCAAGAAACCACTGCCTAGGACAAAATAAAATAACTCAGCTCAGCGATGAAACGAGAAATTTGAAAGGCCTGATCTATCTCCACCTAATGAATATGTGCTCTACTCACTCTGGGACAACATTTAGAAACATGTTCTGTATAGTTCTCATGAGTTTTATAGCCCTGGTGTGCTGCATCACAGACCTGACCCCTTTGGACTCATCCAAATTCACAGCATCTCACCATGCACAACAAATGCTGACAGTAAAATCCTGTTTCCTTATTTAAAATAATAACTTCAGTGGATAGAGTGCATTACATAAAAGATTTCCATTTTATTATAATTCTTGTAGAAGGGCTTTGAATAATTGCTGCCTTGTAATCTTTCTAATCTTTAATTTTTGTTTCATAGCAGACTGCTTTGTGGTTATGGCAGAGAAGGAAGGAGAATGAATAGGAATAGGGAGTAACTCAAAATCAACTGGAAAAGAGAAATTAGCAAATTCAACTATTTCCTATTAGCAGAAGTATTTAAACAGAAACTGAGCTTCCCTTACAGGAAGAACTAACAAGAAATAAAGTGGAAGCATATAGTAAGATGGTTAAAAAGTCCTTTAAGAATGTTTCCCTTCTGATTCAGCATGTTTTATGATTTTATGAGCTGACTTAAATAGTGCTTGCCCTAAAAACTGAGACTATTAATTTTTAACCAAAAAACCCCAATGTAATGTGGATATATGAGATGTTCCAGAGATGTCAAGCCAGACTGAGGTGTGCAGACTTCTCTTCCCTCTCCAAGACTAAATGGATCCTAGGTGATGGCTCAATCTTTATAAGAAAATTCACACGTGCCCCAAGACCCTTGGAAAGACTTAAGATAGAGTATCTGCATATAATGGTAATTGCAAGAGAGTAAAGAACCTGTACATGTTGATTTATGATGAGGAGTGAAACCTTCCTTACTTCATACTGATTGTTATACATCAATCTCCAAGCAGCAAATATTCTAATTAACTTTTTTTTTTTCAGTGCAAAACAAGAGCTATGTTTATTTTGGAGTGTTCCTGTGCCTATTTGTTTGCATAACATCATCTCAACTTTGAGCCAACCAAACACAGTCTGCAGAACACAGGTATAGAGGCAATGCTCCAGCAATGTGCTCTGAAAAACAGACATTTCCTCTATTGCTCCTAAGAGAGGAAGTCGAACAAGCTCTTAGGCCCAGTGGGAATCGTGGTCTGACAAGCAGGGATAAGGACAAAAATCATGCAGTGCCTGAGGTTATAAACACAATGTGCAACTGCTGCTTGCAAAGCTTCAGATACACAGGACACTGGCCATTATCACTGGGCTTTATTTTCCCCATATGTCATCTGTGAAGCCAGATAAAACTACAGCAGGCTATAGGAGGTGTGGTATCTTCAAGGACAGGTTAAATCAAACTGTGCCACAAGAACACTATTTTCACACATGTATTTTTAGTATAATCCCAAGGATATAATTTTATCTTGCTCCCACACAGTGTCTACTTATCAAGTCTCACAGTCTGTGTTATAATTCAGGGCAAACAGCCCCAACTGCTGCATACTGCTGTGGCAAAGAACAGCCAGGACTACTTATTTGCTTTCAAGCACCACAAAGTGAACTGCATTGCATGCATGAAAAATGTTACAGAGATATTCTTAGACTATTGCACTTTTATTCCAAATAGAAAAGAAGTCACCTCAAAGAACTGTAAATTCAGAGTAAAAGGACCAGATCTAAGCACAGCTCATTAAGTGATGTGATGATTTTATAAAATCATCAGTGTCACAGAAAGGTTTGGTCTGAAAGAGACCTTAAGGGTTATCTAATCCCAACCTCCCTGCCACAGACAGGGACACTCCTACTAGACCAGGTTGCTTAAATCCCCATTCAACCTGGCCTTGAAAGCTTCCAGCAATATGACAGTCACAAGTTCTCTGGGCAACTTGTTTCAGTGTCTTACCACCTATATAATCTCAGGGTTTAGTTAGAAAAATACGGTTGTAGCCCTCAAACTGGGAGATTTGAAAGTGTGAACTATGTGAAATCTCTACACAATTATTAGTCCAAGTCAACAGTCGGTCCAAAGTTGTTCCAAATAGGGTGAAGGGCATTGTGTATTTGTATTTCTCTAAGTCTGTAGTCTTGGTGACAGTGCAGGGAGTCTCAAAAACATTAGCACTTTTTTTTTTAAAATAAGCCAAATTTTACTGGGTTGGATTGTACCTCCATTTCCTTCTCTTCTGTCCTGGTTTCCACAGCTGTTAATAAAGTTGGGACTTTGTGCTAAGACGTGTGTAAACTCCTTTACATTGCAAATACTTCAGAATTACACTGCAAGTGTGACAGATCCAGGAAACAAATCACCGTAGCAGAAGGCATTAGTAACATCTTCCTCCCCCACTTCTTTTTAACCAAACATGAGAAATTTGGATACTTCCACAGTTCTCTCACTGTGGGGAAGTCCCTGTCATTGACAAAATAAATACAAATTGTAATACTTTACAGTGAGGTACTGTAATGAACAATGTCAAGGTTAAAACCTTGGAGCAGGAACTGGATGTAGGCTGTGAATTCACTACTACAAGGACAGCTACAGGGCCAGTATTCTCTAGGGAAAAAAACAAAACTAAAATTTGCTATTATAGCTCCTGAGTAAGTTCTATTGCTCTGGAGGGAACTGATGGGATCACAGCACCTTCACTGCTGATTAAAGGTAAAACAGTGACTCCCTAAAAACATTAAATATAAAAGCAATTAATAAGCACATACATGGGAATAAAAATGACTGGTACATCTGGAGATCAAAGAAGAAAGCAACAGCAATGGAACTTCAAAGTGTTTCCTAACTGCTGAAGTTTTTACAAGGACATTTCCTTTCTCTTTTAATCCCTGATTAAATGTGTGCCAAATGGCCTGGCAGAAACTCCACCACCAAAGATGGAAAAACCATTTGATGCAGGTCTCTGTATATACAAGTGAGTGGACACACATTTCTGAGAAATGTCTCAGTTTTATCTTCTCCCAGAACCAGCAGGGCCAGTCTCACACATGACAAATTGGCAGATAAAGCACAGCAATAGGATTCCTTGCAACACTTCTGTTCTAAGGCCCTCTCCTAGATGGACTAATGGTATTTCAGGGTGCTGGGGCAGCATCAGCAGGGCAGGTACCTTCTCCTGAAGAGGCAGCTCATGGGGCCAGAGAACTGTAGCTGCAAAAGCAAGGCTCTCATCCCACAGAGTAGACTTGACTGCCTTTGCCTCTACTTGCTTCCTTTCAAATGGGCAAAGGAATTCACAGAAACAATACCTCCCTAATATGATTTTTTGCTAAAGCAGACTTATCCAATGGATGCTGATGGCCCAGGCCCATTGCTGTACTTTGAATGATCAGGCTCTGTGCCAGGCTGTGGGGGGCTGCTGACTGAGACTAGCACTTGGACAGCTTGCCTGGGCTCTGCACTGAGACAGAGGCCCCTTCAGAAGCTCATCAGCACAGCAATAAATTTAAAAAGCGAATGTTTATTTGATGTCTGTGAAAAGTCAATAAACCTTTCATTGCAAAACCAGCAGTAGGTAAACTCCTTTTATCCCAACACTACCATTTCTCTTCTCCACAAAACAGAAAGCCATAGAGCTTTTCTACTCAACAGGCCCCTTGATCTGTGTAAATCCCTGCCTTCTTCTTTCTCCATTATTTTAATAGGTGCATGCAATTCTAAAGCATCCAAGCCTACAAACTCTGTGTATGGCTCAAGCTACCTCTTTTCACTAATCTGGTTTAAAAAAAAAGCACAAGATGTAAGGGTAACATTTTCATTTCATGTTCAAGATACAGATTTTCTTAGAGTGTTACCAACTGCTTTTCTTTTCTCTCATCTCCACCCACAAACAGCAGTAGTCTCCAGAAACTTTTTTGGGGTGTTTAGCTGGGTTTTAAGAACTGAGTGAATGTTTTAGTCTGTCTTGCCTATTTTCTATAAATGTAGAACATGAAAAATGAACACTTCATCAATCTGGCACTTCATATTTTTGAAGTTTAATATAAATACAAGTATAACGTGTTTGGGTTGGCTGTTTTGTTTCTTTTAGACAAAATTATTGATTTTGGGGTTTTACTTTTAAAGCAGTTGTCACATAGTAAATTCTAGCATGCCTGATTTCAACAAGATATACAATAGGACAAATCCATTAATACCCATAGCAACACATGTATAAAACATGCATGAATGGAAACCACTCTCTGTTGCACTGGCTATAAAATCTGAAGAGTTTAATTCATTACTACATGTCAAACTAGTAGTGATGTGGCACAGGACATTATTGGACTGGTATCTCAGCATTACTTTAGGTTTTATTTTGAAGGAGACCATTTGCAAGGGGGAAAAAAGAGATACTGAACCCTGTAATCACAAGTGTGTAGCTAAATTTTTGATGCTCTCATACATGAGAGACCTAGATTGAAATCTACCAGATGGCAAATCATTCTGAGAAATAACAAAGCCTTTTCTTGACCACAGTTTAAGCTCTGAATACTGTGGTCTTCTCCATGGCTTGATAACACTTAAGAGTTTGATCTTGTCATAATTAGAAGGAAAACAAGGGTTTATTTTAACTGCCCCTCCCCACTGTTTTAACTATTAACCAGAAGATTAATACTAACAGTGATTTTCTGCCACCTCTAAATATACTCCTTGCTTCCACAAAGATGAATATAAAATTGGTACCAAAAACCCCAAGTATGAGTGTGACTACCACACACACAAAAATCTTTATCTGGGGAAAAACTAAAAGCATTATGTATGAACATCATACTCAGCCAATTCACTTGAAGAAGGAAGCCCTTAAAAGAAGATTTCATATTCAGAGTTTACTTGACAAATACTTTTAAAATCCTAAAATTAAACTGCAGGCTGAAAAGTAGATCAGTGTAACTGTGAAGGTAAAAGCTACCTTCAGTTATATTTAAAATACCATTTTGCTACTTTTTCAAAACAAGGATTGGTGTATGTGAGGGCAGAGCCTCTCTTTCTCCTCCAGCTGCTGTGCTCTGACTGAACTGATAGCCAAGTCACAACACCACTGCAGTAGGAATTCTTCAAAAAACACCTCAGTCCCATTTCCAAGGCAATATATCCCAAACAGAAAGAAGGGCAAAATGTTCAGTGCCTCAGCCATCCTCATCCCTCTCCTGGATGCCTGAGAACCCTGATATAAGTCTAAGCTTTAGCAAAATGACAACATTGACTATTCAGTTCACCAAATGCTAGAACAGCCTTACAAAGTTTTTGAACTTTCAACCTAGACATAAAAGACTCACTTCTGACTACACTGTCCCTAGGGTTTTCCTCATTTAAATAATTCTGCCATGCATATCATAAGTGGATCATGAAATCGTTTAACAGTGTATTAAACCAAAAGAACAAGCCATTATATCTACTTTTATACCTTGTCCAAACTAGGAATTACCCACCTGTTGCACAGGTTTATTCACCTTTACCTCTACCTGGCTTCCATTTTTGTGCTATGATGGTGTTCTGAGAGGAATAAGTTATCTAAACAGCTATATTAAAATATATCTGCATCCAGATTTCAGTGGAGATAGAAGGGGAAGCAAAATCAGTTAAAAAAACCTAATATGCTAAACAAAAATATATCAAGTTTGGCACTCGTTCAAAGCATGTGATAGAGAAATGCAACAGTTTGCTGGAACAGAGCCTCTCGACATTTCTACAAAGTTGTTCTTTGTAACAACCAGTCAAGAACCAAAGTGGGCACTGCTGGGATTTCTGATCCTGCAGTAACTTTTGCTCCTTAGTGTTTTCAGAGATCATTAGCTCTCACTGCCAGGATATGCACAGGGGACCAGCCAACTACATTGCACAGCTGAGAGGAACATGTGCCAGGCTTGCTTTTTTCCTCAAAACACAACTAAGCTAATTCTGAAACTTTTTTTTCCCCTCCCCTAAATGAAAACAGCATTAAATTTCATAATAAAATGGAAACCATCTAAGCCCTTCTCCCACACTGGTAACAAAAAATGCCACCCTCAGGGGTGAAGGGCAACAGCACCTGATACTGCAATGACCTGGGTGTTGCAGTGCATCATGCCCTGGGCTCTGCAGCAGAGGAACTGAACACTGCTCTTCGCTGGCAACAAAGGTATGTTTCCCTGGAAGGTGGTGTTTGTGTAGATGAGTCACATGAGTTTTATTTCAAAGTCAACTAAATAAGGAGAATGTTCAGAACTAGCTCATTAGCTGCCTTCAATAGTATATAAATGGCTTGCCTTTAACAGCAGTTTCACAGTGAAGTCCCTATCACTGCAATTCTTACCTTTTCAGCAGAACCTCTTCCATGATTTTAAAGAAAATAAACTTTTCCAAATTGTTATCTATCAGATGTCAAAAACTATTATAAATTCACAAGCTAAAAAGGACTGTCTTTGTAGAATACCTCTCAGACTTTCCGACCAGACTAGAATTGCCCTTGGATAGCTCGAAGGATCTTTCTCATGGAGCAATCTTGCAGCTGTTGCCTCCACATTCTCACAAGGCTGAGCTATTTTAGTTGGGACTTGCAATAAAATCTTTTCTTAAATGTCTTTGGCCCAGCAAGAAGAAATTGAACTCCAGGGACTGAAGTCCAGAAATAAAAAATAAAATCTATACAACGAAAGCACAATAATAAGCAAGCACTGAATTTTCAGACAAACTGGTGTCTTGGTGGAACCAGCTTTGCCTCCCCTTACAATAAACAAACTCCTCACATGGAAAAGAGTTCAAACCATTTATCTACAGCAACAGGATCAATTGCACCTTGCACTAGTAAGAGGTTATGGTCCAAGCCAGTACTGGCAGCACTGAGTGTGTGGGTTCAGCTGAAGCGACCTCAGTCCCTGTGCTTGCTTCAAACATCTGCTTTGTCTGTTCTCTTGGACTAGAGGCTCTTGAGAATAAAGGCAATTCTCTGCTTTATATAAATACCAGGTTTAAATGGATGTTGAGGCCTTTGGACTATAATTAAAATTTCAAACCAAAATAGCTACCAAGGAACATTGCAGGAACATTTTAACTTCATATTTTTATATGGGTTTGGGTTGGCTTGGGTTTTTGCTTCTTTTCTTTTTAAAGGACATGTAGGACCCATATGCCTTTAAAAAAAAGTACTCATGCCTGTAGAATAGAAAAATAAACAACATCTTAAAACTGTCTCAACCTTTTTTATCAAAAACTCAATTAAAATCTCCCAAGATAAAAGTCTAGTTTTTGTTTGAAGGCTTATCATGCGTACAAGTTTCCTGCCAAGAAGAATGATCATGATACTGCCTATCAACAACTTGATCTACTTGCTCTTCCTGCTGTCAAAAAATTAAATTTTATTATTTTACAAAGATGAGTATCATCACTATGACAACAAACCTATGACCTGGAGGATGCCATGAAATAACGTGGCAAGAAAAATCAACAAAAAGAAACAAAGAACAGTTTTGGAAGTATTCCTCTCTCTGGGGATGTTCCTTTTGCGACAAACTCACTTCAGGAAATCTAAAGGTCCACTTAACAAGGAATGCTCTCCTCCCAAGTCACAAGGGATAGGCCAAGTTGTGTCAGAGGAGTTTTAGATTGGATATTAGGAAACATATCTTCACCAAAAGGGCTGTCAAGCACTGGAACAGGCTACCCAAGGAAGGGGTGGAGTTGCCATTCCTGGAGGTATTTAAAAAGTATAGATGTGGCACTTAGGGACATGGTTTAATGGTGGACTTGGCATTGTTTGGTTAATGACTGAACTCAATGATCAGACTCCATGATCTTAAAGGTCTTTTCCAACCCAAAGAATTCCATGATTCTATAAACTGCCTTTAAAGCAGTCAGGTCTTGAAGTAAAAGGTCACCACCAAGTTATTTTGGTTCCTCGGTTAAAGCATTTTTACATGTGCTACAGTAGAACAAAGCCTGTACTTTGCACATGGGCATTTTTAAACTCAGAGCACAGGTACCTTGAAAACATGTGAAAAATATGGAAAGAAATCAATATGTATTCCCTTGTCATTCAGAATAGGCCTTGACTCCATTTAGGTAAATTAAAAAGAAATGTGACTGTACTTTATATTCTCTAAATACCAATTACCTTTACATTCAACCCTCTTTTACTTTTCATAAGTTAATCTTTTCATATCTCTTTCATACCTTTTTTTATTGGCAGACAGAAATATTTCCTAAGGCTATCCAGATGTAATAAAGTATCTTTATCATCTTGAGTCATTCCACTTATTAAATCCTAAACCAATGTCAAATTAATATTTATGGAAGAAGTGGTTGCCATGAGTATTTCACACCAACACTATAAATGTCATTCCCAGTCCATATTTCTAACTCCTCAGTCTCAGCTACTTTGTGAATGATAATCAGCTCACTACTGTTACTACTCTATGACTACTGTGCTGCATATAGCACAAACAAGGAAATGCAGTGGAAATGAAAAGATTTTTCTACATTATCACAGAGTTTTATGCTAACAGTCTTATTTGTAATTCATGTAACCACTGAATTAATTTATAAAATGCATATCCAGTAGAAAAAGACAGTTGGCATTTCTCTGTAAAATGAGAACCAGACATAATATTTTTCAACTTTTGTTTTAGACAGTCCACTTTGTCAAAATCTGTACTTCAGAGTAACTGAAATAATAGGGTGAATTTTCCCAAACACTGAGGCCACAACAAAAGAAAAAATATTTTGAAAACGTTGGGCTTATCAGATTCAGCAAAACAGTACACCAAAAATAATAAAAAAAACCTCTTTACTCTGTAACTGCTGGAATAAACTTAACTATAAGTATTTCCACAATATGAAATTTTCAAGCATGTGTAATAAAGATCTGCCCACTAAGAAATTAATATTAGATTTGCAAACCACTGTTCCCTTTTACCCTTCAATCCCGGTCCCTCCCCAGCTGCGGAGGATCTACATGATCCTGTTTGCACTACTCTTATCCTACATGAGAACTCGTTGAAATCCCAGCTTCCATTCCCACTCTGAACCTGCTAAAGGATGGTGGCTGTTCCTGCTCTGCCATTGGAGTGCTGGGGATCAGCTCCACACTCCCTCCCACAGCAATGACAACCCTGCACGCTGCCCTTAGCTCAAGCTTGCACAAAGGTGGAATGTAATGATTTGAGAACATCACTTCCCCTTGCAAGGGGAAACCAACACACTTTTGAAAATGTCAACACAATTAGCTTCACATACATCAGAATCAATTATTTTGGCACATCAAAAATACTGCATTTGACCCAAAATTTAAAATTCAGTTTTGCTATATTTCATTAATAACCTTGGAATTATTTCTTTTTTCCTCCATCCTCCCAATTTGATCAACAACTGGAAGCATCAGGCATTTTCATAAAATAGATGTTTTTTTGATCCAAAATAAAGATACAAGCTGAATAAGGAGAATATCAGTAGTAAAGTAACAGCAGAAACACAACGTTAGTGCTTTTCAGTCAAAGTTCTTCAATTAGGAAAAATTCCCTCTCTTTTTCATTTGGATTATAATAATACTTGGATAACCCATTTAACACAAGCTTTCCCTTGTGCTCAGTAAAAGATACCATCTCAACTAACAAAAAACAACAGAAAAGAGTAGGAGAGGAAACAAAAGCATGAAGATAGTAAATAACTCACGCAAGGTCACCTGAACTTATTGGAAGAGCAGAGCCCATGATAAAGCCTGTGTGTTGTGCTTCCCATGCACCACTTCATACTGAGCCTAAAAGGCTTCTCTGGGAAGCTGTTCTGGAATAAACACACCAGATGCAAAAACTACATTCAAGAAATTTAGAGAAAAAATAAGCCAACAGTCCCCTTCCACCAGCACTGCTATCATGGGACTTGCAGCTGCCAGCAAGGAGGAACGATGCCAGGAAGTGCCAGGACGCATCACACAGCTCAGAAAAGTCAACTGCGAGTGAGAATAGTCTCTGTACCTACAGCAGCCTCCTCTGCAGTCTCACACCCATTGTAACGCTCAAGTCCTAGAAGGTTAAATGTCACCCAAACTCTTAAACCTAAAGAACAAGAAGGTGATTTGTCTGTCTAGTTTTCAGTGTGCCTGTAATATAAATCCTGCCCTTCCAAGCTAAACCAGGCAGATGTGCCTGGAGACACTTGTTTGAAAAGCTAACAAACATCCCAAAATGATATTGTATTCATCAAGGCACTTCCTTCTCTTGTATAGAGCTGTGCTGCTTTGGTAATTTCATGTAAATAAAAACTCAGGGTCCCTTGGCAAGCAGTCTAATTTTGATTATTGAAATCACAACTTGAGAATATCAGCTCAAAACATGTTCAATTTCATTCATTTTGTGTTGCACATTCAAATAACAAAGAAGTAGCAAACCCAGAGCTTAAGTTACATGAAGGAAACTAACATGCTATTGCAGGGGCCCACAAAACACAGATCAGAGTGGTTGTCTGTCTTTCTCCACTACAGATCAGCAAAACACTTGGGAATGTGACTTAAAAGCAGTTTTACCTCTTCCTGAGCTTTCTGCATGCTCGTTTTCATCAAGCCACAATAAGGCTAAGAACAACATTAGTACAAACTGAATTCACTTATAGATAATCGAAGGAGACAAGACAAATCCCAGGTTCTCTTTCAGCCCTATTTGTCTAGCTTTGAGAAACTGCCATAAATGCATTTCACAGAATTAAAGTCATGCTGTTTTACAAGTAAACAGTGCTGCCTACTTACAAATATGACTCTGACTAAACTAGCAATAACTTGATATTTAACAGGAAACAACCAGTTTTCTCCTCACCCAGTAAATTCTAATACAGCAATATATGTAGACACATTGATACTGCTATTAATCATTAGGCACTGATTCCCTAGATGATGAATACATATTTTTCCTACTACACTAGGGAGGCATTATTAACGTCTTGACTGTCAACTGTCTTCTCTGAAGATTATAAACCAAATGCATCTTGTATTTGTCCCTCTGAAGAGAAAATTGTTCAGAGAATGTGATGTGCATTAATCCATGCTCTCCCTTATGAGCCAATTTGCCTCTGGATTTCCATTTTGCAAGACTTGTATAACTTAAAGGGACATGAGGCACAAACTTGTGAATCAAACTTCTTAATTCTGTAGTGCTTTGCTTCTCCTATATTCCAAACCACCAAGAGCCCTCACTCCTGTAGCCTTCTGCTGTTAGCTCCATCTCTCCAAACTGTCTTTCTTGCCATGTATCTCCCTGCATACCCCTTTCTAGTCTCTTCTTTCTTTGGACAGAAGCACCTATTTTGCAGGATTTTGCCTTTTTACCCTAATACTCAAATCTCTCTCCGAAGCTCCTCTGTCACATTGACTCCATATTGCAAGTAGTTTTTCCCTTCCAGCTGAGCACACTCAATATTTCAGAAGACAAATGTCTACACTAAGAGACCAAGTTATCCCAAAGTTCTCTGTGCCACTGCAGTTGAGCTTCTCAGTACATTAACAAAATAAACCCTTTAGTCAGCTTGCATCCATTCCCCTGCTTCTCCAACACCCTCTCACCCCTTTTTCTGAGGGAAAAAAAAATTGAAATTAAATAAAATAAAAATAATAAATTAAATAAAAGGGAAGCAGTGGAAAAACAAAGAAGCAAAATCACTCCAGCCAGATAAGCACATTAATCAAAATGTAACTGCACAGCAATCACCTGCATGGAACATCTACAAAGCCTAACAGCAACGAACATAGAGTTATAGAGCAATGAATGAGGGTAATAAATGGCACAGCTACATGCTTTTTGGATCACTTGACTGAGTGCACAAAATACTAACAACTCGAGATATATTATTTCTTACTAAAAAAAGCAAAACTAGAACGGTCTGCATCTCTACTGCATAAAAAGTAAATTCAGAAGAGGAAAATTACTGCAAGTATGACTATCTTTATTTCAAAAACAAGACCAAAACAGCAGCAACAGGACAAATTGTTGACCCACCTAATTAACACACAGTTATTTAAGAACCAGTTGGTACAACTGAACACCTTTCCCATATACCAGTAGAGGACATTTCAAAAACAAGTCCAGCTCAAGCCACCCTGGAAACCAAGGGTATCCACTTAATTCACAGAGGATATTGATCTAAATCAGAAAAACAGTCAGAAAAATCTAGTGACTTCAACACCAACAGGGCAGAGTGGATGTAAAGGCAAGGTAATTTTGTCCAAGAGCAGCCCTGAGGAGCTTGGCAGAAGGAAGGAAGGAAGGACTGGCTGGGAGCACGGCAGACACAGGGCAGCAGCTCCCTCTGTGCCCACCCAGCCAGCCCAGCTGCCTCCCTCCCCTTCCCAGGCCCTGGCATTTCAGAAGGGATTACCTGGGTGAAGAGCAAAGCACTCATCTGTGTGTGCTTTGTTTTAGCACTGGAACCACCACCTGTACTGCAGAGATCTCTGGGTATCCTTACCAACACCACAGTAAGCAATAAAATGTACAACTGGGAAATGGGAAAAATAGCCTCCTTGGTAAGGGTTATTTTTTCCCCTCTTTATGTAACAAAATATCAAATGAGGTCTAAAGAAGTATTCTTTCCCTACACAGCTACCCATCAGGCTTCAATTTAAAAAGCATCCATATTCAGAATAGAAAAGGACATGCTGAAATTCAAACAAGGGATTAAATCCAACTCTTACAGGGTTTAACACCAAGAAAATTTTAAAAGGCTTGTCTTGAATAACAATATCCTTAAGACTAATATTAAAATGCTTTCTTGAAGTGGGGTTGTGAGGGAACCATAACCCTGATGATTGGGCAGGTGGAATGGGGAGTTAGAATAAAAAACAACTGTAAATTACTATTAACATCAGTAGCTGTAGGAGTCTATTTATCTGTTTTGGTTCATTTTGTTCCATATTTATGTGTCTTACAATCAGCAAGAGGACATGTTAATGCAAATGAGTGGTTTGTCTCAGAAGGGTTTCAACCCTGCCTGCTAAGAGAAGTTACACCATGCTGCAACCAACAGAGAGCTTATAAAGGAAGAGAAAAAACACATGTCAGTGAGTTAGAAAAATCGGTACTGAATAAATATACACTAAGTACACATCCAACACTGTTACACAGTCATGGGCGCCGTGAAATTTTAACACTCAAGCACGGAAAGCAAGGAAACTGATGAAACAAAGCACATACATCTAATTTATTTTGCTAAGTCTTCCTTACCTGCCCAGTCTACATGAAAAATTAACACATAAATACAAGCCCCCAAAAACCCCACATTCTTCGGGTTACTGCAATACAGATCTCCATTTACTCCCAAAGGGCACATGCTAATACAGCCATACCATTTCCACTGGTCTTCACAACATGATTAATTGTGAATTATGATTTATGTTTCTGCACCTGATGCATATTATATTGTAGCCAGGAAGCATTCAAAACCAGATAAGTTAGATCACTCCAGCCATCACTCTACTTACACTACGCCCTTTACATTCTTCTGGCACCAAAAAGAAAAAAAAATGAAGCAACTATAAATCTAACTGGTTTCGATTTAACTACTTTATATTAATATGCAAACATCCATTTTCACAGTCACAAAGCTGGACTGAGACACAACCCTCCACTGAGTCCCTAGACTCTTTTAAAAGAAAAAGCAAAACAAATTAACTTCATAGGGAAAAAGCCCACAACTAAATATAATTATTACCATTTTACTTTGGATCCCAGGACAACAATGCAAAAAATGCTAACTGGTTGACTGAACTGAGAAGTTAGTACCAGACCCCATGGAATAAGATGGCAAGTGGATTTCTCCTGCAATGCAGTTCACAGGAGCACCAGGCCATGGTGCCATCGGCTGCCCAAGAGCTGCCCTGGGCACCCACTCCCACAGCACAGGTTAACCAGCCTTGCTTGGTGCAATGCACCCAAAAAGCCCTGGCAGCTCCAGCAAACATTCAGAGGAGTAAAAGGGGGCAGCAGCCTGATGCCACCTGTTACACTTCAGTGCTGCAAGGATTGTAGCTGGTATGGAGGAGGTAGCAACCATCTGCCACAAGTGAGCGTGCAGCCATCACTAGCTTGGAGCAGACGAACAGCAGGGAAAGAGCAGGCATCTTCCTGATAAAACAGAGACTTAATTGCTGACGGGCCTGATTACTCCTAAGGTTACTTAACACTCTCCACCTTGTGCAAATTAAGTGCTGTCTTTCATCAGCTGAATTTCAAATCAGCCAGATCTGCAATTTACAAGAAGGTCATTAGAGGGGCAAAAAGCCCAGCTCCTCTTTCTTGTCTTCATGTGTCAGAAAAACACAATGACCCCCTCTTTGATCCATTCTTGCAGATATATAATACTAAGGACTCTTCAAAACAAAAGCATTTTAAATCAGGTTCTAAGTAACTCTCTTTTCTCCATGTCTCGGTTACTATGAATATAAAACTAAAGATCTGCCCTCAGTTTTCAGGCCCAAGTAATTATTGCCTGAGCAACACTAAGCTATTATACTAATGAGAACCAAGGGAAAGCACATGAGTGAGTTAATAATCCTATCCTGAGAGCATCACTTCAACAGCACAGCCTGGGGTATGCACATAACAAAGACAAAACCAACTAAGAGACAATCATTAGGTAAAGAGCCACTCCTGTGTGCTGGTTAAATGGGAGTCTCAGAGGAAACATTCTGTGTGGCCAACACATATACATGTGGTAAACCATGGCATGACCACCCAGGCAATCATCTGCCATATTCTCCTTACCAAGAGTTTGACCACCACACTGATGATCTCTTAGTGTAGGAAAAGCGTTTTTTTTATGGGAGATAAAAGAAAACACATCCCTGCTCAATTCTTTAGGTGAGTTTTAAAGAGAAACACCACACATGGCAAATTGCCCCATGTCCAAGCCCTCTCGAAGCTGAGAACTGCCTCCCCAGGCAAACAGGAGCTCTAACCCAGCTGGCTCCAAAGAGAGCAGCCCTGGAGGACTCCAGGGGCCAGGGAGTGGGTGGGCATGCTCACAGGATGGATGAAGCAGCAGCACTTCTTCCCTGGCCCTCACAGAGCAAGCAGAAATTACGTGGAAGTAGTGAGGGGAGAAATATCCAGCATGTTCTACCAAAACAAGTGGGAGAAGAGGCAGAGAGAGTGCACTATGTGGAGAGCTGGAAAGAAAGATGCCAAACAGCTCTGGCACAAGCTTCCAGTACTGCAAGACAGCAGGACCAGCACAGCTCTGGGTAAATAGAAAATGCATTGATACTATAGAGTCTGATGTCAGGGCACAGCGTCAGACCTACAGACCACTACAAGAATGATGGAATACAATCAACCAAACCCGTTCTGCAAGATTTAACAGCACACAATGCACAACAGAGCAATTTTTCAGTGGATTAACTCTCGTCTCTACAGAGGGGTCAGACTAAGCTTAGAAAATTAATGAAATTAATCTAAGCATCTCACAATTCTGATGAGGTAAAAACAAGCCTTAAGCAGCAATATTAACTTACTTTAGATTTTCCCCAAGTACTGCCTTTAATTCCTCTTTTTAATGCTTCAGTTATTTTAAATACATATAAAAGCAAAGGGTCCACATTTAACTGTTCCTTCCTGAGAATGAAAATCTGTTAATTACAGATTTCCGTATTAATGGCTAAGATATTTATCTGGTTCACCTCAGTCATATAAAACTACTATATATAATCATGAAACATCCAAGGAAAAGAGATCTACGCCTTATAACAGAAATTTAAGGTAAAGTACCTTGGAAGAAAGAATTAAAAATCCAGCACAAATTAATTCCAGTAAGATTTTGCTGATTGACTTAAATGGACTTTGGATTGCATGTTTACTAGCTGTGCTCTCATAAACCAGCAACGAACATTAATTAACAAACGTGTTTTGATTTAGAGTACTCTCATTTTCAGTGCATTTCAGCTCCATTGCACTGTTCCCCCACAAGTACTTACAACCAATTTTACACTTGAACTTGCCAACAATCAGCACTTTCCCACTTAGGGGATTTCAAACCAAAATCTTTTAGCAAGTTAAATATTTTAAATCCTGGGGGAAGGAGAGGGAGGGTAGAAATCAGGAAGCATGCAGTATTCAAACAGTCCCTTCAATTTCAAGAAGCAAACACAACCACAAAAGGATTCTCATTTTTCCATTCATCTCCCTCACCACCAGGAACCGTCCGGGTCAGTGCCTGCTGACTGCTTCTGCAGCAATTTACAGCACAGTACAGGTTTGAATATTGTCCTTTGTATGCACAGGATGAAGGACTCCAGAGGTGACAGTACCATGTGATTTGTTTCATTAAAAGACGCAAATAAGAAAGAAAAAGTGTTTACAAATGCTGTTTTCTTTACTCAAGATGAAAAGAAACAAAAGAAAAAAGTACAAAACAGAACCCAAAAGCTTTTACTGTCCATCATGATTCAAGTTAAATTGGAGAAACAGCAGCTGATAAGGTATCAGGGATTGTTTTTTCCGTAGGAATATCAATATGTGATAGCTACAGATGATGCTTCTCTAGGTGAGATTTGATCTCCACAGTTGCTTTAAGGGCTATTTTAGCAAGCAGGTTGACAATGACCATACAGGTTCACATATTGGGCAGCCCAGAAGTATATTCTGGGTCTTCATCTGGCACCTGCAAATACTGTGCTGCTTCTGCCAGCAGCCCACACAGACAACACCCACTGCAAGGTGCATCTCTGTGCTAACACGAACGTGCAGCCTGGGGTTCCCAGCCAGGTAGGCAAAAGCACAAGAAGCTGCCTAACCTTCCCAAGCCTTGGGGGCTCCAAGGTACATCCACAAGTATCAGTCATTTGGTCAATGACTTTGCCATATTTGCTGCCCTCAAGGAAGGGGAAAAACTACTAGAATTGTAAAGGAACAGAACTGATTTAACAAACAAAGATGGAAACGCTTTCTATGATCTTCAGCTGGGTTTAAACATGGTTTTACCTCAGATTATCCTGAGCAGAGCCACAATAAATATTTAGCATAGTTATTGCACTCAGTTTTGGAGGCCATCCTAAGCCACCATACTTTGATACACAAACTCCCTTTGCCAGACTACAAACAAAATACTAATACTACAGTCTCCACAGCCAAGAAGGGTCCAAAAACCAAAACACAGCATGTATGCTGTTCTGACAGGAGGGTCTCACCAGGTCCCAAAAGCTGGCAGAGCCAGCATCAAGGGCAGAGGAACACATTTGCACAGATTTATGGTGGCTTTAAGGAGCAAAGATCTCTGTCTCTCTTCAGTATAATTGTCACCTCCTACCTTGAATAAGGAAACCACCAAAAGGAGGAAAAAAAAGAAAAAAGGAAAAAAAAAACCTCATAGTCTGCCTAAACAACATTCTGAATCCTTGGTCTTCACCTAGCCTAAACCAAAGCCCTATGGAGACATAAGGACACTCTTGTCATACAGAAGAAAGTGCTACATGAGGCAGGAAGAGCTGAACTCGGCTGTCCAGAAGAGAAAGCAGCCCCAGTTCCTGAGTAAATTCTCCCAGACCACGCTGCCTCCTACCAACCTTAAGGTGGGGGCAGGAAGAGTAAGAAAATAAAACACAGGATGCTAGTTCAGCACTGGCAGGAGACAATGCTGTATTGGCTTTAAATTCCTGCCTCTTTGGGGAAAGATCTCACTGCTATTATATAGGTTTTCTTCCAATGCTACCATCAAAACATGATTAGGCAGGTGGAAATACTAAATTCAGTCTGTTTGCACTCTACATTTGACAACGCTTTATTCATAGCCAGAACTACTCCCCTGAGGAGCATTAATCAATTTGCTTTGCTGCGTATGTATTTTTCATGCAGTTTGCGGGCAGAAAAAAATATTTTCAAGTGAGATAAAGTGATTGCAAGAAAACCCACAAAAATCAAAGTGAATGACATATATCTTGCCTGTTTGTTTTTTGCCTAGTATTAGTAAAGAAACCCTTGAAAATACATTGCTCTATACCAATTTGCTTCTATCCCAGTACTTTTAAAGGGTAAAAAAGTTGTAAAACAGGCCAATAATAATCAAAGTATTATTTCAGAGGTCTTTTAAAGGCTTTTTTCATCAAGGATACTGTGAAAGGACTTGACCGAATAGCTTACTTGCCCATGTATACAATACAAATACTCAACAGAAAAAGATACTTTATGCCACATTACAGTTTAACTCACTATAAGAAATTTTTATTTCAATTCTACTGTGATTGTTAAGCATCACAGAGCAAATACGTATATGTAATAGATCAATTGATATCTGCACCACAGCAGTGAGCTATCTTCTCCCCTTACACAAAAGAAAATCAAGTTCTCTTCGTTACAGTTTTGGGACAGTTTCGCTCACACCCATCCCTTTGCTCTCTTTGGCAATTGACTCGAGGTACCTGCAGGAGGGAACAGTTTCCCGATATTGAAATTCTGTTCTTTACAGAGCTCTAAATAGATTATTGCAGCCATTAGATGAATCTCCTCATCAGTTAACTAGCCACTTCTCAAAAAACAGTGCAAAGACACAGAGCAGGGTAGTGGAGGTGGAACTACAATGAGGTGTAAAAAGAAAGAGCAGCAGAAGAATGGAATTGGTTTTTCCTTTTTACAAGGAAAAAAAAAGCAAAGAAAGAAGAGACACTCGGCCACAACAAAACTCCAATAGTCTTATTCCTCCTTGTGTCTTCAGGGCTCGCAGGGGCAGGCAGAGCTACAGGCTGCAAAAAGGGAGGCTCTCTGTGCTCCCAGCTGCCTGGCAGGGCACAGCTCAGGAGCAGGATGAACAGCTCAAGTGCTGACTCCGCAAGTTTTGGCAGACCCGGCTGCCCAGTCTCACTTTCAGCAAAATGACCCAATACTGTCACAATTGACCATGCAAAATCCTATTATACCTCAGCAGGGGAGGAGGTGGCACCTATTTGCCGAGAGCCTCAGCAGTGAGAACAGTAAACAAGATCACACTTTTGATGTGTAAGCACTTGTTGTCAAATTCAGCATACCCAGCTGCTCATATTCAGACCTTGGTGACTGTCCAGGACCCAGGGATCAAAACCCAGATCAGCAAAGTTGAGCATTGGATTATCCTTTCCCTACTGACTGGTATTTTGGCTTTCCTTGTGTTGCTTCTTTTCAAGACACAAACACTAAACAGCCACACTCTTTAAAGCACTAGAGTCCCCAAGGTATCCTTAACTTCATATATATATAGCTTGTCCAAGGTCTCCTCAAGCAATACTGCACTCCAGGAGAGTTTTGTTTTCTCTATTAGCAGCTTAATAACTGTTTAATTAGTTGTACTAAGTCAAAGAGAACAAGCAAATCTATTAACTAATACTATTTTAAACTTTGTATAACTTAGGTTACTTCATAAAACTTGAACATAATTGAAGAAATTACACTCAACTCAGTTTGAAAAATGGGCTGTCCAGCAGCACTCCATAAGGATTGCCTCAGATTTTCATGGTGAGCAAGAAGTGAGATTTAATTGTTTTAATGCTAGTGATTGTTATGGAGTATCTATGCTGAAAAATAAAAATAGCCTCTTGCAAATCATGCACACATGGATCAAAACCCTACCACAAACACCATTTGAAGATTTTGCTGTATTTATTACACAACACAACTCTGTCTTGGTTCTGCCCATCTTTAAAACCCCTCCAACATGCAAACACCAGCTGTCTGTCCATCAGCAAAGCAGCAAGGCCAACTGGAAGTACAAAACAGCTGGCACTGCAGCCTTGCACTGTCCCCTCTCCCATTTCCCCATCACATACACACATCAAAGGCTTAGTTGGGACTAGCTCTAACCTGGCCCCAAAGCTGGACACTCAGTAGGAAGCACAGCATCCTCACGTCCCTGTTCTCCACAGAGCCTGGCCATGCTCTCCCCCAAACTCCTCTGCACCGAGACACAAGGCTCAGTAACAGGGAACAATCAGGAGCTCGATCCAAAGGCAGCTCTCTCTTGCTCTCGGCTGAAATGCTGAGACAAATGCACTCAGAAGAGGCTGTTAATTGTTTCACGAAAGTGCAACAAACTAAGTACGTCTATGTGAAGAAATATTGATCAGTTGTCAGAGGGGTTTAACCAAACCATTAGGGCTTTGGGAAGAAGTAAACGCATTCTCCCTCATTTCTTAATCCAATTGCTTATATTTGTAACAAGGCATTAGCACTAAGAAGATTATTATCTCTGTGTTAATTATCTTTGCTACATACTATGAAAAATTCTGTAAGAACGAGCAATACATCTATTTCACCTAAACAATACATGCTTGTGAAAACATTATCCCCGGGGTGTGCCGAGTGGGTAATGACCAGGTTTTGTACATGCCAGGTTTTTTCTCACAAACAATTAAAAAGAAACAGCTCTACAGTTGTTCCCCCTTAAGGGGAAGATTGGCACATTTACAGTATGACATTCTCTGCTGTGGACAAAGAACTGAGCTGTGCCTTATACATCACCTGATTTCCAATACCCTGCCACCAGAACTGCCCAGCTTAGCCCAGCGATACTACCTCTGAGGGACTGCATTCCTTTGCTCCAGTAAAATCCAGTTCGTTGGTGACAGAGCCATGGTTCCCAGAAAAGGGCTGGAACACCAAGATGACTTTACCAGCTCAGCAGAATGCTTTCTTGGAATTTTTCAGTTGGGATTCATACGCAGTTTGCTGCCTAGAGAATAGGAATCAAATAGCAAAGCTCGGTGTGCATGTAAACAAAATTACAGTCTTCACCCGAAAACTTCAGTAGAGAACAGAACTTTTCAGGGACAATAGGATCGAATGGAGCCACAAATACTCTCCTAATGCTGAGAAGACAGGAGGGGCTTTTTGCATTTGAGCGCAGATGCTTTTTATTTTACCTTCTTTACACCCCAGAAAAGCTTTATAATGTTAATGCAAACCCATTACTCGTGAACGTGAGAATCCAAGGCTATCAGTGTCACCTATACAGGCTGTAAGAGCAAACTGAAAGAGCAAAACTGATTCTGACTTTCTTGTGATTGTCTTCAAGATTTTTTCAGCAGATTAGACTGCTGTTAGGTAAACTCTGACTAAATAGTGTTGAGAAAATATTTTTATCTCTCTTTGAACCGTATGTTCAGAAGTCATTCACAGTGATGGCCAAGCCAATGAAACCATCTATTGATGACTTGGCTCACTAGCAAAAGCTTGCCTTTTTTAGTTGCTTTTATGTTTGCCAGCTTTCAACTCTGAGCTGAGATTTTCCCTATCAGGTACCTGCCTTTAAAGAACAAAAAAAATTAAAAATACCAAAAGAATACAGCAGGAAAGCTAGGAAAAAAGTTGCCTTGCCAACATTCAGAGAAAGGTCAGGACCAAGTTTCAAAGGCATAATTGCACACAAGCACCTACACTTTGAATGCCTGACTTTGTGACCTTACTCTAAGACTATTTGAAAGAGCTTTTTGTTTGTCATGTACTAGTTGAGCTCACCTCAATTTGTAGTTTAAAACATATGTAGTGAAAAGCATACAATGCTGTTGTTGGAAGTTGTGTTTTTTCCCAAGAAGGCAGAGGTGGGGCAATTGCTTGTAGAAAGCTTCTAAGAATCAGGCCCTGGAACATTTGTCTTTGCTTTCTGAAATCTATTTCTATTTTTAAAAATTTTTTGCACAATAGCCAAAGAGTTAAAGAACTCTTTAATTACCAACATTACATAGATGATACCTACCCTTGACCAGTAAACAAAGCAGAGTCCATACCTGATGTCTGCTCTTCCCTGCAGCCTTCCAAGACCATCAAGATCACGTAACAATATTCACATCAAGCATGCACAGCAATGCAAGGGACAAGGAAATGAAGAATCATCTCTTGTCATCTTTGTGCTATAGCAAACCCAGCAGAAGCTGAGTGTGTCAAGAAACAGAATGAGTAAGCAGTCAAGTGGGTGGTTCAATATGTTCATTTTCCTCCACTATTTCCATTTAAAGTGTCAGCTTCCCAAAATGTATTTAATTTGTACTATAAATTTTGATTTCCCAATTCTTACCATGCTGTTCAATGAAACAGTCTGTACATACACATGTAAAAGGAAATACTGCACAAAACCATAATGACAGAAAAGGCCTTTGTATGAAATCTGTTGCAGCTACATTTAGTTCCAGACCTAAAAAATGGTAAAAGGTTTTTTGGCTGGATGTATCAGAAGATAAATGAGATGCAACCCCCTACCATCTTTCCTGCACTATGCAGTCTGCATTAAGCATTCGTCCAACAATAACAGCAGACTGCTGACAGTGTAATTAAAGAGGTTTCTGTAGACTCTTAATCACAATTGTAGCCTCTGTTATAACAATATCCTTCTGACTCCTCATTAAAGCACAGCACCGTGTTCAAATAACCACATTCCATCACTCCAGTTATTTAACTTTTGGGATGTCCTGTAAATGCAACAGAATTAATGAAAGTGCTGCGCTCAAGATAGCTTCATTGTAACATGCAGAACCCAAAGAAAGGCTCCTCGTTGAAAAATCACTTGCCATAGCCTCAGGAGGAATGACAGCATGGATAAAAGCCCTCTCCTCTCTGCCCCCTGCCATGGCAGAGTCTCACTCACCCCACTCCAGGCTACTTCAGCAATATGCATCAAGTAGTTTAATCAGAGAGATTAATCAGTAGTTTAATCAGAGAGAAAAGGGTCAAATGTGAGAAAATATCCTTACCCAAGTGAGCAGGAGAAAAGCAAAAAGAAGGGCAGCACGTGGCACATGGTCCCCACTAAATAACCACAGCAGGAGAGTTTGCCAAACTGTGCCCCTGCCAGCCTCGTGCCTACCTCAGCAGGCTTCCCACAGGACCAGACAGAACTGTAGTCAAGGGTACCCACAGCAGTCTTGTCCTACACCTGCAAACCCTAACTGTCTGCCTACAGCAATAGACGCACACCCACTGTGGCAGAATCCCTGCAAAAATCCAGCACAGTAGGCATTTGCTTCCACCAAACCTCAAGAGGCTCAGGCTGGTGTGGCAGTCAATGAACTCCTTGGACCTCGTAGGTAGATAAAGACACAGTTCCCTAACACTTCAGGATGAAGCAGTAAGCAGATTGTTCTCATCTGTGCACCACTGACAGAACCAGAGGGACAGCATAAAAAGCGGGTTCTCCTAAGTTAGAATTGTAACTAATAGTAAAGCAACATTTAGTGAAAGGCAGGAAAACTCACTGATCCAAGCTCACAGCACACCTCTACATAAATATTAAAGGGGAAGAAAATCCCTAATGATACATTGCACACCATCAAAACCCATTACTCACTGTAGGTAAATAAGAAAGAGGAATTCTGCAAGCTTGTCATAGAGAGGGATATACTGCATAAACTCTAAATCTGTCACTTTGCTAAAATGGCAAATAAATATTAAATAATTTATTGCAGACTTAAAGCTTCAGTAACCACAAAAACTGTTAAATCCCTTGTATTTACATTGTTAAAAACAGTCTCTCTGTGTCTATCCAAACACTGCTGCAGAAGTAGTGTATTTGAAAATGCACATGGAGCAGACCAAGTTACTCATTATCAATACTATGGTCAGTCCTTCAGGTCTTGTTCTAGATCAAGTATGTACTGGGGCGGAAGCAGTAGTGCATTAGGAAAGCTGCAGGATCATCTCCTGAACTGCAAAATCCAGCAAAAGGAACAGGAGGTGACAAAAATTGCATGAGCAAAGTCTAGGACTTTTCTTACCTTCAGACATGGCTCTCTTTGGGGAGTCCTCTGCTTCACTGACTTTTCTTTCATAGCACTACAGACTGAGTTGGAGGGCAACAAAGAAATGTCACCATTTTTTCTTCACTGACAGCATGTTTTCCTCCCTGCCCATCAAGAGACCAGGATGATTCACTTCTCTGCTGGTAAGGCTGGACGACAGCTTGAGGAACAGAACTGTTAGGATTAATTGGGTGTTCCATAATCGAGAGTTTTATGGGCATTCCTCCCTAGCTGTGCAACATATGTGAAACCTTGAGCTTGCTAAGAACTCTGGCAGTTGTTAGGAGGTCTTCCCTGCTAGCACTAAACCATGAGTCTTATATATCAATCAGTTTACTTCTCCAATGCTCACAAATGGAGAGGGATCTCCAAATCCTGTTTGCTGACAGTTTCTGCTAAACTTTAGTTCACAATTATTCTACTATTACATTTCAATAATTTCCATTGATGAAAATTATTTTCTCCAAGTATTTGCAACATCCCTATTAGCAGTCCATCTGTTATAGTGGTTTCCCATTCAGGTTTCCACATCTATACCAGTCACTGACCTCCAAAATTGAAGGTCAAGGATCAGCTAAAGCATGAACGCAGGTACAACTTCTTTATGTGATGAACCCTCTGATTTGAGACAGAAAAATATTCTACTTTGTAAAAACATGGCCATCTACCTAGCACTCCATTTCCTTATGAGCTGCAAAACTGCTCTTCTTGCAGGACTTCACCTTTTTTATCCTATTTGTAGAAATACTGGAGAAAGACATGTAACAGCAATTGGTATGGAGAGAAGTCAAAGAGCTCAGTCCCCAAATAGATTTTCTATAATTCAAATTCCACCCTGCTGCTTATTCCTAAAAGCTACACCACTTCTTCACAAAACCAAGTTACTGCTCACAGAGCCACAAAAGTTAGCCCCCTTTACCACAACTGACACTGAATATTTCAAATGCAAGCTTAACAGTTGTCCGCAGGCTCAAGAGTAGACAGTGAAACAAATTCTAAAGATTTTTTTAAAGATCAAAGTAACTTTGCATAAGCCTAAATTACCAAGCCACTAAAGACCACTGTGACACTTAAGGCCGTTTAGGACACTGGAAAATAGCAAAAGCTGAAGCAATCATTCAATTTAGTTTTATTTGTAAAGAAAAAGTTACTTCTGTTAAAAAAATCTAATTACAAGTTTAAGGATGACATAGATCCCTACACAAGTCCCAAGGCAAATGACACTCAACATGTCTTGCTTGTATTTTTGTTCAGCAGAAGAGTGAGAAGCCAAAGCACACCTTGGAGCTGGGCAAAAGGTACTTGTGCAGTGTGTGTACCCAGAATGCCAGGAAACTCTATTTATTGACCTTGCTTGTAGTAATTATGTTGGAACAGACATGACTGGCTTCAACACCAGTCTTTTATTAAAAACTTTTTGTGCCTTCACTCAGTGGACTTCTTTCAGGCAATTCTGACTCCTTTCCTCATACGCAGCTCCACACAGCATCGTTACCTTGTGTGTCCCTTGCACAACCACATGTCCCTTCCTCCTCACAGCACAGCCAGCAGACTCCATCCCAAACTGCAGCAGACTCCATCTGCAACTTTAACTTGTGGCCAGCTAGCCCACTCTTTTATAACCCCCATCCTCATCGGGCAGGCAAGGCTGTTTCCACTCCTTGGTAATCCATACAGCTGTAATTCACTGGGAAAGTCTACCTCCAGCATTATCCTTACCAACTACTCTACTACATTTGTTGATGAAGTTTGTACTCTTCACACTCATTCAGTCTCATACCGAGCCACTGAACTTTGAATAGGTGATAAATTCATAAACAGATCATCTGCTACATGTGGGCTCACAATGGACACATTCCAAGCAAAGCCTTGACCCACATCACGTCAAAGATGCTTTTAGATCATACAACATTTCGTATTTCTAGTTTCTGCTAAATCCCTTGTTCATGCTGATATTAGAAAAGGGATAAAGAAATGCAACTGCTTGTTTTTAAGTCTATATACAGTGAGTTTTAAATTATTATCTGTCAGGCAAATCAGTCTCACATCCTTGCTTTACTTATTGTACATCTCAAACAGTAGTCACATCTATAAGAACAGTTTTACTGCTAAGTATGTGCTACACGTATAGCTAAATTCACAGGCTGTGGGGTTTATCCTGACAGTATTACCTCACTCAAATCAGTTTGGACTGGAGCATGTAATTCACTTCTTAACTTTAGAAAAACAGGCCAAATAAATGCAAGATGAAGATTATAAAGCGGTGAGAAAGAGCGTGTATTTCTATACTTGACCTAGTATTCTCTGGGTATATTTGTCCACACAATGACTTCAACCTCTCAAGAAAGTTGCCAACTCAGAAAATGAATATCAAAAAGAGGTCTAAGTAGAACCAGTCATTTAGGTTGGAAAAGACCATCAAGTCAAACTGTAATAACACATTGGCATTACAATATAAATGTTTATGCTTATTTTATAAGTTTACCATTCTCACTATGGACAAACAGAGAAAACTTTACTCCATCTCTGCTTTCTTCCTGCTTCTGAAAGGAACTGCACACAAAGTTGGGGGTCCTTTTACTCCTTGCCTATATATACAAAAGCTTTTAATCACAGGGAACACCCCTATGGATCTGCAACAAAGTGATTTTATTGAATCCATAGATTCATCTGTTGCTCACGGCAAACATCAGAGCTGATTTTACTTGCTTCTAGTAATAGCAAGTGACAAAAGATTTTATAAAGAGGACATATCCAAACCAGGATTTTTGCACACATTAAGAGAAGGTGAAGCACTCGAGAATGAGATCTGTATTCAGCTGTTGAGTGTGAAGACTGCAAAGATGTATCTACTTCAGACATCCACCTGGACACTGAGAAGATTCTTCTTTCATTATTAACCATCATTGGAGAGGCACAAGCCTACCAGATGTTTCTAATCCAACAGTAGAATTGTCAGTAAAACTGCCCAAAGACACTTGAGATGTAAGCTACCTAAAGGTGATATTGAGTGTACATGTGGACAACTTGTTTCAACGCCCTGTCTCAGTCTTATTTTTAAAAATGCCTTCATTATTATCTATGAAGTCCCATCCGTAAGTGTGCAGTGGATTAAAAAAGGCAGTATCCAGCTTAGTCTGCTTTTGTAGTGATTTACATCACAAATTCAGTGGGAGGTTGTCTGCCTGACGCAGAGGGCAAAGAACAGAGCCAGGCATATATAAGCGGTGCTTTACAAGTCCATTGCCATGATTAAAATGAATAATCCAAGAGATAAGCCTCTCATTTCTCCAAGTACTCTAGTCCGTACTGTATCACTCTGCAGCACAACATACCAAGCTTCTGTTTACATTATGTGAATTGCTGGGGTGGGAATAGAAATAGTTACGAGTTACTTTAATATTTAGACTAACACCTCTGCCTCAGTGACCATGTTTTCTTCTTCACCTATCTCTGATGTACAACTGTGACAAATTCTGAAACTACATAGTACCGACTTTTTCAACAGAGCAGTATCATTTAGGAGAACTGTATGATTTCCTTTTTCTAACATAGTTCTCTCTTCAAAAAAGTTTGCCTAGTCCAAATTTATCTTTTAAATTTACTTCTAGAGAAACTTATGTAAAAGCAGCACAATTTAATAGCCCAAGCTTAATATTTTTTCCAAGGGTAGACACTGCTACTACAGTAGGTCCTACAGTCATTTGCCAAAGCAATGAGGACTCTGCTACCCTGGACTGTTTTGTTTCACACATTTGTGAAGCTGCCAGCTTTATCATTACCGAGAGGCTGCTGAGGAGACCAGAAGGCAATCAGAAGCGTATCACAATGAGTACATGCAGCAGTTGAAGCAGCGAGGCTTCCTGAGGTTGCTTCAGCACAGCAGCAATTATCTCTCACTGATGCCAGAAAAACCTACCCTTTAAACATAATCTAATTCATCTCCATCAACATACATAAACATTTCGTAAAAACACTCTCAAGGCCTAACTAATCATTTAAAGATCTTCCTTGGATTAACAGCCAAAACCCAAGGTTTTGCTAAATAAGAACATATTAGTACAAAAAACATCCACGAAAAGCCTGAAGGATTTAATTTATAACCAAGCCTGCAGTTCTCTGCTTCCTACTTTCACAACAAAACTGAAAAAATTAAGACAGGAAGAGGAAATAATAATTCATCCATCAGCTCTGAAACCTTTCTAGGCCTTAGAAGAATCACCAAGACAGTATTTAGAGGAAGGTCCCACCCAGCACAAGAAAAACTGGCCTTGTCAACCTCTCTAAAAACAGAACTAAAAAAAAGAAACAATCAGTTTCCATTTATAATAAGATAAACGAAGAAATAAATAATTTTGTTCATGTTTTCAGTTAATTGGCTCTTTGAAATATCTCAATATGAAACAATAAGCTAAAATGCATCTTGCCCAAATCATAACTGTGTAAGAGCTACATTACATGTGAATTAATTGCATGTAGCCCTATTTTGACCCAATAGTTTCTACAGGACAAAAAATTACCAGTAAACTAACCTAAGAGAGGGTGTTTGTTCTAAACCATCACATTGTGTTAATTTAATGGTCATGTCAGTGCATTGGTTTACCATGCTGCTTTGATGTAGGAACTACATTCGACATTCAAAATTTTGTAGCTCCCTGGAAAAAGAAGGAAAGCATACTAGCTTCTTTTATTTGGAACTAAAGGACTGTCATAACATGCTCTGCAGTAATGTTGCTTAACAAAGATCAAATACAAATATTTACAGATTCAACTATTACGAGGCTTGGATCATCAGAAAATAGCTATCATAAAACAAAGCATCTGGAGGAACAGTGAGCAAAAGGACACTTCAGTGCATGAACTCCGTGGCAAGGCCAAACATAGCAACTTCAGTGAGGAGAAAAATCAAGGCAGTTGGGATGGTCATTATAAGCCACTGCAAAATAAATTAACATGAGAAAGATAAGAAATGACACTTCTGAACAAACATCCTCTGAAAATTAGAGGCAGAATAATGTTCTATATGCCTCGTCCCATATCCCCTCTGCTGCACATCAACATCCTCAGCCTTTGCAGCCTTCAACTGCAATTCCCTCCCCGTAAGAGTCTGAGGCTGCTCCTCACATAGCCCTCAACTCCCCAGCACATGCCCTCAGACTGAGCAGGGCTGACTATCCCACTGCAGGAGAGAGAGCACCAGCAGAGCTCCCTAGACAGGCTCCCCACCCAAACAGGGAGCTGCAGGGACTCTGCCAGGAGTTACAAACTCCACAGCATTCCCCTCCCTGTCAGCACTGGCAGAAAGTTCAAAAGGATGGTCACAAACAGCATTAGCAACTGGACCTTGGCAAGGAAATATTGCTTAGAATATTTTGCAACGTGCATCTTGCAGAGCTTTTCCTTACACAGACCAAGTATGGTAATTAGAAACAAGAAAACAGCTCTTCCAGAAAATACAACCCATAGATTACCTGAATAGGTAATTAAAAAAAATTTAAAAAAAATTCAGTTGATTACCAGAAATTGCAGATAGGACCTGAGAATTTCATGGCCTTAAATAACATTCTGGTAGCAAAAATTAGTAATAGGAAGTTAGTTATGAATAACACATTTTCATAAGAAGTACCACAGTTACGCCTCTGTCACTCAAATCAAAGTAACAGTTAAATTTTTTTTATATGCTCTAAAGCTCATACCTCCACCATTTGCTTCTTCAAAGGAAGAAAGAACTGAGAACTCCATTTATATTTTTACTAGTTACGTGTCATTACTAGAATAGACTTGGAGGGGCGTTTCTGTGGAGGGGCCTGTTTTAGCTGATATTTCTCCATCTTTGGGAAAAAAAAATTGAGCTTTTACATGCAAAAACATTCAGAAGAACAAGCATCAGGAAGAAATTAAACCAGACTTGACTGCAGAATTTTCAATTGTCACCAATACCCACACTAAACTATACCTTCTAAACATGGCTACAGCAATGCAGATTCTTGCCAGTGCTTTTTTCCTTTGCAATTACACCTTTTAATGAGCTGATTTTTCAATAAGATCTTATTCAGATTTGACAACCCATTAAAATAAAGTTTTTTTTGTTGAGCAAACCCTCTCATGGATAAAAGAATCTTTAAAGAAGAAATAGGTTACCAGTTCAGAATCTGTGTATTCTGGCAATATATATATATTTACATCCAATACATAATGTGCAGGAGCCAGAATAACAGCTATTTGGTGCCTAACACCGAGCATATTTCTCCTGGTGGTCTCTCCTGGGAGAGAAGAAAGTTTCACCACCCTGTCAGACTAAAGAGTTTTGAAAAAGCAATCCACCTTTTCTACAGAAATACATATGTCAAAGTATTTTGCAAAAGCAGAAGAAGTAGATCTTTTGTAGACAGCACATTTCCAGTGACACGGTTATATATATTTAAAAAGTAAATCAGAACTACACAGACTTTAAGTAAAATAATAACTGCTGACTTCTGGTAACAGTAGCCTCTAGTTTTGCTTGGCTACAGAAGCCACCATTCTGAAATCCCTTTCAGTTTGTATCCAAAATAAACGTCTTAGGAAAGTTTATGCCCCCTCCTAAAAACTGCAGGTTGAGATTATTTTATCACTTCTTAAACACATGATTGAAGTAACTCATTACACTGCTCCATCCATGCTGCTCTTGCTATTGTTTCCTATAAAACTGATTAGCATAATACTACCTGCATCCTTTAGTTATTTTCTTCATCCACTGAAGCATGGATAATTTCATTCTGAAAATATTTTCAAGGTAGTATTTTTCTTCATATTAAAAACTTATAATTTATAGTACCCATAGAATATAATAACATTTGTGAGTTTCTTTCCAAAATAATGGAGTTTGAACAGTGCTGGCAAATTCCAAAGGCCATGTAGAAAGACAACTGAATTCATCTTTGAGACAACCCTACAGGACAGAGCAGGAAAGAATGAAATACCAGACAGTTCTGATTCCCTACACTGCAGTAGGAGGTCTTGATTTCAGGAACTGGCAATCAAGGATTGGTTCTCTGACTGAAGAATTCCTAAATAGAAAATTAGAAATAATAGAAATTTAGTTTATAGCAAGGTGTGTGTCAAGAGTTATTTATGACCTGCCTGAATTACCACACCAGCAAACTGCCACCAGCAGCTCCAGGAGGGGAGAGCAAGTCCAAAGGGAAAGGATCCAACCTGGTGAGAACACAGACTGCAAGAGAGCAATCAAATACCAAAGTGAAATTGCCTCAAGCACTGAAAAATTCAGAAAAGTGGTAGAGAACAACGAAGCCAAGAGTGTGTCATTACTGCACTGAAAAGAAAAATTCTGGGGCTAAAGAGACTCCATCAGTCTGGAAAAAAAATGAAGCCTAAATAGCTTCAGGACACATTCCAACAAAAGGTGAATGCTGAATACTAACTAGGATCAGCCTCCAAGAATCTTCAGCTTTTCATGTTGCTTGGGAGAGCAATGTACACAATCTCCTCCTATGCAAAAAGGAAGAACCAATTGCAGAAAGAGAACATAAATATATTAAGATTTAAAGCCAACTGCTGCAGGAAGAGTACCTAGGGACTTGTCACACAAAGCAGAATTTGTCATATTTGAGACAAAGGTGTCTATGTCAGTAAAAGCTGTTGCAAAGGGAACAGTGATTTCCCTACCTGTACAGCTGTGGTAGCAGAGAGACTGGCTGGGCAGGCTGGGGCTGCAGCCAAACAGCCCAGCACAACAGACATTGTGTCCTCTTTAACCTCATTGACAGCAAACATAAAAGAGGCATCTGACATCCTCAAAGCCCAATGAAGAAGAAAACTAATTCATTTTTGTTTTCATACAGTGGTTTAAAAGTTGCATCCTTCTACAGAGCAATCACAAAGACTCCTCTCATATTCAATAAAATAATCTCTTGGCTGTGCTTTCTCATTTGTCTCTCCAGTATACTCTTTTTAATCAGCATTGTAGACATACTGCTTTTGGGGAAGAAGCTTATTTAAATACACAAACAACCTTTTATTGTGCAGCATAGTATCCTTAGGGAGTGTCTGCCTTTCCTTCTCTTACCATCAATCTTAAAGTTCAACACACATGAAGGATGGGGTTTTCATCTCTGAAACTATAGTTACTTACATGAACTAAACACTCACCACTGGGTTATCATGGCAACAAAAATAATAATGCTTTCAACAATACAATGGAGGTAAAAAAATAAGCACAGTAACTCCTACAAGATCCAAAGTTAGTTTTCTAGCAAAAACCATCTAGTTTATTCTATATTCAGAAGTCTTGGGACACTGGAAGGGTCTCCTACAAAAAGAATAATGAATCACAGCACCACACTTTTGTTCAATATAGCAAACGTTTTTAAAAGCATAAAAAAGTCCCAGAACTTACTGGGATTCAACAAGTCTGCTGACAACATGATATTGTCACTCTCAGTAGTTCAGTGCTGGCACCACAGTGCAACAACTCCTGCAAGTCTTGGCAAACCCTACTGTTGTAAAGGTGCTGCAAGGTGATCTTGGGTAGAACCCCAAATACACTGAAAAAGCTGCGTCAATACTTAGCTTTGATCTGCCCAAGGACAGCACAGATACAAGAGTGACTAGATAAATGCATCCAGTCAAAACATGTCTCAGAGTTGAACCCACACTTAGCAAGGAATCACAATGTCACTGGACTAATTTTTTTTTTCTGATAATCTGGACTTCTATGTGTAGTTTTTACATTTTTAGTCAAATTGTCTTCCATTTCCCAGTACAGGCAAGGCCACAGACCAAGATCAAGGAGCAGATTTTGAGTTAACAGCAATGTGGTTATGGCAGAGAGTGAGTGGGGGCAAAAACAAAAATCTGATCAAATATTCAGAGGTTGAGCACCATGGCTGTGGCTTTTCCAGCCTTTTGGAAAACAGTGATCACATCACAAATGGTTTCAAAGCAGGATACATTTAAATCCAACATACAGGGTAAACACCATGATTAGGTGGAAGAAGCATTCAGATGTACAGTTTTTAATTTGACAGTGCAATTAATGATATTCACCATTAGCTGATGGCCACTTGCTTTGCAGTAAAATAAAAGGTTCTATTTTTAAGTGGCAAGGTAAGATCGGGAAAAGAAACCAAACAGGAAAAAACCAAGATATCTGGCCACAAAATGAAGTAAAGCAGCTATTTAAAAATGGCTAACAGTCTCTGGCAAAGGCTAGAAATACTTAAGCCAAGGCCACATCAGGTCCCACTGCAAGCATTCTGCACTGCTCCCCTGCTCTGCACATCCAGCCTATTCCCCCCAAGCTGCCAGACACATTGAGACATGCAAAGCTCCTGTGTTCCTGACTTCCAACACCAGGCATTGGCTTCACAGGATGGACAAAGTATGGCTAGCCAGGATGAAGCTTGCACACAAACTACTCTTGCTTACAGGAAAAAAAAGTTACAGGAGAAATGTTATGAAAAAGTTTTAGCTGGATTCATGAGACATTTTCCCCCCTTCCCTGCCCCAGTCCAAGGGAATGATTTTGTAGGTCCATCACAGCCTTGGTTCTCTGTATGAATACATACTTCCATACTATCTTATATCTTGCTGTATATTTTGCCAGTAACAGGTACTTCAACACCACCCTGAACATCCCTGTGTTTTGACTCCATGCATACAGTAATTAATACAAGCAACAATTTCACAATTTCTCCAGCAGATTATATATATAGGATTACATGGGAAAGGTCCTGCCACTAACATTCTGCAAGCTCTGCTTTCTCTTTTGACCAAACACTCCTTCCCCTAAAAGCAACCATTTCACAACACAGAACACACTTAGAAGTGAGCAGGAGCGTGGAATTATTTCCTGAGCTGTTCTCTTCCAAGTCTCTGAATACTCGTATGTGCAATTATTTGGCAGTTAAACTTTTCTTCTCACTTCTCACACCTCTCAGAATAATGGTGTCCTCAGGGAAGAAGGCGCTCAGATTTGTAAAACCAACTACAAATCCATTATCATAATGACTCAATTAATTAAGCAGTTAGGCATGGCTGGAAGTGACCTGCTGGGAGCGACAGTGCTGAACTTCACGTATAGTATATAAACTACCAAGAAACAAACCCTAGAGCAGTCAACAGCAAAGGAAGCATTAATCATCATTATCACTGGAAACACCATGAAGCTTATCTTAAAAGTTAAAGGACCACTTGAGAAAAGCAGCAATTCTCCCTGATGCATTGCCTGGATTATTTTACTGCTATTGAGCACTAAATCATCACAGAAAAGAGAGAAGACTGGCATTCTTGGGTTCTTAGGGTCTCATCTGACACCATTAGTAGCTCATTTAGCAGCTGTTATGTGTCCAGCCATCTCAGGTCTTTCCAGAAGGATGCTAAATACTTCCCTGATGTCTTCTTGAGTCTTGAGCGCTTCTGAAGTTAACCTCTCCAACCTTTTTTAAAAGGGATTTAAAATTATAATTGCAATGGAACTTCCACTACCCATACAGCCAAGCATGACAGGTACCCCAGACACCTTCCTGATGTAGTAAAATCTTTTATACAGCAACCAAAACACGTATCATATATGCAGTGGTAAAACAATAAAAGCAAAAAAGTTAAAACAAACCACAACCAACCAAAATAAAACAAAAAAGCACCAAACCAAATGAAAAACAACACCCATTGTATTTTGAAAAACATGAAAGAGAGAGGAAATCTTCAAGATTTGTACCTCAAAAAAATCTGGTGTAGAGATTAATGAGTAGCCAAGTGACCTGAGAAGCAACTGATGATATTGAGTTATACAAACTCACTGCATGTTTACATCTTTTCTACAACATTACGCTTTCATATAATTTAGTTTCATATTTGCATTCATCCATTAATTACTTTATTGGAGCATAATAAACCCAAAGGGGCAATACAATGCTATACCCAAATGTTCTCCATGGATTCAGATATCAACTTCTGATTAGAAACATACAAAGTTCATTAAGAGAAAATGCATTTTGAAAAACCACTGAAATACAGGTAGGCATGACAATCAGCCACAAAAAAAATCCGATTAACTAGATATAATCTTATATTTAATTAAGACCTAATGCAAATCACTATATAGGCACTACAGCAGCAGCTCTACTTTTAGCTACCTCCTGATGATCATCAGTTCAAAACTTGAGACTTGTCCAAACAACTTTTTTTTAAAAAAAACCTTCCAAATAGACCATTCCAACTTGTATTTACAGTATACCAAAAAAGCAGGAGATTAAATATTTCCAATATATTCAAGTTATTTAGCAGGGTAAACCATACTTGACCTTCTTATTCATATACTTCTGCTGCAATACTGAATTAAAATAGCCTTTTCTTACTTTTGAAAGGAAGTTGTATGTTACAATAAATTACCACATTCAGTTCTTGGATTCATGCAGGAAAAAAAACACTATCATTTCCCACTGATAAAAGTATGCAATAATGCAAAATTTAGTGCATAAAAAGTCAGTGTAACACGTTCTGTGAATTTCTATTATCGTGCAAAGTATATACAATACTTATATACATAGATGAAGGGAAAGATAATAAACTGAGCAAGTGGGAACTATGTTCTTTAGAACATACAGATATCCAGACACAAACACTTCAGTGTTTTCCTTGAGTAGTATTTGGAGAACTGTGCAATATGTGCTCCTGGCTGCAATATGCCACAACACAAGCTAGAGACATTCTGTGATCCTTGAGTAGGTGTACAGATAAATAAACAGACTAAATGGTATTTCAAATTAAATATAAAGTTCTAGACTATATCCCACCAATGGTGGATTTCAGCAGGGTCGTATTTTTTGCCTCAAAACTGTTCACAGCAGACTGAAAATGCTGCAGCCTTCTTAGGTTAGAAAGCTGATATTTCTTCTCCTGAGGAACAGAACACTGTGCCCACACTGTTCCTTTCAAATCCTCAAATTTCTAAAAACTATGCCAAATGCATTTGCAGTAGGATATAGCTAGCTGTTTATTGAAGCTGAGAGCTGTATATCATTGCAGAAGTTAAAAGCTGGTCTGAAGTGAGAGATACAGTTTCCTCTTTGCAGAGCAGGGCTATATGGAAGCCAGGCACCAGCTTCACGCCAATTTTCTTAAGTAAGCTAAGAAAAATGTGTAGTCCTCCATACTTGGAAGGCAAGGGTACTGCTATACAGGATAAGAGTACTCTTAAGCTCCAGCGTTTCTTATTTGTCATTATTTAAGTCTTGGTAATTTCAAAAGGAACAGAATTCTCCAGACATCACAGGCACTGCCACAAGCAGGTACAAGGCGCAGCTTGCCAAGATCTCAGTTCTCTGCTCTGCCCCGTTTAACATGCTCCCTGTTCCTCTCAGTCTCATCTCTTCTGGGTAAACGGCATCATCCAGCCAGCCCCAGCTCCCATCTAAACATGATACCGGCCATTAGCACTCAGAAAGGTGAGCTCTGTGGGCAAAGTCACAAGATTTTATCACAAGTGCTTGTATGGCAGCATTTCACAGCTCATGGGACATCTTTACACTCTTTACGCTGGTCAATGCAAATGAGGATGTTAACCTCATCTCATTAAATCACCCTTTTTTCCTATCACTTGAGCCTGACCTGCTCCCCACATCCATGCCCCTCCCAGCAGAGCTGCTGAGCCTAAGCAAAGCGCGATGCTTAATTCACTCACATTTCACTCTCCCGAGCCAAACTATTTCCTTATCCTCCCCCATCTACTGCTGCAAGCCAGCTTCTTCTGCAGAAACACACCACGGCCCTTGGACTGGTCTATGTAATGTATGCTCAGCATCAGAATGTAAAATAATTTTAGTTACAATGCTTGGTGGGTTTTTTTTTAATCTTCAAAGTTGGAACGTACTGCTGTAGGGAACACAACCAAGGGAACCTTTGAAAACCAAGGGTACCAGGAGAATGTTCTCAAGTCCACGAACAGGCTCCAATTTGATCTCAACATCAAACGGAGATGTGGATCAGTCCATTGAAATCACTCACTTCTAAGCACTAGCCCTGTCGATCACAGTAGTGTATCTCACTACTATGTATGACAGTACCTCCCTTTCATCCATAAGGAGGTAGCAAAAAAGAACTGAATATGAACAGAATTGTAAATCTGCATTCAGCACACAGATGCCACAGCAGCACTGCCAAGCAAACAATAAAGAAATGTATTTGCTCTAAGTCATCTCTAATTTTCTCAGTCCCAATAACAACTTAGTCTTTTTTGTGCTTCTAATAAGAACTAAAAATAATCCCCCAAAATTAATTCTTCAGTAGTATTAGTGCAGATATTTCAAGTCACACAAACTTTATGTTGCCAAACAAACCTTGCCTAGCTCAAAGTAGAATCAGCATAACAATCACATTTTAAGAGTCTGAAAAAGAAAAATGTGAGGTAAAATAACAGGGTTTAGTGATTGGATATTTGTGTTCAATACAATCCCTCCTTCATTGATGGCAATGGGAAAATTGCCACTGATTTCAGACTGCAGAAACTATGTTTATACTGAAAAATCTGCATTGCTTTAGGGAGCAACTGCCACTGTGAATCATAACACTGAGCAAGAAATTCACAAGCTACGTGAATACCATGACTTGCATTTCCAAATCATACACAAATACAACCGATTTTACATAACACTAGAAGACAAGCCTTCCTTTAGGACACATCCATGTGTATGTCCCAGAACAAGCCTGTCCTTATCCCGGTGCCAAGGCTTGGGTGTCACCCACAGAGCAAGGCCAGCTCCAGCAGATGAAGGCTCCACTCCCAATGAAGGCTGTGCAGCTTCCAGGCAGTCTGAGGGACTGGGCTCCTTCTACCACTGAACACAAAACGTTTGCACAAAGATTTTTTTCTTATGTTTCATTAATTCCAACATCTATTTTTTAGCCAGTGCTCAGAGAATTTTTTAGTACAGTATTTACATGAGGTAGCCTGGAGGTGTGTAATACTCCAATGGAACATAGTACTTTCATTAAACTATTACATTTACTAAATTAATGTAATAACCTCCTACATAATCTCTTTTGGAAAAAGAGGAAGGATCTTATAGTAATCCATTCACAGTGCTTTCTCCTGATAGCTCTCAGAGTTCAGCAGTCCCTCTAGGTGAGCAAATGCAACTTTTAATTAGATATTCATGGAAGTTGTTATAAAATCAAATTAAAAGAAGAACAACAAAAAAAATTTACATGGGTCTTCCAAGCAAAACTACAGCTTATAAAAAAATGCAAGGCTCCAGAAGCCATGTACATTTATGAGAAGTGTTCTCCATAATTTATTTTGTGTCCTAAGAGAAAACATTAAGTAAAAATGATGCTTTTCATTCTTCTATGCAAATAGGCTAAAACTGACAGAACCCACCAAGAACATCTACTTTCTCAAAAAATTATCCCAGCAATGAAAACAAAACTAAAACATCAGTATGATATTAAATATACAATGGCAAACTTGCCTAAATGCTACACGAGTATGGAAAGCTCAACAGTGATGCCCAAAGAAGCAGCAACCTTAAGGAAAGGGAGATGGAAGCAATCACCACCAAGCTGACAAGAGCAGGACGAAGGCAGCCCTCAACCATAATCCCATTGTTCTCTCAACCAGAGCTGCCATAAGCGTCTGTGGCAAAAACCCCCTCTGGCTTCCTGGCAGCCACACTGTACCCTTTTCCAGATTCCCCACTCCATCTCCAAACCCAGCATCATGCAGCTGCCAGTCCCCTTAAACACCTACACACCTCTAGCACAGTACATGCCCAAAAGACCACAAAACCAGAGCAATCCAGCTCAGGCAACAAACTTGTTTTTCTGTCCTGTGTGACTTTCCTTGCAGGGAAGCTCAAACGTGATCCCCATGGTTGTGCTCAAAATTCCTCAAGTCCTGGTCCTTCATCTCACCCCTGCCCTACTTGTGCACTCTTGCTGACTCCTGACTCCAGTGCCCAACCTCGCAGCCAGGCTTCCTGGTTTTATTTCAGCTTTGTCTGCTCCCTGTGACAGCTCTGCTCTCAGCAGCACTCTGATTACATATAATCCAATTTTCTGAATTTCACTCGAGCTTCTAGACATGCTCTCACCCTGCTCTGTCCTGTGGCTTTCCTGGTGTTCTCAAGCACTAGCATCTTATTCCTGATCAAGGAGTTTTACTTCCTATTGCTATTTACTTCCTGCCTTTTTCTTGCAAGCATGGTGTAGCTGTCATTCTCGGGCAGTCTCCAAAGCATACCTATCTATCCTCAAAATGCATTGACTGCAGTAGGATCCAATACAACAGAATTTCTGAAATTCATGGAACCTTCTTCATCAATACTGCTGGCAGAAGTTTTTGTCTGGCTGCTTGTTCTTCTGGTTTGGTTTTTAAGTGGACACACTCTTTAGGAGATGCATCAGCACAAAATGGAGAAAAGTCCACCAGTATACACGAAAGCAAGATGGGTACTGACACATTTCCATGAGCAGTAGGCATCTCATACCACAAGTGCACCCTGCACTTTTCCTAAGAAACTCCCTTTTCTGATGCGTTTGCTCTCCAAACCATCCGAAAGTGAAATAGCATACAAATTTTTCATAGCCTACAATCAAAACAAATTACTAATCCATCAAACCCATCTAATGAACTAAAAACACACTGAGTCCACCTGTAGTACAATACAGGTAATTATGTCCAAATTACTCTGGGAGAATCACCATTCAACATTAGCTTAACAGACTTAGGGTCCATAAAATAATAAATGCTGAGCACTGCACTTCACCAAATTCTAAACCTATTTGAAAGGTATGCAACTGAGCAGCCAGCTTCATACTGAATAGATTTCCAACTGAGATTCTTATGGCCCGTTCAGAAGTTGTATCCCAGTTACCAAAACAAGCATCTAGTGAACAATGATGATCTGAGTCCTAATTACCGACCACTCTGCTTCTCCCATAGCCATTTACACCCACGCAAACCAATGTATGACTACTTGGAAGTATTCCAACACATTTCCACTTCGAACAAATCTCTGAACAAGTAACTGGGCAGAAAACACATGCTCCTTTTACTCCTTCAAGAAGTACCAAAGCAGCACAGCATAGATCAACCAGGATCCAGCAGGATGGAGAACCTCTGGGGAAAATTCAATATGACTCTAATAAATGTCTTCTGTAGCTGTTTCAGGCTGGGATTATCTAAGACATGTGCCAGTACTCTCCTGAGCAGGCAACTCAGGAGGAGAATTAAATCTCCAAAGTCTACATTTACAGCTAGAATATAATTTTTAAAATCCCCTCAGTAGAGTAATACTTTGGTGTCAGTTACCTTTAAACTGTGATACACCTTTAAATAGGCATGCCACAATAACATTATCTGATGCATGCTCCCTCAAATAATAATCCCAAGGCTAATTTAGTTTATATAAGTGGCACTGGAAGAGGAGGAATATTTTACCTCAGTTTGATTCCAGTTTGTTTCAGTTAGGACCTGAACAAAGTCTTAATTATCAGAGATTTTCAACTTAATAAATACACATTAAGCAGAGAACCAGACTAAATGAAGATATTACAATACTCTTAGCAATTTGAACACATTTTAGGAAGAGGGTTAATAATCACTTAAAAAATGCAAACTTTGGACATAAGACTCTTCCAGAAAACAGGATTATACATGAGCAGGCTTCAAACCTCAGAATATATGATACAGAAAGATTTAAGAACAAGGCTTTGATTGTAAATGCATTTCCAAACCTATATGTACAAAGATCTTTATGAGGCTTCAGAACTTGTTAGCATTTAGTAAAGGCATTTAACCATTTGTAGCACGTATTTTTTTAATCAAGTCTGAGTAGCTCCTGAACTGTCATGCATGTCAAAACCTCCAGGTCACATTAGCTAAAAAAACTCCTTAACCTAAAATACATGCATTATTAAAAGTAATATTAATCATCCTTCCTCATAGCTTAGAAAAATCACCTGGTATTACCGGAAGTTACACCTACCTATCAAATACATTACATTTACAAGAACAACCAGCTAAATGTTTCACCACAGCAGATAAATTATTGGTTCTACAGTAACTGCCTGCATTTTCACATCTACTGTAGGAAGAACAGGAAAAAAAAAATATACCATTAACTCAATTAAAACATTTTTGTTACAGATGTCGATCTCAGCAGAACTACAAAATGAATAAAATATCAGCATAAGAAACAGGATTTGCATCTCAGTTTTATTAACAGCTGCTTAACATCTTTGGAAAGCAATAGAAAGCTTTCCTCCTCCACCACAGCTCTGTCCATCAGGCCCATTACTTCATCAGAATGTTATTTTTAATCATTACTGATGTACTTCTGCACAGAAGTCTTTATGCACATAATTTAAAAACAAATCAACCAGTATCACCAACTTCATCTCATTTCCAACCTTAACAGCCCCTACCTCTTACCTAGAAAACCTATCAAACAACTTCCTGAAAAGACCTGCCAGAACTTGTGTTTGCAGACCACTGGACTTGCTGTTATCCTATAGAAAGGTCACCGTTCAGTAATTTCAGTGCAAGACACTCAAATCACCTTGACTATTATGAACTGGTATGGAAAGACACCCCAAACACAATGCTTTATCTATCTGTACCCACGTGTTTACTGAGATCACTGGTCATATCGTACATTATGTGCCAAGTGGAACCAAAGGACAAGAAATACAGACTACTAACTCCAGAGCAGTTAGCAGACAAGTTTGCTATAAACTTCAAAGGAAGCAGTTTGACCTGGATGTAGATTGTTTGGGTTTGTTTAAAATTTTTGAGATAGTAAAGTTTAGACAAGTCAGTGTAAAGGCACTCATTAACTTTTAGGAGAGTTTTAGCCAGAGGAGCCTTTAGGACAGCTTCACAAGACCTGTATGCCTGAATCTTGCACCTGAATCATTTTATACATAGAGTGGTTTCCATTGCTATGATAATTATTATTGATAGCTTGACAAATTCCACAAAACCTAAATCCTTCTCACAGTGTTACCAAATTAGGCACAGTCATACTGGATGTACTGATGTTGCTTGAAGAACAAAGAGGAAAGAGATGGAGGTTAAACCCCAGTCTGAAATGCCTACTGCCCCCCATGAGAATGTAGCTCAGTTATAAATGCAACAACTCAAAAACTGTCAATCGTCACTGACACTAACTACTGGATATAACTCATTTGACAAAAGCAGTCTACAATCAGTATTTGTTCTGTCCAAAATTGTCTTGAATAGGTGCTTAAGAAAAAACAGTGTTGTATGGAATACAGGTGCAGTGTTATGACAATATAAACAGCTTTGTCACAGCAATCCAAAAAAATCTTCAAACTGTTTCTCTTCTGTAAAGCTGGCAAATATTAATTCTAAAAAATAAATAAATTAATATAGAAGATTCTTTAATTTCTAAGGAAATTTTATACTAGCAAAAATGGAAACCAGTTTCCTGGTCTCTTAACAATTCATTAAAGTTTCTGTAACAAACACGTACTGGGTTAGATAAAGATCAACCCAGGCTGGTATCCCAAGACAAGTGTATGCCCAGGGAGACACATAAGAAGCGAGGAAGTACCAAGTGGTCAATTCTCTGCTGTGGCTTGCCAGGGTTCAAGCACTTGTAGTACAGGAACTTTCTAAGCCAGATGCTTTTGGTGTACCCCGAAGCTCTCTTCATCAATTTGTCATTTCAAACCTGCTCAAACCCATCTACATGTCTGACTGCACAGACTTCTAGGGCTGTAAAGTGCATGATTTACTCATATGCTGCATCAGTTCTTTAGGAAGAACACTATTTCCTATCTCTGGTTTGTTCACTGTCTTCATTGTGTGAAGGAGAGCAAGTATCAGTCCTTGTTTCTCACAATGTTTGGGAATTTACATACATAAAAACATCACCCACCAGAGTTAGCTTTTTCCAGACCTATCTGGTGAATTTCCCACTTTGTAGCAGTCTTTGCGTGACTAGATGTGTCATTCTCGCCCTTCTCAATACCTTTCTAGGCTGTACCATGTTATTTAATGTAAGCTCAACCTAAATATTCTCCTTTTTTTTCCTCTGGTACCTTTATGTCAAAGAAGGCAGTAATGATAAAATCAGCACTGGACTATCAAGTAGTTAATCAGCTTTAATGAATCTTACATAGTCATGGTTTTAGATTATTAAGCAGCAAGTGCCTAAACACAAGCTTACACTACAAAAAGCTATGTAGAAGCTGTTGGACAATCATTACAGTCCTGAAAAACTGTCTTCTGAAAACAGTCTTAAATAGTTACACTGCATAGACAGATGTAGCATGTATTTAAAGTACTTAAATTATGCCACTACACATCAGAACAAACTGAAAGAAACTAAGCCTCATTGTTTTTACTGCAAGTTTGTTTTTAAAGTTGAAAATGTCACAAGCATAAACACCAGTCTGGAAATAAGACAGCTGGATATCTTGATAGGCTTCTACTGATTAATTCAATCGCAAAACCCAAAAACTTGCAGTTCTTAGGCTAGTAGTGTATTATGAGCAAGGATAACTCAACTGGCTTTTAAAGGAAAATTAAAAAATCTCTACGTGAAGCAGGCAAATACCCTTTGGAAGAACTTCAGTGAAAGGTCTCACAGCTCTACTGTGACTGAAGTTCAAGTCTCTTGAGTCAGAGAGTCTGCAGCTGCTACTTCAAGTTCATTCCATGGGCACAGTCTGCTGCGTTATCTGCTATGGTATCTTAAAACAAAGATCCAGGAAGAAAACAAACACATGATCCCAAAAGTTTGTCTTGCATGCAAACAAAGCAGAGAGAGAAGCCTGATAAGAATTGACAGAGAAATATTTTGGTAGAAAGTTACCAAGTATTTCAGTAGTATTACATAACAAATTACACAGCTTTCCTACTCGTTTATTAAAGTGCTCATACATGGCAATGGCAGAAGGAACATGCCAGAAGGAAAACAACATCCATTAACTCTGTTTTGAGCTCCCCACACAATAAGGGTTGCAAAGCATTACATGTTAAGAAATTAGAAACCCAGTTCTCCAAACACTGTCTTCTGCTCTCCTGGCCTAAAAGCAGTCGCAATTATTATTTTATTTGCAAACAACTGGCCCTGGATTATTCACAAGCACAAAAAAAAACCAACAAAAAAAACCAAAAAAACCACACTTCATTTGTCAAATAATTTAATCAATGCATACTCCATCTCTAGGCTTCCTAGAAAACAGGTCAAGTTCTATGATCTCCTGCCATTTCTCTAGTTTTATCTCCAAGCATTCTTGCCTGCTGATTTCAAGTTCCTCATAGCAAACTCCCTTTCTTGTTTCAGTTCTGTATTAAGACCATTTACCTCTTCCTTGCATTAGGGAAAAAAACCCACAACAAACCAAAACACAAAACCGAAAAAAGACTAATGCATATTAGTGAAACAACCTAATGCACAAGAACAGCTACAACTATTTCTCATTAATCTTATTTTACATCTACCTCAATCTACAAAACTGTGAACATCCGCAAAACAAAATGGGAATAAAAATATTCTGGCTACACTTTGTTCTTTTTATATAAATGAGTTCTCTTGTTTCTGAAGCCAAATATAGAGCACATGAACGCACTGAAGATTATCTAGAAGGGCTCATATTTTACTTACAATATATGCCAAGTGGAATTTGCTGCAGGGAAGGTTTTTAAAGCAAGTCCCTGTTCAGTCTTTGTACTTCACAGTTATCCTGTGAATGCCAGAACACTCCAATGTAAGCAAGTCTGGCTTCCACTGGAATTGAACCCTCAGATGCTAACCTTGAGACCTGCAGAGTTCCAAAAGACAGCTGGGGAAAAAACGCTGTAAGAAGTGTACTGTGACCATCTAAATTTACAGAACTTTTTAACTTTTTGCTTAATTGAGCAAGACCACTTGTGTTTAAAGTACACCTTTAAATAGCTGGGAGAAAAATGGGAAAACAGAGCAAGTGTGTTCAACTCCTCCAGAGTAAGAACTTGTCCTTACTGTGCAACTTCCTTTGCTTTCTTAAGTCACATTTTTCTGTAGATAAGATCAGCTTAGAGGAAGCAATAGAATACTATTTTGACTACAGATTTATATGAATATATGGACTTTTCAGAGTAAAATAAATATAATAAATCAGTAGAAAATTAATTTCCCTGTAAAACATGCAATGCTTGAGCAGAAATGCTGCAGGTTGAAGTCCTGAAGAAAGAAAAAAAAATGTAAGTTGGAGGGTTTTATCTTTATTCCAACTAAAATTTGCATTTAACAACGGATGAATATATCCTAGGACATTAGAAATTTCTGAAAATGCAGACAAATACATTATTTAATTTCTACCCCAAGTTAATAGTATTTCCTAGTATAATGCCAAAAGAAAACTGATTTACAACACTTTTATATACCACTGAGACAACTTTGTGGGGAAAGAAAGGCAATGTTCTGTATGGGGTCCCAATTGCACCTTAGAGACACACGGCCTGTGAATTCTCAAGTTTAGACACCTGCTATCAGACACAGCCATGTTATCTAAATTAATCCATCTATTTAACAATTGAATTTAACATAAATGACGATATTTTTCACTCCACTCCTATCATACAAACATTCTAAACCCTTAAAGGGACCGGAATAAATTTCTAGTTTCCAGACTGGAGGTATGCATATGCACCCCTTGCTTTTGCCCAAGAAATCTATTTTTCCCCTCATGCAATATTCAATCCAGAGACCTTATCAGCCCATCCTAGCTATCGTTCTATGCATCTGCTCCAGTTTGATTGCACCATTTCTAAGCACAGGAAACTGAGTTTAGACAGTATTTCAGATGAGCCTTAGCAGTTTCTTGTATAAGAACATTAATACTTTCTTACCTCTGTGAGGAATCTTTCTCCTTATAAACACCATCCTAGGATATGTCTCAAGAAACTTCCTCCAGTTAGAAGAGTGATCGTTACCACTATGTGCTAATGTACTGATCAGTATCAGATGTGTTAAATTATCAATATCAAGCTAACAACCTGTGGTGAAAATGCTACTCAGTCATTAACAATTACACACCATTTATGACATTAAAACACATCTACCACATGGAACTGGTATAGTCTGTATAAATGACACATTTTTAACTGAAATCCAAGATTGCATATTTGCAATTTTTGAAACCCTTCACATAATCTTAAGAGAAAACATCATCTCCATACCAGTACAGTTACTGAACTTTGGTCCTGATTTAGTAAAGCATCTATACATTTATGCAACTTCAGGCTGGAAGCATTCCCATCACATTCAGTGGATGTCTTTACCACCCTTAACACTTTGCTGGGCTTGATGGGTTAATATTTCAACGTGAAACTTGCAAAGGACCCTCAAGGCTCTTTTGCATTTAACTACCTCAGTCTCCTCTGAACGTTTATAGCTTCAAAATGCAAAAAGCAAGTATTTCGAGTATCTGTTCTTCCTTTGAATAGACATACTAAGCTGCAAGAGCTAAGCATGCGTCCTGAGCTTCCAGAATTGAGGTAGAGCTCTGCCTAGTGCCTTCACACATTTACAGATGAGAAATCTTATTTTCTGCTGTTCTCCCGATGCCTTCCAAGTGCAAATCACTAACAAGAGGATCACGTGTGACCATATGCTAAATCAAGTTCGCTCAGGAGATTTCATTCATCGGTTCCCCAGAAACTAGCGATTAAGCCTACATACTTGCAAGGAAATGGTATTTAATTCAAAACCATGGAGTTTAAAAAAACTAAACAAAAAAAAAAAAATTAACATAATCAAAAAACCCTTCTCCTTACCAGACTATAACAAAGGCCAAGGCTCTAAGATCACGCCCGACTTGTTAATTTCACATTAAAAGTGCTGAACACCCGGTGCTGCTCCGCAACCACCTGTACTACAGCCCGTCTCCAAACACACCTTCTGTTAATTTGTGACACCGCATATTTTACTGCTCAAGAACTAAAAAAAAACAGCGCCGCGGAAGCTGTTTATTCTGCCTTCCAGGAGCTCCTTAAATATTAAATAAGAACAGAAACAAGCTGATACACAAAAACTTTACAACTCTGCGGGAAGCTGCCCCACGGGTCACGCACGAGCGTGGAGGGGACCCCGACCTCTCTGAGCGGCGGCGGGAGCAGCACCCCATCACAGACCCCGGAGAGCGCTCGGTCCGGGCACGCACCTTGCCCCGGGGGCTCCGGGGAGGCGGCCCCGCCGTCCCCGCTCGCCGCAGGCAGGGCAGCAGCGCTGCGCGCCGGAGCGGCCGCTCCACCTGCGCGGAGGGTGCGCGCAGCCCATCCCCGGAGGGCTCCCACTACCCCTGTGCCCACCCTGGCCTCCTCCCACGGGCAGGGGCGCACGGAGGGCGGCTTCAGCCTGGGGAACCCGGCGGCGGGACCCGCGCAAACTTCCCGGCGGCGCGGCACGCCTCACCTTGATGATGCTGCTCCTCCGCGGGGTGGCCTTGGCCGCCTCCAGCAGGCACGCGTCGGGGTCGGGCGCTGCCGCTGGCCCCAGGCTGCCGCCGGGGAAGCGCTCCGCGGTACCCACGGCCGAAACGCCGCTGCGGCGCTCCCGCCTCCTGCCCCCGGCTGCCGCCGGAGCGTCCAGCGATGCCGGCTCGAGCTCCTCTTCGGCACGGTAAGCGGCGTCGGGAGGAGCACGGCCCCCCGCCGGCTGCTCTCTGCCGCCGGCAGCCTCTGCCATCGCCCCGCCAAGCGGTGTCAACTTCTCCGGGGTGCTGAGAGGGCGGGGGAGTCACACAAACAGAGGAACGGACGGCGTCCTCTCACGGCACGACGGCGACAGCGGCGCCAGCTTTCCCCGGAGGAGCCATGTCCGTCCCTGGGGTGGAAGATGCCCGCGCGGGACTCTGCGATGCCAGAAGAGCGGGGCGGGGGACGCGGAGAGCGCGCAGGAAGTGCGGCCACAGCCCCGCGCTGTTGTGACAGGAGCCGGGCTCGTGTTGACGGGCGGCGCTGACGGACGGCAGGGTTGGCCAATCGACGGCGCGGCCGCCCCCCGGCGGCGCAGCGGCAGCCAATGGCCTTGGGGAGGGGCGTGCCCGCGGGACTCCTGGACGGGCGGTGCGCGGGGGGCGGCCGGGGCGGTGTAGGAGGACTTGTAACACCTGGTCACCCCCGGCACGACCTTGACGAGGAGGGCCTGTGCAGGACCGTGCTGCCTGTCGAGAGCGTTCGTGTGCCGGGGCGGCTGTGGGAATGCTTCCCCACGCGTGTTTTAGGCAGGCTGGGGCTGCCTCTGTGCCAGGGTAAAAGCAGCGGAAGAGGTGACTTAGGTTAAACAACGTGTAGCCCGCGTAGCCCTCAAGTGGAGGCACCGTGGTAGGAACAGAACAGGGACGCTGCTAGCGCCGGTCGTGAGGGCTGCGGGTGTAAGGAGCACCTTAAGACTGCTCACAGCGGGCCAGCAGAGTGAGTGCGAGGCGTAAGGGAGAGCTCGCAAAAGACGGCGAAGACTCACATTGGGATTCCTCTACCTATCAAAAACGAGCCAAAAGCGATGCAGGTTGTGTAGAGCTGCTCCGCTCTCGGCCGCCGGCCCGGGGCGGTCCCGCTCCTGCCCTGCCCCTCACAGCCCCAGCCCGGCGGGCGCTGGCAGGGCCGACACCGCCCCCTGGCGGCCGCGGCTCCGCTCGGTGCCGGTGCGCGGCTCCGGCGGCAGGCGGGGAGCGGGAGCCTCCCGGGAAAGGCGGGAGCCTCTGGGAGAGTTCGTGCGAGCGTGGGGCTGTCCCCTGTAATTCTTCAGGGCGTATTTAGTTATAATGAGATTATCCACGTGGAGACCTCAGGAAAGGTGCGGTGGAGTGCAGCGAGGGTGAAAGCACAGGAAAGAGGTGAGGAAGAGATTATCCAGTGAGATGGAAAATAGAACGAGTAGGGCTGGGCAAGTCACTGGGGATGTAAAACTATTCAAAATTACAGTTACTAGCTCTAAACGCAGCAAGACTCAGTGGGAATAATAATTTCTCTCTGATTTCTAAAGTAATTCCCTAATGAATGTGTTTGGTACCTGTTGGCAGTCACTGATTAAGGAAGAAAATAAGAGAGACTCACCTTAACCAGTCATTAGCTACTAGCAAATGCCTGGCTTCAGGATATAATTGCTACTTAGAAGATATAAAATTTATATATGTGCGTATACATACAATATATAAATTTAGAATTCTATCTAGAATTATATTCTAGACCTTTTTAAAGGTCTAGAACTTCGGTCAAGAGTATTTGAGGCATTTATCATATTCAACACAAAGAAATGCTAATTGAAGGACAGATCTAGATACCACTCAACTTTTTTTTTGTTAGCTACCTTCTAAATTTTATGTTAAAATGTAAAAATGCGTGTATACCACAGTTATTTTGCTTTGTTCAGTGAAAAATGTCACAAAATAAGTACCACTAAAAGAAGATAGAAAATATTCACATTGAAGAAACATTTATATTAAACAATACTGGAGAGAAGAGACTGTGAGGGAACGAAGGACTTATCCCCAGCCTGCATTGTACAGGAGAGAGAACATCATACCAAGTCACTGCAACAATGAGGGGGGAAAAAACCCAAACCAACTAAAAAAACTTATTACATATCCATGTACTACCACACAGACTGATCTAAGAAGACTAATTTAAAGACAACAGAGAAGGTAATTACCATGCAGTGTTTTAATAGAGTGAATTATTGCTTCATGTAGAAATATGTTGCAGATCTTTCCTGTGTTTTGTGAAATCATATCAAGTTTAATCATTGGTTCAATTATTTGGGAACAACACAGTGCAGTCATAGCTGAAGTCTGCATCTACCAGAAACTCTGCAGCATGTTGCACAGATAGCTGCATATAACATATTAAAGAGCTTTATGCTTTCTGGGATATGTTTTACATATTTAATATTAGAGAGAGATTTATTGTCAAATTAATTGTCTTCTGACATCAAAGATTTAAAACCTTTTAATTCTCCCCTTATATTACAGCCTTTGATTCCTGAAGTCTTTAACTGGCAAAGGTCTAAGGGGAATCTACAGATTTTAAGTTTCATGAACATCACACCTATAGGGAACACTGAACAAATTGTATTTCTGATATATTTGCCCACAAGATGCAGAGGTTTTAGAATTATGTACAGTACAGCTAAGTGAGGGTTTAGTTAAATTATTCTCTAGAAGACAATAAAAGATAGAAGATAATAAAAAGTTGTCTATTTTTCTGACTCTGCATCTCTAGATGCTGCTGAGGCATTTGTATCTATCTGTTTTTCTTTGTGGAGAACTGTGAATTATAAAGGAAAAGAGCAATTGGTTGGTGATAAGTGTCTATAACAGGTTCTGTGTTGTTTCAAGGAGGTTTGGTGCAGTCCCCTGTACAAAGACGCTGCTGTGTTGTCTACACCTACTTCAGGTAGGAACAGGTTTTCAAGAACAGTCAAGAATTCACTCAAACTAAGAAAGGTAAGATAGACAAAAACATCTATATGCTTGTCTGAACATACGTCAGCAAGTGCCTGAAATATCTGTTTTAATGTTATTTTTTTTTACACTCATCTTACTCCATCTCCATCCTAAAGGCACACAATTGTTCCTCAGTGGGCGTAGTTTGTATCATAAACTGGCTGAAAATACAGTTGTCTTGGAGCTATGCTGAAGCATAGCTTACATAAGCCAGTATTTGCACCAAGACATTGCATTTTGGGAAGCACTTAAAATTAAGTCTTCTGCTGGGAGTGGTTCACCTGTACCAATTCAAAAGGGCTGATGAAGTATGAAAACTGACATATTTTCCTGTGTGATAAACATCTAATTTGCAAGGCAGGGAGAGAAATGGGGAAAGGATTTTAATTTCTTCAAGTATGCATTCTCACTGATAGCAAATCATAACTAATTTTAGCATTGATGAGAAAATGTTTTGCTAGGTAATTCTTAAAGAAGTGATTTTTTTAAAGGCTTAATGGTTATTGTATCTGCGCTGTTACATCATGAACATGATACTATAAAACAATAAAAAAAGAATAATATAATTTATTTATACAAATATGTACTTGTTGCTAAGTTTCACTTGGATTTTGGCAAAGCAACCCCGAGTCATATTTTGCCTTTAAAACTATAATTAAGCTTTTAGGCTGGGAAAAAATGCGATGGGAAAAAATGCAACTCCAAAATGCAGTGTAAAGCAAATATAGTTACATCTTGATTTTAAAACATACTGCATAGGTTTTCAATTTTTAAAATATATTTACACACACACGTTGATTCATTGGTTCCTTTTTTTGTTAATTCTTGTTTTGCCTTACCTCCTGTGTCTTTGAAAAAGCCTAACTATACTTACACATCATGTATTTTCTAGTGAGTATAAATGTTGTGTCTTCTCTAACTTAACAAGAGAGACTCTTGTGATATGCCTCTATCTTAATGATGTTCTTGTTCCAACTGAAGTCACTGATGAATTCTTTTCACTGTCTGCTGATACTTTCAGGTAAATCCAGTGTTTTTAATAATTAAAATGCTATGGGTTTTGGAAGATTCCTGCAAATTCCTAGCTCTGAGGAAGAATCCTTTATTTTAGGAGTATTGTTTTCCCTAAAGATATGCAAATTAAGTGGGAGAAATGGTAAAATCAGGACCTCAAATTAGATCATATTTAATCCTATTTCACAGCCCCTGCTTACTGTATAGACACAGGCCCAAGCCTGAGTGGAGCCCAGGTTAGGTAAAGCCTGGAATGAAAAGGGGGCTAAAATCTGAGATAGATTCTGTAAACAGTCATAACAGGTAGCAACAATTGAACCAAATCTTGTAGACAGGAAAGGGTAGATTCCTGATAAAAAAGTGATTCTTCCACCATATATGGCACCAGGTATAAAGCTGAAGGTGACAATAGAAATTTTTCAAGGGAGAATGGTAAAATGTGTTATTTACTTTTGTAAATAACTAACATTTTTTTCCAATCTGATTTTCAAGGGTAGATGTTTGCCAAGAATTCATTTCACTGACATAAAGATTCACATCATAACCCACAGCCATCTCCAGATTTTTGGCCAAAGTGACTGAAATTCGAGAAATTAACAAGTAACTGAAAATAAGGTTTTTAATGGACAGCCTGAACTAATCCCAGAAGTCATGCTACAATCTAGGTAAAACAGTTTATTCATTTGTGTAACCAGTGAAGCTTTCTCAAGTTGCCCATGTTTAGTTGCTAGTTGCTTAATTTTTACAGAGGGAAGAGAAGGCATGTCATATACACTGTATCAGAAATTGTCTTGAGGATTTGAGGGAGTCTTAAAGATCAATTCTTATTCAAGTCTAATGATGATAATAATAATGACTCTTGTTTAAGGTAGGTGGTAATTCCACTTCATGAGAGCATTTACTAATGACTGTCTTTCAGAGAGTTATTTTTAACTCCTCTGATCATTGATTTTAGTATTTCTTCAGCTGAGACACACATAGAAATTTAATTGTAGTTGTTGCTAACTTTCAGGCTATGTGAACTTACCTACTGTGAAGATGTATTTAATTTCCTCCATTCTTTGGTAATTACTTAGGAGTAGTCTCAAGTGTACTGTGTACCTTGCTAGCTCAAAGGATATATTCAGTGTTAGAAATGTACATGGCACCATGGCTCCCACACACTTACCTGCAACTTTTTGGGATTGTTTGGCTTATCATGAACTGCACAGTTGTTGCTGAGGAAGCAACATTAGTTTTAAATGACACCTATTAGCCAGGAATTCTTCTTACTAAGGAAAGAAAGTATTCTGGTAATATCCTAGTTCAAAAGCTATCCTAACAGTCTCTAATCTTGCTGCCTCAGAAGGAAGTTGCTACCAACATCAGCAGGAGTTGTATTATATCTACTTTGTACTTAAAGAGTTTTGAGAAAATCTGGTCAGTATACCAAGAATGGAATTTAGGCTATTCTTCTGCCTATCAATCATAGAATCTTCCTCCTAAAATGTTCTCTCTGAAAGATTTTTGCATTGCTTAACTAGTTTTGGACCTAAGTTGATCATGAGCCTCCTGGACCACTGAGGTGCTATGCAGTACCTAACCATCAGGAGAAAATAATTAATTTAAATTCTTTCTGAGGGGTCCTGACAGGGTTGTGAGGGAAAGTATCAAATAACCCAATAGGAGTGGGTCTGTATGGGGAGAACATTGATCATGAGACCTGAAATCCATTCCATTGGCACTTCTGGTGGAGGTACAGGTCCAATCCCATGGATAGAAGAGCTGCACCTTGGAGAAGAGAACAACAGCTCAGAATTTCAACTGAGCTATTTGCATTCAGAAACTACTCTGTATTGTGAACCAAGTAGGTAAGTAAGGATGCTCAGGAGATTTGCTTCAAAACTGCCCCTTGATGCAAACAAAAATGCTAAACCAGATGCCCCCAAAGCAAGTAAGTGTTAAAGGTACATTGCTGTCTTAGATCACCTGTGCCTGACTGGCCTCACAAGGAAAAAATGGAAGGGCTATACCCATATTTGCCTCATTTCAAAGAAAGATGGTTTCCTGGGAAAAAAAGTCAAGAGAGTGTTTCCCAGCAATATTTCTGACAGCTTCTACACTGACTTAAAGTGGTAATATATGCAAACAGAGAACAGATACCCTGTAAAGTCTTTCTTTTTAAACTGGAACTAAAATTATACACAGGCTGGTCCAGTCCTTGATACCACTTCCAAGCACAGGGTTACATGAATTTGAAAACTGCTTAAAATATTTTTTTGGTTCTTTTTCCATGTGTGTCAATTTGGGCCCTCTCTCTCAATACATTATAAAAGGTCACCTCAAAAAAACAAAACAAAACAAAAAAACCAAAAAAAACCCCAACCAAAACCACAATCTGATTATGATCACAATGTAATCCTCAAAATAACTTAAATTCCTCTGGTATTAATTGAATAAGATATTAAGACGATTAAAAGTATTTTCCATCAGAGATGTAGTATATTTAATCTTTTATTGCAAAATCTCACATTCTTTAATGTCAGGTTAGAAGGATGTGGAAAAAAAAGCCTAATGACTAATCTAAGTAAGCTTATTTTCCTGAAGTTTTCCACTGTGGGAGTATAACATGCATAAATTGGAAGAATTTTAACCACTGTTTATCTGTGTCTTTCCTGAGTGGGGTTAAATCAGATGCTGGTTAAAACCTACACCCTATCCTAACTCCCACTGTACCTTACAGCAGGATTAGCAAAACTGAAGCGTTCTGCAAACACAAGGCCAGGAGTGTTTTACTCCCAAATACAGAGATTTACAGACTAATCAATAATAAAATGTGTTAGGCAAACTTAGAAAGTCACCTGTTTACTTTGTGGTTTGGAATAATCCTCTAATTCTAACCAGTTACCTTCTTTTCATCTCATCTTATATCTAAGTCAGACTTGGTGGCAAGATTTGGGAGATTCAGGTGTATTAACTCTTTGGGCTATGCAGATGTCAAAAGGCAGCAGAGTTTTTCTCATATATATTCTGCAAGTTTGATGTTCAAAGATTCCAAGAAATGGTTTTATGAGCAGATATTATACACAATGAGCCTCAGTGAGCCATACTTGAACACAACACTTTTCAAAGGTTTGTGATTTGGGGGAGGATAGGAAAAAACTAAGGAAGAGTGGAAGAATTATGTCTCTTGTTTTGTAAATCCTGAGGCCCATAGTGTGGGCCAAAACTTACACTGGATTATTTCCTATGAGCCACTACAAATAAAACAAATTGATTTTAAATGACCTATTTGTCCAAACACTTAAACCCCCTCTATCTGAATGGAAAGCAAAAGGTAAAAAACATTTCAGAGCTCACAGATGCTCTGAGACTGTATTCTACAAAATGCAAGGAAAAGAGTGAACTGCCAATTGAGCAAAATAAAACAGAAACAAAGCATAAAAATCCTGTAATCACTCACACAGGCAAGATAAGTGATCTCATAAAGCTGGATTCTAACTGAAACGTTAATATGGAAAAACCTTTTCAAATTTGGTGTTAAGTAGGGAAAGATTAGCAATCCATTTTAAAAACCAATGTTTTGAGTTCTTGTTTTTCCTATTTATCTAATAATTGTTTCTAAATAAGGGGGACAGAGACAAGAGGTGAGCAGGAGTGTTGTTAGGAAACAAAGTCAGAGCTAGAGACAAAGGTTAGAGAGAATGGTGGAAACTGGGATGGAATGAGAAGTCACAGCTTATAGAGAAGAGAGGTGTGCCCAACCCAAGAAAGGAAATGTTGTGGGAAAAGGGCCTGCAATATGGAAAAGTTATATAAGAGAAATACACCCATTTGAATAAATGGAAAACTTACCAGAAATGAGTAACTTACTTCTGCATTTTTTGCATAGCAATGGCCATAACTTTATCACAGAGAAACTTCTTAGGTGAGCACCATCAGTGCTTCTAAGCACTGTTAACTCCCTTGTGAGGTCTGCTCCAAGTCCTTGAATACCTGAGTGCTCTTGGGTTTTTCAGTTTGGGCTCAGGGTGTAGAGAATCCATTCACAAGCTTGTAAGAGAAATCAGTGTGTACATCTTCATAAACACTCTTTTGTTTCCATACAGTTGTGTATGCAACAGAGACAGAAGCCAATCTTCTAGTAACATCCTAAGAGACACTTCTATGGACTTCAGAGCAGGAAGTAAGTAATCTTTCATCAGGTACACTTTCTGCCAAGGATATATTAATGCTTGTATTTCCATGAAAGGATCTTAACAGACTGGTGAGAAAACTAGCATTGTTATGCACAGATAAAAATAATAGAAGCAAAAAAGGTAGCATGTTTTTTTCAAGGTCAGTGAGTCAGTGAAATATCAATTTGTTTTAAGGCCCATGTATTACTCATAAAATAGACTTGTATTTTTCTGCCTGGAGAGTTCTTTTCCTCCTCCCAATTCAATTTTCTCCCTACTTTTCTCTCTTGCTTTTTCTTCAGTTTATTTTTCCTCACTTAACCTCTGACTTTTCTCCGATGCTAAAAAAGGACAAAAGGCAACAGCCTACAGGAACCAGCATAGTCATACTCTTGTCTTTTACTGCCTTTTTACTGTCCAGCACTGCCTTTTAATTTGTGGGAGAGAACAGCAGGGGAGATAATTTCATGCTGTATATATTGCTGACATGAGGAATCAGGAAAAACAGTCACACTCCTGACTTCCTTTGAGAGTGGCTCCCTCAGCCAGGAAACAATTCCCTTAATGAAGCAGCCACACAGTACCAGGGCAGCCCAGCAGCCTTTGTTGTGATATTCAAATCTTCTATGCATGGAAGTATTTTTTACCAGCTCTACTTATAATCTTGCTACATTTATAGGTGTGTTGAATTTTCAGGTTTTAAATAACCATAGTAAAAAATATCTCAATCTATCTCATTTATTTGTGAATGTCCCATTTTTGTCACAACTGCTTTATTTTAAATGTAATTGTCCCAGATTTGGGTTTCTTAACTAAAGGAGGAGGTATAATGTAGAAGATACAATAATTTAAACTATGTACAATTCACTTTCATGTCTCTGAATGTTTGTTTATTCTTTCGGCTGTTCACACTTTAAATTCCCCAAATCAAGCATGAAGCACATGAAAGGCTTGGGCTATTCTGCCTTTCACATCATTAAAATGTAGTGCTATTCTCAGGATAAGCTTTGTTGCTGTCTGATAAATATTCATAAAAGTCAGTGAATGCAATTCAGCAGTGTTCTGTAATCTCACAATATAAGTACTTCTAAAAATCCTATCAGCTCTGTTAAAACTGCCTTTACTTTTATACGGCTTTCTCAGCTAAAAAAAAGAACCAAAAACCAATAGTAAGAGTTAAGCATTATATTGTTATATTTTACAGGCACAGAATTATTAGAAACTTTCCTAGGATTGTAGTTTTTATACAGTGTGATAAGAGTAACGTTGCAGAAGCTGGTAGGTGTTGAAGCAACACCAAAAAATTCAGGAGCAGTGCAGAGTCCCATAAGGACTGCAGGTCTGTGCTGTGCCTCAGGGAGAGTTAAATGATGTGAAGGGCCATTTGGTTTAGGTGGGATGAGTATAATTTCCATAAAGCAAAACACAAAGAGTTGAATTCAACTAAAATATAATGTAGACATTGTCAAGATACTCTTCCTTGAAGTATTTATTTTAAAGCACTGAAAAAATGTAAACCATGAGAGTAACTAATGATAGTAGTGATCCCGACATTGAGTATTGGAGTTGAGCTGCAATGACTTAGCCTGTACATGTTTGATCACTTTGAAAAACAGTTTTCCTACTGGTTCTCTCAGCACACATTTGTCTGCATACCAGTTCCTGCTGTCATCAGATCAAGGATTTTTGTCAGCCTGTACCTTTGTACCTGCATTGATTATGAGTTTGGCATTTAAATCACTCTTTTTTCCAGACCTATTTAATACCATAGATATTATAAGGGCAAAATGCAGTTGCAAACAGAATGAAATGATGGAACAGGAGAGCAGGTTATAGTGCCATAAATAACCACAGAAGTTCACTTGACACAAGCATTTCCATTGGTGCTTCTCCTCTAGCTCAGTAAGGGCAGAAAAAACAGTATTTTGAGTTGGAGTACTTTGGGCAGTGGTCATTAAGGTGAGTGTTATAGTCTCTCTCTCGAGTAGACCCCAAATTTTATCTCTAAGGTCACCCCAGACCCACAGCTGTTCTCAAGCTAGCCTGCCTACTCAAGAGTCTTTTGGGAACCTTAGAAAGATTATTTGAGTTGAAGTAAGGACTTTTACTTCACATTGATACTTGTTAACTCTAAACTATGTTTTGGCCCCCATCAAGTGTGGCCTGGTAAGCCAGACACAGGTAACTGCTTTCCTGGGCATTTTCGTATTTCTCCCACAGAGGCCAAATGAAATGCGTGACCTTATTTTACTCCGTTTCACGCTCTTGTTGGGGGGATAAAAACCCAGCTGGTATTCGCCTCCTGCCTCCCCAAGTGATGGGGAAATTGCTCGAAGGAGCTTCCTGGGCTGGCTCAGAGCCTCAAAGCACGATTCCGAAGGGTGGTACCGGCACCGTGCTCAGATCTACCACGCCGGGGAGCCAGCCAGGACCCCCCGCCCCGGTGCTGTTGCTGCGCGGAGGCTGCCGGTGCCGCGGTCTCCGCAGGGAGCGGAGCGCAGAGCAGCTGGGCCGCCCGACACCGGCTGGGGCACCGGTACAAGCGGCCGGGGCCGGCCCCGGGCACTGTGGCGGCCGCGAGCTGCCCGCTCCGGGAGGCGCGGCTGGACCGGCAGCCCCAGGGCTTGAGGCGGGGAGGTGCTGGGGCAGAAGCACGCCCGGTCGCAGCGATCCCGTGAAAGTACTCGGGGGCTGCGGAGAGAGGAATTTCCGAAAGGGGTGATTTCTCCAAGGAAGGCGGGCTGAGACGTGTGAGGGAAGGGCACTCGGCGGGGCGTTTGGGCGAGGAAGGCCCGCTCCGCTGCCTTCCGCTCCGCTGAGCCCTGCGCCCAGCGCCGCCGCCAGGCTGGGCCTACCCCGCCCGTTGCAGGCCCGTCCCCGCTGCTGCGCGTCAGCCGGGCGCGAGGCGGGGCTGAGGAGCGCGACGCGTGCCGGGAACGTGCCGGGGCCGAGGCGGCTGCGAGGACCGATGGATCCCGAGGGCGCGGTGAGGAGCCCGGCGGGGCCGCGGGGCCCAGCAGCCGCCCCGGAGGGCGGGAGGGCGGGCGGGCAGCGGGGCCGTCCCGCTGGGGCGCCCCGGCTCGCGTCCGCCCGCGCGGGGCCGCCATTTTGTCTGTGGCGGCCTCAGGCTGTGGCGAAGCCGCTGGCGGCCCCGGGGTGCGGGACACGGTGCCGGGGCAACGGGGTCTGGCTCGGACTTTGCCTCTGCCGCACACAGACTGCGTAAAGTAGGGGTGTTTAGGGAGTTAAGTGCGCTTAGTCACCAAGCCTTCGTGGAGTTAGGTTGTCTGACCGTGGGTGTGTTCAGTGTAAAAATGAGAATAGCGGTTCTCCTAACGAGCAGTTGCCAGGCTCACTAAGTAATCCATAAAAATATTGGTTAATGTATGTATCCCTATTATTTGGGAAAAATTGATCAAAAGGAAGTTTAGAAAGCAGTAGAAATAAATATTTGGGCAAGTGATGTGCTGATGGCACATATATGGTTATTTTAATACTGTTTTCTTGCCATACTCATAATAAAGAGGTGGTTATCACAATACAAGTGTTAAAATGTAACACTTAAAACTCCCTATTAACTATTGTACGTTAAAAAGGGGTGTATTTAATTCCTTATTTCTTTCATTGGGATTTTTGCTTTTCTGGCTTATTTTAATATATCAACTATTAAAACGTGTACAGAGAAAATGCAGTTTGGGCTCTTTGAGGTAAGGAATACATTTTGTCTGTGCTGTCAACTGTTAATAGTTATAATTGAATCCAGAAGTTTTCATGCTGAGCATACTTGCCAGCTGATTGTACAGCTGGAGTGTTGTCTTTAGTGTGAGAGATGGAGAATGTCCCTCAGGAGTTTTTTGCTGCAAAAACGAGTCCTCTTGGGGACTGTAGTCACTGTTGGTTCCTTGCTTGCTAGAGGTGGGGTTTGTTCAGGTTAGTACTCTGGGTAATACTCCCAGTAGGAGAGATGATACTAGATTCTCTTGAATGGGTCAGATTAACAACCTCAGATTTTCCTCTGCCACAGGTGTGTGTGTTTTAGAACATTTGGAAAGGACTCATGTCTTCTCTAAAACTGAAATTGTGTGAACTAAACTGGATTTATTGTCTTTAGGATAGCCACAATAATAGCATTAACCCATTATTTAGAATTAGTAGGAGTAACTCTTTGGTAGCTAAAGAAGTATCGAATAATCCTGTTGGCGAAGTTAGTGACAATACTTTGTGACTGCTTTTCAGCTATCATCTTCACAGTTAGGGTTGACTTTGTAAGGCACTATTATTTTGCTTTGAGAAGAGTTTACAGTGAAATTTTTTCACACTTCACAAGTGTAAGCATGCTGGAAGTTAAAACATTAGGCAGGCTTCACCAAATAATGGTTTACATGATATCCCATTGTGTTATTTTCCTTTACTGGAGCAAGTGCAATCTGGTTGTTCTCTTGCAGAGGGAATTTCTGTTCAGACCATTGTGTTTGTAGGCCAAAAGGGTGTTAAACTAAAATACACCCAAGTTTTCAAGACGTGTTCTCATCGGGTATGTGGAGTTCGTTTATTTTGTGTAGTGGAATTATGGGGGCTTGGCACTTGGAAAATGAAGGCTGTTGCAGAGAACAGAGTTGTGTAGATGTGTGTGAGAGCTCAGATTGAGTTTAAAATGTCCTAAGATGTAGGTTTAAAATAAGAGCTTCTAGTAGATATATTTTGTATAATAAAATTCATAACCTGAAATTTATGCAGCAGGGTACTTTGCAAATTGAACCAAGATTGGTGTTCAGTTTAGAAGAGTGTTTAACATTGGACTTCAGACCATAGTGTATTCACCAAGTTACTGGATTGATTAAGACTGAGCTTGTGTTTAAACACTGAACTATGTTTTAAATAAAAATACATGGTTAATGTTCAGTATCTGCTGTGCCTTCCAAAAAGTTCTGTATGTATCGTCTGTTGAAAGATGTTTCATTTACTGAAAAATAACCTGTAAAATTTTGAAAATGTTTTCTTTCAATCATCAGGCTACTGATCAGATGCAAACAGAATCTTTACCTTCATGTCCCAACACTGTGTCACCAGTGAGGTTAAATAATCTGATCGGTTCTCCAAGGTTTGGAACAGTTACTCCAAATCGTGTCTTCGTTGGAGGAATTGATTTTAAGGTATTCTTCCCTCTTTTTGCTGCTAAATTATAATTTATAACCGTATAAAAATCAACAGGGAAAAAAGAGAGATACAGCCATGTGTATTTGTTTAGTTGGTAAGTCCTCTTCACTTCAGTAGCCAAACCTAGAGTGGAGAATAAAGCTTTAAGCTTTCATTTGCATAACTGTCCTACAGAGTTGACTCTGTACACCTAGCTGCTAGAAGCTTTTGACACACCACTTCTTCAGAGCTTTCTTTTTTCAAAGAAGATAGCTTTTGTCATCAGCAGAGCTGATGGCAGAAAAGCATGCTGAAGGTTTCGTTTATGTGTACCACTTAGTGTAATTTAATAAACTGTCACAATGTTTCCTATGGCCAGTGGAGCAAACGTGGCTTTTGTTCCTCTAACACTTCTGGCTCACACAAAGAACTACAGTGTGTGTATTCTTTGCCCTAGTAATTTTCTTCAATGCAGGACTTTGTTTTTAAAAGAAGCATGTAAGCTTCTCTGGGTAATTTGCAGTATTCATCTTAATTCTTGGAGTGCTCCTGCCTTTGTGTATTCCCTCAAATCTTTAAATAGCAGTGAACATTGGGCCACTCTTACCTTGTTCAGTTGCTTTAAACGTTTGTGACAAGCTTAAAGTTCAGGTTTTTTCTCTCTTCCTGTTTTAGATAATTAAGCCATTGACTTTTGCAAAACCTGCTTGGTCTGCTTAGCTGTTGCTTTGTTCCCACCAAGAGCATCTTCCCTGCCTTAATCCTCCTAGGCTGAGACCTGAGTATTGACTCATTTGAAGAGGAACAAGAATTGACAATTCACTCAGACTATTTTGTATAACAAGTGCAAGAAATTCCAGAATCTTCTAGTTTATTTGGCTGAGATAATTCAAATAGAGGTGTTCATATTTTAAGGTGTACAAGACCTTCACTACATTTGGACTTTAATAAAAGTGACACAGTAACTTTTTGCACCTATACTAAGCAAATTATTGGAGCTATAAAAAGACCTCTATTGCTCCCTTCTGTCTTCACTGCAATTCAAAGGTTAAAATACTTTTCTGTCTAACATCAATATTTTTGTTAATTACCATACTAATTGTTCATTTTAAAGGGTCTCTTGACTTTGTTCAGTTACTGATACTTCAAAATTTATTACAAAATTGTATTTTCAATAGCAGTTTAAGCATGTTTGTAATCATAAAGAGAATGGGGGGGGGGTTTGCAGAAGGGAGAGGAAATAAAAGGGATGAAACCTCCATAGCCATTTTAGTTGCTCTTCCATTTGATATGATTTTTTTATTTCAAATGCAGCCTTAAATTTGTGATCTAATCCTCTTAGGGTTTATATGTCAGTCTTGAATTGCTTTCTATTGGCAATCTCTTGGCAAAAAGTAATGGGTTTTGGAGTTTTTTTTTTAGCCAAAGTTCTTATTCAAGTCACCGAGGGTGATGTAAAAGCTATTGACTTTATTTTTGTGAAAAAGGGAGACTGTTAATAAATCAGTTGCTTGCTTTCTAACAAGCTCTTGTATGATTTTGCTGTTTTGTCTATCACCATGGCAGTGATTCCTGTTTGTAAGAGGAAACACCTGGTCTCTCAAATTTAGAGAAACAATTCAATAAGGGAACTTAACAGTTGAGAGCATTTTCATCTTGGTCTGAAGAGCTCTTTCTTTAGTGTCATAGGACATAGGCTAATGCTACGACTTTGCTTTCCTTAAGGTAAAAGGAAAAGACAAGTCCTGAATGTGTTTCTCCTAAGTTTCTAAATATCATGTTTGCATAGATGCTTGCAGATTTCACTGTGCATCTTAGAACAGCATTTCCTTCTTACTCCCCATCAATTCAGTGCTCTGCACATAAACCTTTGTCTTTCTAGATTCATAGTCTGGTGTAGCAAGCCCTTATGTCCTTGGGTAATACCTTGAGCACCAATCAGTTTCAGACTTGGATGAGGCACTTAATCCTTTGATGTGCTGGAGAGGATTCCCTGAATTGTATACAAGCCATCAAAGTCATTCACTTAGAAGTAAAACAGTACTTGGTCTACTTTAAACTAAGGAAAAGTATAGATGAACGATGCATGCCTATAACCATACTTCTCCCAGTGTTAGGTGTAGCATTAACTAAGAGCTGTGTAGAACAAAACTTAAAACTCAAACGTTGTGATCACAGCATCAAATGTGATATATGCTTGCATTGTTTAAAAAGATACATAGAAGGCAGAGGGGTGTTCACAAAGCTTAGGTGAGCCTTGACATTAGAAAGTTGTTTTATTACCTGCATACTTGGAAGGGGGCAGTTCCTTCCAAGTTGACTTAGACCACTCTCCATTGAAATAACATTTTCTTATTTACAGTGGGGAGTTCATACAGTGTGCCTGTATGTATTTGCAGACTTTTATGTTAAAATCACTTCAGAAAGAGGGATCATAGTATATTCAATGGATTTGACCACTGAATCACTGTGGTTTAGGGGGATTTTTTTATGTGACCTGTGTGTATCTATATGCTCTGCTGTATTGCAGTTGAAAGTATAGCAGTGATTTTTTCATACTGTGAACTGCTCTAGCATGTAATTAACAGAAACTAAAATTCAGATCTAGTACACCTGCTTCAGTGATCTTAACTGTAAAAGGGCAGTTGTTACATAAACCTACTAATGAGAAGTTTGAATTAGAAGTTTCTAGAATTATTGCTGAATAATTAATGCAGTAGTTAAATGGACCCTGAGGCTCATACTTGCTCATTCTTCTGTATTCATATGCAGGGTTATAATTAGTTTATAGCAAACTTAATCCAAAGTATGTCCTTTAGTAGTCTTATGGTAAACATTGAACTAATTAATGAATTAATATAAAAGCTATGCAAACCAACTTTTCCTTTTTTTCTTCCCCCTCTCGATTTACTGTACTAGACTAATGAAAATGACCTGAAGAAGTTTTTTGCTCAGTATGGCAGTGTGACAGAAGTGAAGATAATAAATGACAGAGCTGGAGTATCAAAGGGGTTGGTATAATAGAATAAGTATATTGTGGAAATTGAAAATAACAGAAAGCCGACTATAGTAAATTTGATTGATTTTTATAGCTCATAATATTTTAGCATTGATGTTTCAATTATTCCATGTGTGCAAAAATCTGTTCTTACCCCTTAATATCTCTATATAACTGACTCCAGTTTGCATAACTAAAGCTCTATTAGTCATGTTGTTATAAGATGAAGCTGTGTGCAGCTGGGACAAAATCAATAGTTTCAATTTTTTCAGGTTTTCTTAGTGACTATTACTTAAGTAGATTATCCTAGCATGGTTATTTAGTTACTAAATATATTTATTTCTGTTACTGGAAGCCAGTATGGAAAGGAGCCCAAAATGGAAGAAGAGCTGAGATACACCTGCTTGTGCTGGAGTGCATGGCAGTAACAGATTTTTGTGTGAAGAATTTTGGAACAGCAGCACAGGGGACAAATCTGATAATAAATCATGATTACATAAAATGGAGGCTGAGGCTGGAAATCACCAGTAGGAGAAATGACAAAGAACAAATACGGAGAAAGTTTAAGATTGTGTAGTAAAATGATTGCTGTAACCCAGAGGATGGTGATGTAAATAAGGTGGGAAAGTGCACTGCCAGAGAAGGGGGGAAAGAGGGCTGAAGCAAAAAGGAATATGTATGAGAGTTCACCTCTAAAGTTCTCTCCTGAGCAGCAAGGACAGTTTTAATGCTGGCAGAGCTTAATATGTATCAGCAAGTTATGTCCTGAGCTGCATCTCTTAGCACAGAAAGTGCACTTGCATAACATCAGAGACTTGGTCCCACATCTGTCACCCAGCCTCTTGTTCTTTTAGTAAATTCCAAGAAGTATCTGAGAATTGCAGTGTGTGTCCATATAACCCATAATAATTCTACAGTTGTGATTGCCAACATATGTCTCACATCAGATATGTTGGAAAATAATTACTTTCCACGCTTTTAGATTTCTCTTGAACTCCAAGCATAGGCTTCATTGCTTCTGCTTGACAAGTGATTTAAAAACTTAAGAGTTTGTGATTGCATCTGTTAGTTTACTGTCCAGACAGTCTACAGAATGAGAAGTCTGTGTAGGTAAGGTCCTAAGCAGGAAAATACTTAGTTTTCTTTGAACTTGGAAGTGTTTCCAGTTTTGTTTTGAAAAGTCAATACAAGAAAAGCCTACAAATTTGAAAGTACAGCTGGTCAGATTTATTGAACCTCTGTATTTAAATTAGCATACAAATACTCACAAAGAATGATAACCTTGTATTGCAAAATCTGATCTGCTGGCAGAAGGGGCAGAAGCTCTTACCTTCTGTAATCTGACCCTGAGAAATGAACCATAAGCCTAACAAATCACATGTACAGAAATGCACATTTCACATTTCAATGATTTCAAGAATATTTGAAATTTAGGAAGTCAGATTTAATGGAGGGGGAAGAAGGTTTTTTTGGGTTTTCTTATGTATGTGTTGTATACATTCAGTTCTTACTTTGCACTGGCAGTGCGACCAAGATTATTTTCGGAATGAATTGAAGGGGTTTGGAAAAGCAGTTCTGAGTAGAAAGCCTATTTGATTTATTGCAGCTGTTAGAAGAGGTATGGCAAAAGACACTATGTCACAAAGTATGAGAATTACTTCATCCTTGATCACCACAGAGCTCTTTTTAATGCTAATCCTGTTAAGAATTACAGGAGAATTCACAGATAACGGCTGCATTTTTCTGAGAACTCACTTTAAAATGGTGGGTTGTGCTTGTGGCACTGGGGAGCATTCACAGTTGTTGCTGAAGTAGGTGGAAGCTGTACTATGAGTTATACTATAATATTAACTTTAAAAAAATCCCAAGTGTCTCATCTTTGGTCACCACAACAAGTGAAAGGTTTAGATCAAAATCTTCGTTTAATAGCAATGAAGGAATTTAAGACATAAGCTGAGTAACAAGAACAGCTGGTCATTCATGATAGTGTATTGCCACATACTTGAATGTAATAAGGAAGATGCTAAAAATACAGTTATTAATTTAATTAATTAAATTCATTAATTTAATCTTTACTTCTAGAGTTATTTTTTTACCCATTGATTTACCTTGTAATGTCACTTCTACTTGCATCAAGTAACTACGTGCCGTGTTTGTAAATCCAGATTTTAGAGGCTTAGCTTCTGTCATTTTTGTTTAGGTATGGCTTTGTTACATTTGAAACCCAAGAAGAGGCTCAGAAGATTTTACAAGATGTAAGTGACAGTCCCCATTGTGTTTGTCTCTTAAATGAATTAATTCATTTCATACTAGGCCTGAGTAGTCTGGTCCTGTTTGCCAAGTTGCATTTGAAGATGAGTTTGATCTGATAGTTAATAAAATGGTTTAAAGAGATCTAAGATAAGATTTGGAGATCTAAGCTGATTTATACTGAGATATACTGGAACTAAGGAAGGAAGTTATTGTTCATAGTGCTACTTTGATTCTGATCTTTATTTTCTTAGTCTACAGTAGATGTAGAGTTATGAAAATGTTATCCTTTATATTCCATTGCTGTGAAGATTTTTTTTTTGTGGAAATTAGGAAGAAAACTGCTGCCTTTTATTCTGTCATGTTTGTTCGTCAGACCTGATTTAATTCTTTTTAGTAACTATTAGGTTCCCTTGAAGCTTTCAGTGATGAAGCTCTGATATTTTTGTCCTACTCTTCTATTTTGAGTAATGTCTCTAGAGCTTCTTTTTATGTTGCAGTCTACTAACTATGTGTAAGTATTAAAAACAGACCTTGAGGAGTTTGACCAGTCTCCAGACACATATCCTAGGGTCTGGTTTCAGCATAATTGCTGTCGTGCTCAATGTATCTAACCTACTAAGTTATTTTTCACTTCTCAGATGCCTAGGTCTGTGTAGAAAATAATAATGTCTTTTTTCTTTAATTCTAGGCTAAAAAACTCAACTATAAGGATAAGAAATTGAATATTGGACCAGCAATAAGAAAACAAGTGCGGAGTCCTAATGCTCGTATGTATTTTTACTTGCATTTGTGTATTGTCAGTATGAATGTAAGTTTTTAACCAAGATGTACCTGGTCTAGCACTGCACTAATGCTCTGTGTGGCATGTGCTCAGATGGTTTGCAGTGGAAGCAAATGCATGTGAGTGGAAGTGCTGAAATAAATAGATTTATGGTCTCTTGGTTCTTTTATCTCTCAATATGTTGTTTCTGTTACTTTATTGAAGAGAGTTACCTATCTAGGAATAAACTGAATGGTAATTCAAGTTGCCTGGCAGAACCTTAAATCTAAATATTTAGTATGTCCTCACAGGTTCTGCAAGATAAAGCAGGCTCTGCTGGTTAGTTGCACTGTTATTCATTGATGTATTTATGTTATTAAAATTCATCAGGATTGCTGCATCTTGCTTTCTTTGGTAGAAACCATAAGGAATGGGTGGTTGCAGTCCCCACTCTCTTCTTGAGCTGTTTGTTCTAAGATATTGAATGACTACTGAAAATGTAGGCTATAAATCACCAGCTTTTAAGATGAGATCTGTCAATTGTCTTCAGTAAAAGCTCTGTGTCAGGGGTGTAAAATAGATTTATTTAAGTGAAATAGTCAGTGAAGTGTACTTTGGGCCTTTGCTGCAGTATTTGTCCTATGGTACCTCTTGGACGAGTTAGGAAAACCCCATGCTTTTGCTCATCCTCATTCTGAGGCCAGAATACAGAAGAATGGTGGTTTAATTTGGAAGCTTTCTTTAGTTTGTCATGCTCTATTAGAAGTAGTTCATGTGTACACTAATGCTGTTGGTGCAGACACACTTCCTGAAGACGGGAAGTTTGCCTTCTCCCCACCTCTAGGAGAACAGTTTGTAAGGATAGTGCAGAGGGCAATCTTTCCCAGTGGATTACAGCTGTACTGATTGCTGAGGAGTGGAAACAGCCTTGCCTGCCCAATGAGGATGGGGTTATAAAAGAGTGGGTCAGATAGTCAGGGTTTGCTGTGGTTTGGGATGGAGTCTGCTGGCTGTGCTGTGAGGAGGAAGGGACGTGTGGTTGTGCAAGGGACACACAAGGCTGTGTGAGGGACAGACAGGGTTAGGTGGCCAGGTAAGGGACAGCTCGGGGTTACCCAGTCATGCAGAAGGAAGAAGGAAATTTGCAGAGAGGAGAGAAGGAGTCAGTGCTGGTGCTGCCTATGAGCAGAGGAGTCAGAGTTGCCTAAAAGAAGTCCACTGAGAGAAGGCATGAAAAGTTTTTAATAAAAGACTGGTGTTGGTGCCAGTTGTGTCCATCTCGACATAATGACTATGCCCACCTTGTGCCTAAGTATGCCTTTTCCCTTTGTGTAAGTGTATGGATTATTATTTGCACAGGGGAAATGGAATACTTTTTCTAACTGTATAGTTTCTTTGCTCTAGCAATTACTCAGTATCATCTTTGCTCAGTCATCATCAAGAGATTGTATACCATTTTCTTGCTATGCTTTATTGCACTTTCCATCTTTGACTTGTACTTTCTCAATGGTGTTGCCTGATTTGTGGGGCTTCCTGCCTCTGACTCTTATAATGAATATGTTTATTGATAGAAAAGGGGCATATCTCTGTGTTTTAACTGAGACATGAGGCAGCAGAGGGGTAAACCAAAAATATTTTAAAAAAACTTTTTGAAGAAAGTAGCTGTGTTCTTTTGAGATCTTTTTGTGGACCTTTTCAACTACCTGTTCTCTCATGCCTGGGATAGATCTGTGATACAAGGTCATATTGGCATCCAGACACATCCTAGGGCCTGGTTTCAGTATGTCTGCTCTCGTGCTCAGTGTATCTCAGTTACCAGGATGTTTTGTCCTAATGCAGCTCATCTTGGGTTCATGAAGCCAGAACACCTGGACTTTAAATGTCACTGCAGAGCTATGGTTCTGTTATATTTTGCAGAATTCAAGAGCTGGACAGTGTACTGCTGTCCTCTATAGCCCATGTGTATAGTGCTTGTCTTTCATACTGGAAAGAAAAAGGATTTTTAGCTCTTCTGTCATCGTAGGATCGTTTGTGGTAAGAGCTTTGAACATAACTGGTAGATCTACTTGGTTTGCTTTTTCCCAGCATCAAAATGTATTTTTTATTCAGTGACTTTTCTGTGTTTGATGGAGAAGATTTCCTTTTTCTTTGCCAGAGACTTGCTCAACACTGGCAGAAAGTTTGTGCAATGTACTTGGTAGCTGGCAGACAGGATTGTTTGCCACGGGATCGTGTTGATCTCCTCATCTGAGATACCAGTAAGTGCAATTCTAGATTGCTTACTGGAGCTAAAACAGCCTTTAGTTTTCCTAAGGTGTGCTTAACATTATCCTAACCAACATCTTGGTCTGTCTATGGATAATATTTCAGCTAGGTTGTATCCAGGTGTCTTAAGGCTTTTCTAGGAATTAGTCAAACTCTTATTATCAATAAGATAAGCTCTTGAATCCTTTTGGGACCCTTCTTGGTCTTCCACTGAGCATTCTGGTGATCTCTGCAGTGTTCTTTGTGTTCATAAAATGACACTTCATGTTGGCTTTTACTTTTGCAAGGTAAGATGAAAAACTAAAACTTTGTGTTATTGTTTACATTGTATTCTTCTTGATTTTTTTTCTGTTACTATTTTGTGATTTCAGCTTTAGTTACAGAGTTAATTTTCTTTATTTTTTTTTTTCCTCTCCAGAAATCTCCCCGTATTATATGTTATGTTCAGTAGTTTATATGGATGTCATCTTCTGTAGCCTTTCCCATCTAGCTCTGGAGACATCCTGTAGCCATCTACTTTCATGATCACGTTTGAGAGGGAACTGAGATGGCATTAGACACACTGCTCCATGTTCTTTCCTTTGAATGTTTTCTTTCTATGAAGATCAAAAGTGGTTTTCTCTTTTTTCATTGTGTACACATTTGAAAAAAAGTTATTTGTAAATAAATGTTAAAATATTTGTTCCAGGTTCTGCTGTAACACCACAAGCTGGTACAATGTATGCAACTACTGCTGTATCACCAGAAGCTGGTACAATGTACTTGACCACTTCGAGTGGATATCCATATGTTTACCATAATGGAGTGGCTTATTTTCATACATCTGAAGTCTCTCCTGTTCAGCAGCCATGGCCAGTAAGGAATTTGTTTTGGTATTTATGTTCCTCTATGGACCAGGATAACTGCAGTGTTTTCAAGTCCCTTCTGCTTTGGTTTCTTCATCTATACCTTATGCTAGATGTTTAATTGGCTTCCTTATATTAGACTGTTTATTTTGTGTTGTTTTGTTTGGGTTTTTTTAAATAACACTTCGGTTTATTTTGCTTCTAAGGGGACTTTTCCTTTGGGGTGACCTATTGAACAGGGTAGTTCATAATCAGTTTGGGCCTTGCCCCAGGAGTAAGTTTTACCATCCCTACGTAGTGATGGCCTAGTGCTTCCTAAAACGGTGTAGGTGAATGTGCCAGGCATTTTTGTTTGATCCAACAAAAGCCATTAGAGACACTGGATTTGAAGCAGTTTTAAGTGTAGGTTAAAATTTTGTGAATCATTTTCAAAAGGGAGGGGGGTGTTGAGCATTTTAGTGCTCCAGAGCTGTGTATAACAGGAGTGACAGTTTATGAAGTTGCTGCATTAAGATTTGTTACTTCTTTTCTTTTGAAGTCTCGCTCGGTTTCCAGTTCACCTGTGATGGTTGCTCCACCTGTTTATCAGTCTCCTACGTACCATTATCAGGTATCTGTTTGAAAATTATTTTCAGACCATCACTTATCCTCCAGCCATGCAGTGCTGTTTGCAGCACTGTCCCAGGTCTGCTTATTCTTAGGAAATAAAAACACTGTTGATAATAGTAGTGTGAAACATATTTTAACCTCAGTGAACACTTTTCACTAGAATGCAGTTTATTTTGTTTATGTAGCTACAAGAAAGTTTAATAAATTACATTTTCTTCTGTGTGCAGGACAACTGGCTTATCATCCAAGCCAAACTCCTGCTCAGACTAGGGCTGGTTAGGTCAGGTTCCTTGGGTACTTGTCCAGTTGTGTTTTAAGTAGCTCCAATGATGAAGATTTCACACAACATTATTGGAGAGCCTCTTCCTTTGCTTGATCCTTCTCATCGTAAGACTTTTCCCTAAAACTACCACATTGTTTCGTGGTCCAGCTTGGGTCCATTGACTCTGTGCTCTGAGCACCTCTATTGAGAATCTGACTTAAGTATATTTGAAGTTTATGAAATGGTCAAGTTGGAGGCTGAGTGGAAATAGACAAAACCACATTCCTGAATAATTTGGGGCTTAATGAAAATCATATATCCTCTTTTTAGTTGAGAATTAATTACAGATTTGAGACTAATAGTGTTCTATGTGTATTTGTTCTTCACCACATCTTCTTGTTCAATTTTAGGCACCAACACCGTGTCTTTCAAGTCAGTGGCAGTGGTCTGTTCCACAGGTAAGTACAGTTCATAATTGCAGCATTTTACCATTATTTTTCACCTAGTTTAAAGGTGTGCTGTGCTTATCTAAGAGTGATATTTCCCACTATTCACAACTTGGTTGAAATTAGTATTAACTGCTGTATTTTAGCAATGTATTTACAGCATTGACTGCTACAACAGAAGGCATAAAATAGCATCTGTTGAAACATTAAATATAAATCTGATGTAAAGAAAACATCTTCCCCTCCCCTTCGATTTAGCAAAATATTTGTATCACATTACCTAACAAATTCTTTAAAAGCAGGTAGAAACTTCCAAATTTTGCCTGGTTAATGAAATGGATATTAACTTGCCAATTAACTGATAATAACTGTGACATTTCATAGGAGTAGAGTTAGCAGAAGCACATGGACACACAGAAGGTGAAATTACACCCAGGTCCTTGAAGTAGGAAACTCTCCCAGAATAACTAAGTTATCTATTCTGTGAAAGAGCAGCTCAATATGGAAATTTTGACTCTTGAGAAGCTTGAAAATTTTGAAGCTGGAAGGAGCACCAAATCCCTGGAGCATGAACTATTACAGTGCAGCCTCATTACTTCAATTACAGCCAGCCTTGTCCAGTTATGGCCTGTTCCACTCTAATAGATCAATCCACTGTTTGAAATTAGGGTGCTGAATTAGAGATATTCTAATTATTTTAAAACAAAAAACTTGTTTTGTTAGTGTAACAGTGTTGCAAGGGAAAATTTAACTATAGTGTGTTTCTGTGGTCTTAAGTGTGAATTTTAAAAGTTTTAGCATTTTGCAATGCTCTCCAAAATGTAAATAAAATCTGAAAACCACTTAAAATTAAAGGACTTTTTTTTTTTCTCCTACTACCTGACCCTTCTATTCACTTCCCTCTCAATTTCTTTAGGTTATCAAAGATTAATTTGGTGTTTATTTTAAAGCTTTATCTTTTTTTAATATGTAGCAAAGACTGTAAAATAAGCTCTTCTCTTTATCCTGCTTAAATAATGAAATTTATTAGAATAATGTGTTTTATTTCATAGTCTCCTACCTCTTCACCTCCACTCCTGTATCTGCAACCTTCTGAAGTCTTTTATCAGCCAATAGGAATTAACCAGGAAGGTGGATGTATATCTCCACCTCTTCTAATGGAAGCTGCAGTTCCTGAGGTATTTTTAAAAACATAAAGCATACTGAAAATCGCAGGGCTTATTTGCAATTGAAAAATAAAATCTTTTATTTCAAGCACTGACTGTTAGAGCAGTTAGGTCAACCCTTGCAGTACTTATGTTGGTGTTAAATAATTTCAGGTGTCCTCAAGTTAGAATTTCTCTTCCTGTCTAGGAGATTGTTTTGATTCTGAAAGATTTTAGAGAGTCACAAATGTATTACAGACAGCAGTATAGCAACTTGTCAATTGGCTTTGTTTGCAAGTAATGTTTAAGTAAAATGAGAGTTCATTCTTTGGAAAGTTGGATTTAATATCCTTGAACCACAATAGTTTCCTGAAGTAATTATTCTGTGTGTAGAAGCTTGTTTCTAAGTATTCTAATGATCTGAATTAATTAAGAGTGTTTTATTGTACTTTAAAAATCTCTTAAGCATTAGAAATGTTACTGGTAGAGAATCAAAAAAACTGTAAGCAAAAAACACTTAATCATTCAACCAATCTCTTAATAATTTGATATTAAACATGATAGTAAATGTCTACAGAAAAACTGAATTACACACACTTTCAGTTTGGTATTAATTGGTACTTCTCAAATATTCATTCTTCATGAACAGGAAGGCCAAAATAGATGTTAAATGAGGATATCTAATTATTAATACTAGTAATCAAGTATTGTTCCAAAAGTAAATGGGTATTTTATTGCTACAATAAAAATTCCAAAACTGGTATTTCAGACATCGCAAGTGGAAAATTCTGACATGATAAAGTAATGGAAGAATTTAATTTCCCTACAGAGATAGGGAATAATACAAGGTTTGGGTTATGGAGGTTTTTCTTCCTTTTTGAAAGTGCATAAATCTTGGTATTTATTTTATAATCATAATCTTATTAACAGTAATATGTTACCTTTACTATTTCATGATTTTGATGTAAAGGTGTCCAGAGATCTGAACTCTGTGAGCACTAAGAAAATAGATGAAATTATTTAAGGAATATTTGGTTATAATGTGCTCTTGGTTTACAGGTAGGCAGTTTGTTCATGTTAAAGGAAGCAGTGTGTCAGATTGCAGAAGAATGGTGTAAAATTCCAAGAATAGTCTGTATTACTTGTATGTAAATATTTTATAAGTCTGATACTGCTGGGAATTACATTTTCAGTTTACTAATATGCACATTTAAACACTTGCTATTAGAGCTGAGTGAAATGGATTTGTAATTGGAGAAGCTGCTACTTCTGTCAAGGAAAGCGATTTGTGACACTGATTTGAGATAAGCTAAGTTTACTCAACTTTACTAATCAGTTGGGAAAACATAGATTTAAATATTGAAATGGTGTTTTTAAAAAAGTAAGTAGTTCAGATAAACATAGCCCACGATTTGAAGTTTTAAGGATTCTAAATTCATATGAAAGGCTTAAAAACTTAACATTGTGAAACAAGCTTTTTTGCTAATTTTTTGTACTTTTTCTTTTTACCAGCTGTATTCTGATCATGGAGTTCAAACTCTACATCACCAGCCCTATGTCCAGAGTCACATAGCCATGCCTGCAGCTGTGAGTATCAAACCAAGATAGTTACAGCAGGTATGGCAGTATTGCTGTCCTCTTTGAAGCAGTGACAGTAAGACGAGAGGGGAATGGATGAAAAAGTTTTATTGATGAATTGGTAAATAAGGAAATGGGAAATGTTGGAGAGAAACTGTGATTTTTCTTCAATTGAAGTTTTGTTACAGAGGGACAAACATGTTACATATTTTTCATCTGTTTGAGAAAACTAAGAAGTCAAAACATGACTCGTTATTTTAAGACTGAGCTACAAAGTAAACTCCAAATAAGAAACATTTTGGGAGGAATGGTTATTATTCATTTCTTTAAGATGATGGTTACAAATCCTTGTTTCTTTCTCTGGGTCTTGACCTTACATTCATTACTTCAGACTTAGAAGAGCACCTCATGTTGTGACACGAGTTTAGGTTTTGAAACATGGAGAAGGTAAAGCTGTCCCAGTCAGTCATGTCTGGGTGTTTTCCTGTGCAGTTCTGGTTTAGAAAGGTCGTTTGAATATTATTCCATGTCACTTGATGCAACTTATTGAAATTTTTTGGTTTCCAGTTTAAGGTCCTCTTGCCTAAATTAATAAGGCTGTTCACAGCATACATGAGATAATGTCAAAATTGATTTGCCTGATGACAGAGATGTCAAGTTGTCAGTCGTTGTACTTGATATTGCAGCACTTACTCTTCTGTGAAAGGTGCTTACTCAGCTGCAAGTAGAGGACTAAACATGAGTGAATAAAAGCCGTATTAAAAGCTCTCTTTTCCACATATTTTTAATTTATTTTACTTTCTTTCTTATTTTTCCAGACTCTTGTGTAACAATATGTACTAGATATTATCAGCAGAGGGGGCTGTAACCTAAGTGTTGTCTTGGAAGTAAATGCACCTTATTTCTTGCCCATTCTTTCCTGTGTTCTCAGAAGTCTTGTTACCTAGAATTGAAACCCTGCTCTGTTCAGGGCTCGAGTAGATTCACAGGTAGTTAAGTCCTTCCAAAGGCTTACTGAACTCTGATAATTTTATTCATTGCAGCTTGGTGCTGAACAGTCTTTAGGTTTTGAGTTTTATTTATTTAGTTAGCTTCATTTACTAGTAATTAGTAGTTCTAAAATACAACGTTCCCTTTTAAATTTTCATATTACCTTCTCACATATCCACTTGGAGTTTGAATATGATTCCCAGGTAATGAATATGACCAGCTTGTATTGTGTCTCAGTGTGTGCTGAGCTCTCACCAATGACTGAAAAAGGCAAATGTTGTCAGCACACTGCTATGTGTTTGGCAAGTGGCTGTGGTATTGCCACCTGCTCCCCAGCTGCAGAAGGCAACTGCCTGGTGCCTGTAGTCTTCTTAAAATACCCTAACAAATATATCTGCTGCTCGAAAACTGCCAACTAGTGGCTACGTAATAGAAAGCAGGTGCCTGATGTAATGACTGTACTTTGGAGGTAATCTGCTAATTGCCTCTACTGCACTGTGTATTCCCAGTGCAATTCCTGGCCTTTGTCCTGGGAGCTGTAAGTCAGGTGGTGAGAGTAGGATGCTACAGCTGGGATCCAGATATTTTTGACAGTTGTAGACTTGTTACAGCTTTCAAATGCAGCTCACATCATTCTCTCTGTTCTACCATCAGCAGAACCAGTAGTAACTACTGCATCACGTCAGCAAAACACTGTTTTTAATAGTGCTAAATGAAAATTAGCACTATTTTTGAAGACAACACTCTCCAAACTTCCAACTATAAATTCTTTTGAGATCCAAATTTGGTATTTAAGATCAAGTTTGAATCAAAAATACTAATTCCCTCCCTGTGATCATAGTGTGATCATGTGTTTACTTATGATGTTGAATATATTTATTTTAAGCTTAATTCTTTTGGCAATTAATGGCATGTTCTGTTGATGAGCATGTGGAAGTGACTCCAGATATTTACATCTATACAGATGGATAAGGCTAACATTTATTCTCAAAGGCTGCCAGGTGGCACCTGGTTTTTTTGTTTTTTTGTTTTTTGTTTTTGAAAGTGAAAAGATTTTTTTATCTCTACTGGATATTTCAGGTCCTATATCATCTTCTAATATGGAGATGGATGTGTGGATGCTTCCAAAGGGTATATGTTAAATAGCGTCTGGTAGTAAAAGTTACCTGGGCTGTAGTAACAGTGGAAACTTGAGGGAGGATTGAAATTTGTGATCTTTGATTTCAGGCCCGGGACAAATACCTGTGAAATAAGTTTTGGTTTTGTTAAGTGGTTATCTTAAGTTCTGAGGCACTGGCCTGGTAAATGTTTGTTGTACATTTGTGTGTGTATGAGGGAGACCCCTGAGGCTTGAGGAGCTGAGCACACAGTTGCAATCTACAGAGAATGAGCAAAGCGTAAAAGGTTGCTTTTACCTTTTTTTTTTTTCTTATTATCTACCTTTTTGAGCTGCAGTGTTCCCTTTGGGGGATAGGCATGGTTCTAGTCTTTCAGTTTCTGCTTTTCCATAGTTTGTGTCAAGCAGATTTTGGGTGGCATCAATGGTACCAGATAATTAAGTGTCATTTGTGCTATAGTTCATGGATGTTTGCATTCAGATCAAAATGGTGCATGATGGCCTTTGGGTTGTGAGTATTCTAGAAATTTAACTGAATATAGCACACTGTTTTTCTCTGCACTTAAGAGTAACAAGGGAAGATTTGTGTTCAATGTGTACAATACATATATGTGTGTTTGTAAATGTTTGTGTAGACACACATGCAAGTAGATTTACAAAAATTGTGTCTTTCTTAAGAGTTCTGATGTAATCGTTTGGGGACAAGATTAGTTATTTTATTCTTGTACTGCATGTTATTGTCTGATATTCCATCTGAAACAATAAAAAATATTGTTGCATATTTTCTGTATAGGTAAGTGAAATTGAAAGAGGCTAAGCCTTTTGTTTATAGATATGTTAGTCTAAGGAACAGGAATGTAAACTTGTAATTATGTGATTGCCAAGAGACTTGTCACCAGCTGCAGCTAAGTCTGTTGCCTCTAAAATGGTTATTTTAAACTCCACTTGCTAATTTCATATTAACGTGGAAAGGTACAGGGGGTGCATGCTTTTTCTCACGTTGCTTCATTTTGTGTTCTCTTTACAAACTTCTCTTTTTCTGGTAGTTTGTTCTTACTTCAGTTCAGTGGGATTTTTTTCTGCTTTCTCTTTACTTGATGACCCTATGGAACATTCACTATTAAAGCATTTGGGCCACTCTAGTCTATCTTTACTGATTAATTTTTGTTTGTTTTTTTTTTTATTTTTGTGTCCAGTCCTTCCTGTGTGGCTGAGATCCATCATCAGCATTACAGCTAGCAGCTGCCAGTTGTGGAATTTGGGGTCAGTTGTTTCATTGCAATGCTTGCTATTTATGAATTAGTGAATAATAAAATGTGTTCAGATCTAGCACAGTCTGCAGCATTACTGACCTGCTTCCTGCAGTTTGACACTTGCTAATAATTTTCTTCATGAAACAAGCACTATATAATCAGTGTCATTCATTCCTGGGATGGTAATGTATATGTAAACTCCACCATCATTTTAGTTTAATTGCCTGAATTTTATATGGGTTTGGATTGCTCTCCTTCAACAAGAATGAAATTTTCAGTACTTCAATGTGTGGGGGTTTTTTGTTTGTTTTTTTTGGGGGGGTGGTTTTGGGTTTGTTGTTTTGTTTTTTTTCTGGAAACTGTTCTAATTCCCTTTTGACAACTTCTTCCCTTTTTCTCCCATTTCGTGCAATTTTTACAATAGCTTGTGTTTATGGGGCTATACTCTCGCAGGTGCTCAAGCATGCTTTTACAGTGAAAATGCTGCCTCTTTTTGTTGCTTACACTTTTTTAAAAATTAGGATTTGGGTAAAAGGAGACCTAGGGAAGAATATGTGTTTCAAATAATATAAAATTAGAGTCAGTTCCTTACTTGATAGCTGTTAAACAGCTCACTGATTTGTAGCAGGGCCTTGCAGTATGTTGTGACTTCTTGTCTGCATATGTGCCTTTATGATTTATCCCCAGCTGTGGCTTTTAAACAAATATGAAAAGCTTGCCAGTGTAAAACTGAGGATAATTTTTTCAGTAGAAGAGAATGTGTTTGTGACCTACCTATACTAAGAGAAGGTAAACTGAAAAAAAAAGAAAAAAGGTTGAAAAAGAAAAAGGTTGAAATCCTATAAAATTGATATGAAAACTAAAGAGCATGGAACCTTGGAAGTTTTGAAAAACAGTGCACAACATGATGGGGGGTTTGTAGATGATGGAAAGAGTTTGATATCTTGAGGTTGTAGTGGGTTGGATATCCTGACAGAGGTGTATGAGCTGCAGCTCGTTGTAATAGGAAACTGTCAGAGCCAGAAGGGAGGGTAAAAAGTTAAATTTAACAAAACAAAAAAGTTAGTGCTGAAAAGGCCTAGGATAAGAAAAAAGGTTAGACAAAAAGGACAGCTTGAGTCTGTTATACGACATAGTTAAGAGTAAGAGAGATGGACAGTGCAAATTCTGGATATAGAGCAAATTGGGGAGATAGGGGGACTGTGAGAGAATTTGATCTTTGGAAGAAGAAACAGAGTAGTCCAAGTATGCTAGAATCTAAAATTTGTACCACCACCTAAAATGGTAGCTGTATTTTCTGCATCTTACCATCCTTTTGTCAGCTACTGGCATCCACTGACAAATTATGTAAGCACAGTCCCATTGCCTCTCAGTTTACAAATGAAACAGCTTTCAGTTCTTTACCTCAAGTTTTATGTGTCAGCTACTGAAAACTTAATGTAAGTGTTGTTATAAGTACCCATAGTAAAGCCTTGGTCTAGTATACATTACAGAGAATGCTAAAATAAAAAAAATAAAACTGGTTATGTAGTTTTTCGCTGTACACTTTATAATTGGATTGGGAAAATTCATTTTTACAAAGAGGATACAATTGCTTTAACAACTTGAGATACTTTAGTAAGACTGTATAATCAGTGAACAAGACTCTTTTTGGGTTTTTTTTTAGTAAAAGAATTCTGAACTCATTCTAAGATTCCATGCTTGTAAATAAAGGAAGGTATTTCCTGCCACTGTGGGCTGACCTAGGTGCATAATGAAAATCTGTTTTTCCTTTTTGAACCAAGTCAGTCCAGCTGATGCAATAGTGGACTGTAACTATTCATTGAAGCATTATTAATGCAGCAAATGGGACACACTTTGGAATGGAAGAAACAACACAGCATTTTTCCCTCTCTTTAGGAATTGAGGTCGCATTCTGTGAGAAGAAATGATCTGCATCTTTCGTCTGTGAGTCTGAAACCTCAGTATGCATGAAGTCATCAGTTTCATCCTAGAAAGGATTACAGGATGGAAGACAAATTTTTACACTACTTCCTACAGATGCTGCAAAACACTGGGGTTTTTAGCCATGTATTTTACTAAAATACCTATCACAGGGGGAAGAGTATGTTCTTCCTAACTTCTGACATTTCCCTGCAGGTTCCCCAGTTAAAACACTACTACTTTTTGTTAGGTAATAACATGACATTTTGCTGTTTGGTCAGGTAAAGCCATATGAAATAATAATTTTATTGCTGCACTTCCTTTCCTAATAGAAACCCTGTTACAGGAGAAAAGGGTGATTCCTGAAACACAGCCTGCTGTATGTATTCTAGTTATTAACCCAGATTGATAGCTAGGATACTTCTACTAAGGGGTGAGATCACCTTTAATTTCTGGGTTACATAAAATTTAAAGATATGTTAGTTATAAACTTGAAGCCATTTTGCCACATACAGAATTTTTGTACTGTGGATAAAATCTGGTTATTTAAACCTATGTGAATTTCATTTTCATTCCAGAGCAGTTTGTCCAGCTTAATTTTTCTTACTATCAGTATTCTCTGCTTTTATAAGGTGTTTTACTTGTGTGCCATTTTAGTGTTTGCAGTAATAACTTTTTAAAATCAAATTTGAACCCATAGTTTAATAATTAATTATTCTCATCCTAATATTTTTCTTGCATATGCATTTGGTTTTATAGTATGTTTTTAGCTATGGAAGAAGGCAAGAATTGACTACTTGAATTAGAAAAAACATTGAAAACTTATCTTTGCTTCTTTGATATTTTTGGTTGTCTGTATGAAAATAAGGAACTCCCTGGCACAATCACAAATTGGGATGAGCTACTATTTTTTCCTTGATTTCAGTAAAGTAATTTTGTTTTTTAGTGATGGTGGGTTGTTTATGTGTTCAGTTTTTGTTTTTCCCCTCACCCTCCTATTCATTACAAAAGTCAGATTCCCCAAAGGTTGAAAATGCAGCCTCTGTATTTATTTACAGGAGTGCAAGGTATGACTTTTGCTTCTGCAGCACTGAAGTCTTTATTTTTTTGTATGTAAAATATCTTTGAGCTGTTCAATTTTATCTATTTTGTAGTAATTTGGGGATTTTATTTTTGTGTGGATTTGTTTTGTTGGGACTTTTTTCCTTTTAATCATTAAGAGATCTTGCCAAATGGACATTGTAGTCAGTGAATAATCCATGTATGATATGTAAATCTCTTTAAAGATTATTCCAGTGTTCAGTAGTGCTTTATGGTGTTGTTCAGAAGGAGAGTTGGAGTCCAGTTCTGTTTTTATGCTGTTTTAAAATTGTTAGGAGATGCCATGTATTAGGTCTTGGTTGCAAGTTTTCTCAAGTGACTTTGCACCTTCTGCTAGGTAGAAAATTTTACACAAATGTAATTTTAATCGTTTTTAATTTATTGCTGTAGCAGCTGTAGCAGATTGTTTTACCACTAAGTATCAAAAGAAGTATGCAATTTTTTGACGATATGTAGAGCTCAGCCTATTTTTGAAGGGGGAAGTATTCATTTCTTTTAGGTTCTCATGTTTCTGAGTAAATCTCTACCACTAAACACATCTATCCAGTTGTTTAATTTTCACATTTTAGAACTCGTGAATATATCACAAAAATCTTGGCTCATCAAAGCCATAATTTATTTCCATGGAAGAATTTCTACGTAGTAAATATCTTTTAATGAAGTTTTGTCTCTGAAGATACCAAAGAAAGTTTGTGTTCTGGTAGAGCCTTACTTGTGTAAGGAAACACACATTTGACCCAGGATTCAGGAGATTTAGTCCTAAGCACTTATTTTTGGAATCTGCACTTTGTTTTCCAAATGTGACTTGCCTGTTTTTAATAATGCTTCAGAGATTCAAGAAGTAAATTTTACACTGAGTACTAACTTAAGAGTGCTTAAAGGGAAGTCTCTTGACCTAATTGCTTGAAAGTGTACAAATACTGTGCTGTCATATGTCATCAGATAGTGGCTCTATTCCAGACATCACAAAACGTAGTTTATTTTCTCTTAATTGGTGCAGATGTTACATTGTCGATAATGAGTCGATCCCGTGGCCTTTGCTTCTGAGATCACTCACTTTCTTTTTACTTGCATGTGAACTTGGTTGTTTGTAAGGATATTCAGTGTCAGGCACTTAACTGTCCCTGCAGTGTTCCCCTGTGGGGTGTGTAACATCAGTCTGGAGGTACTGTTAGTTAGGAATGTATCTTCAGGTCTTAACAAAGCTTTGTTTTGATTTGAGAGACAGAAACCGAGTAGCTCTGAATACTGGTTTTCCTCTAGGAACTGGCAGTCACTGTTGAAATACTGAGGCCTTTTCGTTTATATTGTGGCTCATCTTTGTTCAGAATGCTTGCCAAGAGTGGTGGTATGACATCAGACAGCAGTGACTGAACCAGCCTTTCAGGAGTTGAATCTCTCTGTAGGCACCGTTGAGATGTAACTGACTTACCTGTAGTTGAAATAAATATGTGCTAAGGAAGAGCTACATTTCCTCAGTGCCTACAGTTGTGCTATTTTGATGTTCTAGCATTCCTGACTTGTTCCTTGACACTGCACAGTTCTATTCTGCTAGTTCAGCTTTCCAGAATGGGGAGATTGCCATGCTGTTCAACAGAAGTAACACAGATCTTCAGATGAGGGTTTTGGGGGTTGGAGAATGGGTCAAGTTATCTTTGCCCTTCTGCAGTTTGCCACTGATAACTGTGAGGCTCCACACGCTAGGAGGGAATGTATCCCCATCTGCCCTGAGGGTGTGCAGTAGCTGATAGCAAATCATCTTTATGCATTGGCTGTCACATTCCCATGTTAGCAAACTAAGTTCATTTTATGGCTTCCACCCCTTAGAATTTAGGAGAACTGCTTGGTATCTTGTGTTTTCTACTGAGCTAGCTGTTACAGTATTTCTAGCAACTGCTGTCTGCTTAGTGTTACATTTCTATTGCAGAAGGTTAGTTCTAGTATTTTTTTATTTGATTAGCACTGGATAAAAACCTTGGACAGGCAGAAAGTTACTGAAGTTGTCTCTCATGTGTTTTTATATATCTGGTTGACTTAATTTTTTTGTGAAATGTAGAATTCTCTAGTTCACTGGCATTTTTGGTTCCTGCTACTTCAGATCTTATGTGTCAGAAGTCCATTTATGAACTGTTTACAGTTTTCATTTTTAATTGGCAATTCTTTATATTCTGAAACTGATTTTCCAAAATAGCTAAGAAGTCGTTGAGTAAACTGCATTCCAGTAGTAACTGAAACTAGCAGAACACATGGCTCTCTTGAATTGTTTTTCTCTGTTTAACATAGTTATAAAATGTGAACAATTGTATGGCTGCAAAATACCTTTTTTTTTTTTTGTAAAATAGTTTTGTGCCTTTGTAATGTTGAAGTACAACAGTAGGTTCAGTTCACCTGCTCTAAAAACTTCCTAAGTTTCCTATTGAAATAAAAAATATTCAGCTTAAATCCTTATTTTAAGGATCCAGAATACAGTGGCATGTGTGCAGTCCTGCACACTAATCCTTATATAGCTGTTATACAGAAAATCCAGATCTAGACCATCCAGTTTCCTTTTAGAATCCATGGATTTAGTTGTTGGCTAACATGTGGCTGTAGTGTTTGATAGAGTATTGGAGATACAGATGATACACTTGCTACTGCCTTGATAAGTGAGACACTGTGAATGCACAGAGAAAAGTTTAATAAATTTGCAGATCTCATTTTAGAGAACTGTTAACAATTTTAGAAATTAAAAGCTCTTTCTATTGAAACTGCTTGTAATACAGCAATAATAAACAAGCTTCTGTAGTTTTGGATTTTTAGTAAAGTTCTGAGTTGGTAGCTGAAAGTTGAATTCCAACTGGTCTATATTTACTGTTTGGATTGTAACTTTTGTTTATTGTAGTATCAGAGTTTTAATATGGGTTTAGAAAAACATGAAAAAATTAAATGAAACTTTGATCATTAAACTATGTTTTAATGACTGCAAAAGCAAACTATTGTTGTCATCTCTGTTCATTATTTTTAGAACATTTAAGTTAAAACTTAAAGCAGAAAAGCTGGCTTTTCTGCTCAAGTTAACACGTTTAACAAGACTGTTCCTGTCACATTCACAAAACTCTTCCTTCAAAGGAAAAACGTTTAGGCTGAAGAAAAAAAGTAAATTTCCAAACGTCAGAGCCTTCAGAATGGAACCCTGCTCCTTTGTTAGTATCTTTAAATCGATTCATTCTAGAGAAAAAAAGAAAGAAATGTCAGTGTTTTAGTTAAAGTAATTGCTCTTGGGAATGGGGATGTGAAAAATACTTCACAACTGAGTTGCAGAATTCTTCTGACTGAAGCTTTTTGCTTTTTCTGTCTATACTCAGGCAAAAAGTTTACATTTGCTTTAAACAATAAAACAATAAGCCTGAAAAAAGGTTCAAAGAGGAACTGAAGTTCAAAAATGTTGCAATTTGAGGTAGCTGTTCAACTACCCTCAGGTTCCAAAGAAATATGACTAATTTATCTTGTATTTGTTATTTGTTTTCTTGTGTCTTATTAATGTCTATGTTCTCTGTTTACATTTTGTCAGTGCTGACTGATCTATAGCCAATGATAATGCTGATTTCTTTTTTTTTTTTCCATATATCTTTTATAAGCATGCAGACATTCCAGCCCAAATATGAAATGTGCTTGGTCCAAATATTTTGCATTTTCACTTTGTGAGAGGGAGTTATCCCTTCTATTTTTCATTGAGTCAGTTTTGGTTCTAGTGAATCTTTATAATAATAATAACAATAATACTACTTTAGGTAACTGGTAGAGGTTCAAGGCATTTGTATTTCTGCTGCTCACTACATCAGCCTTGAAAATAGGAATGGATCTTTACTGATGGTACATCTGTGAGAAGATTATTCACTCAGAATTTTTCACTGATGAGCAATAAGTTGACTGATACAAGCTGCCTAGACTAATGGTTTTGTCCCATTGGTGACCTAACAGGCTGGAAGATGGGAGATGTTCTCTTGGAATCTTCATCCAGTTCTAAATGATGGGATTGAGCAGGAGTCATGTCGTGGTTGTGATACACCTTATATTCTGTAGCTCTCTTACAAAGTCTGTGACTTATATTTTGAAATGTAGAATTGTAATACTGCTGCTTTTGCTTATTTTTGAAGTTAATATAGCATTAAAGCAATATGATTCCTGTTGCTTTTAACTCACTAGCTACTGTCCTAACCAGAAAGAGAGACAGTTGTCTCTAAGATAACATTTGATTTGGGTGCTGGTATAGCTGAATGAGCTGCAGATTCAGTAATTCAGGATCTTCCTTGAGTTTTAGTTTAGATATTGTTAATACAGACAAGGAACATCTTTTGTGTACCTGCGTTGTTTTCATAATTTTCCTTACATTTCATGATTTTAATTAAGAGGAAACTCTGATCAGGTACCATCTTCCATTCTTGATAAGGTAATGGGGAAGGAAATGTTTAAACTGCATTATTAAATGGCTTATGGAGATCATATTGGGTTTTGGAGAAGTCAGTAGTTTTATTCCTGTAAGTAAGCTTTGTGTTCAGGTGGGTTTGTCACAGATGTTCCAAACCTCAAGAAGGGTTGTCTTCACAATTATAGCCAGAGGGATTGCATCCAAAAGGGATGCCAGTACCACTTGTTTGGCACCGAGGCCATAGACAGAGCCTGCCCTGGCTGTCATATTGATTGCAGCTTAGCACAGAGTCAGGAACAGGGGACATCTGTTTCCAAACTCCATATTCAAGCATGGGGTTGTGTCCTTTTGTTCAATAAGTCTAGTAAGAAAAGCAAAAATGCCTCCCACACAAACGTTTTCAAACTTCCCCCAGACAATGGGGCACAAAGCAGATGAGGAGCAAAGGGGAGGAAGAGCCCTGAGGGGTGGGCGGACAGCAAGGTGTGTTTGTCTCACGGTCTGGTCAAAGCTGCTGTGCAGAGCTGCTGCTTCTGCTGCTCATCCTGTGTTGCCAGCAGGCAGTCAGTAATCCAGCATGGGACACATCCTTATTGATGTGTTGCTCTTGCTGCCTTTGTGTCATTTTTCCATTTAATCAGAATAAAAACTGTTGGGGGATCCTGAAAGCCTTCCATGGAGGCAAAGTTCCTTTGGATTCATTCATGCTTTGTCTGACTGTCTTTGCCTTCTTTAAAGTCTAAAAATTATATCAAGCTTCAATTGAGGAGTCACATGCCCTTTCAGAGGAGGTGCTGTAAATACAAAATGCTGATGAATCACAGTGTAGTGTTAGGGATTTGCTCTTCTCTCATACCAGTTCCCAGAGCCTTTGCATTTTGGGTCACTGCAAAAGATTGTTTTGTAGTTTGTAGCCACTTTGCAACAGGAAATTGCAGCTCTTTAAGCAGCTCTTGAATCTTAAGAATCTTGTGATCCTGTGTCTCTCCTGAGTCATTCAAGTATTTTGATGGAGTTTTGGATTCCTGTGGGGATGCTGCTCATTTTGTTTAATTTTCTTTATTTTGGTCTGTGGGACCTTTGGTTTCATTGGTGCAGTTTCGTGACGCGAGTCAAATGTGCAATGAGAATTGTTGACTTACATCCAACTTGGAAGTTTATAACTACTTATACTTATCTAGGACTGCACAAAATACAGACCATTGCATTTATCTGTGACTGTGATTCTTTGTGGTGTTGTAAGAGTTTGTTTATACTATGGAAAATCCTGTCTTGGTGAGAGGGTTGTAATATTGTGTAAGCCTTGTAATGAAGAGTTCAAAATGGCCTCACTGAAAATGTAGCTCTTTTCAGTTAAATATAAATGAAAAAGCAGCCTGCTGACAGCTGGACTGGTGCTGCAAAAAGCTGTTTTATTGCAGCTATCTTACTCTTACTATGGCTTCATACAAGGGGTTACAATGAATCTTAAGGGGTGTGTAGAATGAAGCAGCAGGATTCTCAAGGTGGAGTTTACATGTATGGCTGATATGGCAACCGTTCAGGGATAACCTTTACTAAATAAAAAGCAGTGTTTGGGAGCAATTTCTGTGTGAGAAGACTCACAGGAAGATTAACAATTCTGCATATTTTATATGTTTTCATAGGTTTCAATTGAGAAGACAATACTTGAGGATTTCCCTTCTGCTTCAGCACCTGGGATCTTGTTTTAAAGACTGCAATAATTACAGCTTCAGTTCTAGGCTCTCCACTAAGTGATTTTTAAATTTGTTCCAGAATTACGTGACTTCATTCTATAATGTGTATTTTAAAGGGTTGTAGTTTCTAGATTTATCATTCCCCTGCTAAGTTACTTAAGTAAAAAGTTAGATCATTTTGCTTGCAGTAGAAAAGAAACTAATAGTTAATGCCTAACTTGGTACTATTTTTTATAGAAAATATTAGCATTTTTAATAAGGTAGGTATATTTCAATGACAAAAGCAGAAAAGCCTTTTGAATTTAAATATGCAATTCATATAATCTACAATGGTGTTAGGAATCTTCTGTTTTCTCTAGATGACTCTTAATTTCTTTAGGTGCAGTCTAAAAATAAAAAGGCCAATTTCTAACAGTTCATCCTGGCAGCAGCGTAGAAAATAACTCAAGTGTTCCTTTTTTTTCCCCCCCGTGCATTATTGTGGTCTGCATCAGGTGTAATGCAGTTACAACTGACTTGGAGTAGTTAATGAATGAGTAATGAGATCTCTTAACATTATACTGAATTTGTAGAACCTAAAGAAAAGTTTACATAGGAAACTTTTTATAGTATTGAAAGTCTGTAGCTGTACTAACTAAGGTGAGTTTCACAGAGGAGAAAAGGATTCTGTTTATTCAATACCTAGGAGTAATGGAAAACAAACTTTTGTAACTTTTTTCATATGTAGTGTTGAAAAAGTCTTTCCCATTTTAAATTAGGAATATTTCAGTGTAACTTTTTTGGGTATTTTTCAAAGCCAGTTACGTAAGTTAATTTTCATGTTGAAGATTGCTATTGATTTTTCTGGACAAGAAATTACTGCATATTTTTTACACTATTACACTGTGTTCATGTTGTTTTTTCCCTCTGGAAGAAAGTCCCTGCAGAAAGGAAATAGGAGCCAACTCTGAAATCTAAAATAAGGACTAAACAGCTTTTCATTTGCCTTTCTACCCTTTGAGATGCCAGAAGCAATTTCCTCTTGAAGCTGACTTCCTTTCTGGAAGTGATTTTCGTCTCCAACCATGTTGAGGCTCTTTTCTCATTCTTTCATTCTGACTAACTTGCTTTTTTCCTGTCTGACTTTCTACTGCAGTTGGGAACTTCTGGAGGTAAGTAATGACAGACAAGTTTCTCTCTAACTTTCTTTTTCAGTTCTTCTTCCCCCCTCGCCCCCCCCCTCACCCAGTCAGTCTAGAAGGACAAACAAAGCACTATTGGTGTCCTCTGCAAGAGAGCACTGATAGGGGCTGGCTGTAAATTGACGTGGCATGGAAAATCTCTGCTAGTTTGGAGCTGCTCTAATGTTGCTGCGAAATCAAGCCTACTCTTAACCAAGTTTGTAGCTTGAAATCATCACGAGCTTACTGCTTCTATATTAAAATGAATGGAAAGTACTTTTGCTTTTTGGTCTGGGAACTGGACTTTTTCTCTGTTTGGATTTACAGCTAATAGAAAAAAAAAAAGGGGAATTACTTGGTTCCTTTTTTTTCCTGTAGTACGAGCGACAGATCTTGCTGCTCCCCCCACCTTTTCCTGCGACTTAATCATTTGCAGATCTTGCCATGGGGTGCGGACTGAGAAAGCTGGAAGACCCAGATGATAGCAGCCCTGGAAAAATCTTTTCTACACTGAAGAGACCACAAGTTGAAACAAAGACGGATTCTGCTTATGAATATGTATTGCTGGATTTTACTTTAGAAGGTATTTTTCTTATGCTGTATCTTTGCTGTTTTGAAATAAGAAGGAACAGGATTTTAACTTATTTTTGTCTTGTTTGGCTTACAGTAAATCTTAGGCACTTTGATCAAAGCTAGCCAAAATATAAGACTTTTATTTTGAAACACAAATCATGACGAAGGTTCTTACTTGTATAAAATTACAATGGAAACTGCTGAAGTATTTTTAACAGCTAAACCCTCCAAATTATACAACTGTCCTCGTTAAGGAAGCTGGCTAAAAACTGTTAAGAGATTTTTCCTGGTTTCCTGTGAGTCAGATACTGCCATCCATGCTGGCTTTGAATAATGGTTGTCTGAATTCAGTGTGACGGTTCAGAAAATACACTGTGCCTAAGCCTTAATTGAATAACAATTTTTTAAATGCACTCCACTTCCGAAAACAGGCCGTCATTGTCCTTGTTTCTTTATGCAGAAGTAAGTGTGCTCCTTAGTTGTATATCAGGAGTAACTTCCCCTCTTACGCCTACCTCAGTCTCTTGGTAGATGTTTCTGTAAAAGTCTGAGTTTTGTCTTACTTTTTTTCCAAATGCTTTACTTGTAGTTGTTGAATAGTCTTTTGAAATTGTGACTGAAATGAAACAAAATCTGTATGCATAGCTAGAGGCAGACAGTGCTCTGTGGGGTACTTCCTTCCCAAGGGTGTCCCATCTCTAACAGAGCAACTCCCTGTTCCACAAAGTTGAAAACATAAACAAGCCCAGATGGCTGCCCTCAGAGAACAGACAGCTCAGTTTTACAGTCACTCTGTAGTAACTTGCATTTTGCAGCAACCCAATCTACTGGAAATGCTTAATAGCAAGGATTTGAGGTAAATGCTGTTGCTAAAAGGGTTGGATAAAGGAAAACAGTGTAAGTGCAGATCTTACTCCAATTACAGGAACTTTTTCATAAACAAAACTTGGCTTCTGATTAGTATTAACTGTTGTAATATTTTCATTTAAAATACAGGAGTCTTTTCAGTAAAATACTGATAGAAGATAGATTTCCAGTACTATAACCTAGCAGAATCTAACTGTGCTCTGTTTATTTACACTAAAAGTTTCTTGCTGGCTTTTGCCTTTTGAAGAAACAAAACTGTTGAGTGGGTAGTGGTAAGATGTTAGAAATAAAGCTGGACTGCCTAATGCATACATGGATTACCTACTAATCTACTGATATAGAAAGGATAAATTTTTTGGAAACTGAAGAGCATTCAGTGTTCTTAAATAGCCTCTGTTCCACATAGTTTTGCTGTGTTTTCAAGTTACGGTTTCTAGTAGTGTTGTATAAATTATTGGTTGTAAAGGTGGTTGTGACTTTTTAAGTAAAAGCCCATCAAACAAGTGCAATTAAAAGTGTATCTCTGTTTTAATAACCTAGCAGTACAGCAGTAAAGATTAGTTTTCTTTTGTTTTGTCTGATAATCAGAATTGCTTTGCTTCAGTGGAATTATGAGTGTTAAATAACTGAGATCAGTTTCAGAAGAGTTGCCTCACTCTTCATTAGGTTTCTCACTTCCCTTGGAAGTAAGGGGATTTGTAAACACAGGTATCTTTCTGTTGAATAGTTCTAGCTATGTGTGTATATAACTTCAAAATATTTTTTTGGAGTCCCTATTCTTTAGACCTAAGATGAATACAGAAAAAAAACATGGTGCATATATATACTGTCTTGGAGGTATTTTTCAGTTCTGAGTGTTTCTAAAATTGAGTACTTTGGAGAATATATTGAGCTTTTTTTCTTTTTTCCTTCTACTTCAGTCAGCTTGCTGATATACTTGTTGCTATTTGAATATCCTTTGGCTAAATTAAACTGAGAGCCCTTTATCACTTCAGACCAAAGTTTTTGCTCTGCTGTCAAGTTGTGTATTTATGGCACTCATCCTGCTTTTTCTACTTCCAGAGCAGTCTTGCCCTGCATAGGAGATTTGTGTGCCTGAGTGATTTCTTGCCACTGGATCTTGCACTAAGTAAAACAGAAAATCTGCACTTAATAATATTTTAATATTTCGCAGTAAACCATGTCCTGCATCAAGATAAAAGCATAGCAAGCATAAATGTGTTATTTCAATTCAATATGCCTTATTCTGTTCTTTATCAGGTATATTCATTGTGAAGTTGAAATGAGCCTGCTGGGGAAACTTTCAGCAGTCCCTGATCTTCTCCCAGGCCATGATGCAGATTAGGTCAACCATGCTGTAGTCTGAATTTGCTGGCTGGAGTCCCTGTGCATCTTAACTAGTTATTAGCTGTGCACTGAACCTTGGCTTCTGCCTTCCTGGTCCCCAAAATGCTGCCATCCCTACTGTAAAAATTAGCTTTGAGTTCCATGGGAGATAATGTCCATCAGGGGAATCCCAAACAAGAAAATTACAACCTATCTTTTATTTTGGTAGAACAGAGTAGTGCAAAGAAAAGGGAGTAGTGGACTCTGGAAGTGTAATTTTAAATGTCAGTCAGTGACTGTAAATTCCAAGGTCTCAGTCCTGGGGCATATCCCAATCACACAAGCAGCTGCTATTTTTTTAAGTCAGTTTAACCAGAAATTAGGGATAGTTTATGTATTTCTACTAAGCAGAATGCTTGTGCTTTTTCCACTACCCTCTTGTTCAGGAAAATAATAAATATTGATGCAGCCTGTTAAGATGACATGCTGTTGGATCCTTGTCACTCTGAATACAAGTATGGATATGTATGAAATTGCTGTTTTGCCATCATCTTCAGTATTCTACATCTGAGGCTTTACTGTGCAGCTAGAAAGTTAGCTGGAGTTGTTATTGCTACAGTACTTTGGCTGCCTGTTGAGAGCACATCAGGATGGAAAATTTTCTTGTGAAAAAGGGGTTAAGACATTTATAAAATCAGGGAACTGATGATCATATTGCCTCATTCCTGCTTTTTTGGCCTGTGGGCTATGGAGCAGTTATTTTTCAATACATGTGTCTCCTGGATTTACAATGAGTGGAATCATGAGATGGAGGTATTGCTCATGACAAAATATCATCTCTTTACAAAAGGGGTGCTGTGATACACTGCTTAAAGAAAAAGTGCAACAGCCCTGTCCTTATGACTGAGAATATCTGACAGTTGAGTTTAATAGACTGAATTTCCTGGTTATCAGCAATAAACCATCAGTATGTATGTTGGTCATAACTTTTGATAGTGACAAGCAAAGTAGGCCACCATTCCTTTGTCCCATTAGTAGAAATTGGTATTAAAAAGCGTGTTGTAAAATACTAGTGTTGTAAAAAGAGTGTTGTGAAATACTAGTGTCTGATCGTTTGTGGCTTTTTTGTGGTCTTTTTTTAAAGCTTTCCATAAGTGTATGAATGTCAATATTAGCCTCATTTTATAGTGGGAAGACAGGATAGAGAGGCCTTATAGAACACTGCTCGTGAATCAGCAGAGTTGTAATTCAGTTTATTAGAATAAAATATTCCTGCAAACTAAGGAGTCGTAGCTCTGGTTTGTGACGGTTTAAAACAGTAGGACAGACAAACTTAGTGACTTGCTGTGTCTTTGGTATTTAAATTCCTTGCTATTGCCAACCTGCACTATAATGCAGATAGACAAGAGAAGATGGGAACAAGAAATTAACTCAACCAAGTGATGAGAGATTTATATAATTGCATTTATTTTATTTTATACGGTTTAAGTTACAGAATCAAAGGCGAGTTAGTGTATTTAATTATTTTCAGTTGTATAGCTTGAAAGGGAATGTTCAGGGCAGCATGGTAAAGTTGTTTGTATGTTGAAAAAATTGTGAGGTCGCTCAGTTTTGATTGAGACATCCTTTAATGCAGATGGGCACTGGTCTTAATGCATAGAAAGTCCTGCAAAGAGGAACCCCTCAGAATCCAGACAAGTAGGCTGCTTGGAATAGGGATCACCAATTGACCAGCAGATTTCCAGCCAGACTGTTTTGTTATCAGAACTCCTAAGTGCAAATGATGAAAGCTTTGGCAAATCTGTGCTGGTGTAATTACTCTGTTTGTGTATGAGTATTGATTTCCTGCTTTCTGAGAGCATCTAGTGTTCCAGCTGTACTTGAGACAAACAGGAATTACTGACCCATCAGACTGACTGTAGCAGAATGTCATCTGTTACCAGTGTGGAATCTTCCTGTTCTCTCAGCAAAAGCTATGGACCATTCAAAAAGGGTTCTCCAAGAAGTTCTCCCTTTATCTCTGTAGTTTTCCCTAACAATAATGTGTTATTCAAGTGCTGCCTATTGATGCAAAATGCCTGCACACACTGAGAGGGATCCTCCTGAGAAATCAGTGGCAGCATAAGCTTACTTAGGTGGTGTGTAACTCTGTTGAAGAAAGGAACTGGGACAGTCGAAATGTCAACTGATATTCCACAGATCATTTCTAAGGAAAAAAAGTTTCCTTTTTAACGGAAAATTAAAGCAAATCAATTGTCGTAGCCTTAAATCTGTTATGTGGGAATTTGCTTCAAAACTAGACTTGAGGGATACTACATCAGTATGTTTAAGGCTTTGGCTAGACAGAATAGTTGCTTTGTTAAGTTCAGCCCTATTATGTGTTTAGATGTTAACACAGCTTTTAAATCAGCTTGGCAGACCTTGATCAAACAGAACATGTTGCCAAGCATGTTAAAAATAGATCATATTAAGTTGTAAAAATAGGTACTTGAAGTAGCTGAATAGTGTTGAATCATCCATGAATCTGCTTTTTCTTGTATAAATAGAGTTGTAGTTTTTTAATAAAAGCCTTGGGATAGGTTTTGTGTGGCTTACATAAAAGGAACTCACCCAAAATATTTATAGACGTACACAGTATCATGTGCTTCTCTTCTGCTTTCAATGCTTTTTAGCTTCCTCAAATCCAGAAGTTATCAAGATCAGTTCAGTGTTGGATATAGCATCTCGGGTGGAAGAATATTACAGCAAAGGCTATGTCGTAGGAGCTGTTCATCCTATCATGCTGCCCATTGGCCGGAGAAGGAATTTCCCTGCAAGTCACGTGTATCGAGTGGTGCTCTCACGACTAAAGCTAAGGTAACAGGCAAATGACTTGAATGCACTGATCTGTTACTGTAGCCATTTGTAAGTGGACTGCTCAACATTCGTAACTTATCAACTTGAAATGAGCGCCTCAGATTAGACAGTTAGTAATGTTTTTAATTCATGCTTAGCACACAATAAGCTATTATTTCCTTTGCCTTAGTAAATATCCTAACAAAAATCCGAAGTGTAATGTCACCGGTCTTAGAATTTGCAGCAAATAAAAGATTAACTAAAATACTAGGAGAGTAATAAGCTGCTTTGAACTATCTCATGCTTACTTTTTCTTGATTTTCAAAACTTTTGTCCTTTCCCACGGAAAAATTGTATGGTTTGTGAATTAATTTGTCAGAGATAGTTTGGGGTTTCTCCTTATTAAGGAGGAAATCATTCTGGATCAGCGGGCATACAAAAGCTTTGTTTTGACTCTGAGGGAGGGGCAAGAGCTTGTTTATGTTCCAGATCCGTGGTCTTGTTTATTACTCCTGTTTTTACTGCATTATAATCACCATGTGATCATAAGGAATACATACAATGCAATGTTACTATTCAGTAGTTCCTTTGAATGCAAAGAAGATAACCTTGTTCTTATTTTGAATAACTAGAAAAGTGGATTTCTTATAGCATTAAAAGCTGTCAAGATTCCCCTTCTCTCCTGAGTCCTTATGTGATGCACAAAGGTTCTTGCCTTTATTTGTTGTGTGGCTGAATTGGAAGCTGCCTCCTGCCATTCCAGTAATGCTTTCCTAAAACATTCACGTGAGAGAAATTCTCCAACCCTTTGATTAAACAGGCGTTGTCTGGAGTATGTGCTGCTCATACAACTTAACCTTCATAAATTCATCTGCAAACAAGGTGAATGCTGTTCCTGTGGGCAAGAGGCTGAGTGAGCAAGCAAAATGCTTGTCCAGGAGCTGAGGCTTCCAAGAACTGACACTGCCAGCATGCAGCTCCCATAATTTGCCTTATCCCTGTAGATGTGGCATCCTTTGCAAGTTGTTGTTTGAACCTTTAGGGCCTTGAATGAGTGAAGGATGAGACTCTGTAGCCTACGTGTGAAACCTGGTGTAGGTTCCAGTTTCCTTCCCAGCTGCCATATGTACCGAGGCTGGCTTTGCTGTAGGCAAATACACCTTCTCCAACTACTGTTTGGGAAGTAAACTTTTATATTGGAATGTGTCTAATTAATGTTCTTTTCTAAGTGAAATTATTATACAAAGGAAGCATCAAATAAAATCCCATTATGTTATTGGCATACACTAAATATTGTCTGACATAAAATAACACAACTGGCTTTAGATGAAAGATGAGTACTATTCTGTAACTTTAAATGGAAGTTAGTTTGTCAGCTTAAATATGAGATTTAAACATTATTTAACCTTCAGTAACTGTTTTTGCACTGTATTCCTAGTATTTGCCTATACTGTTTCATTTAACAGCTGTGGCTCTGCTTTAGTTACAAAAACTTAAGCAGCAGGATGTTAACAGTGTAAAAGGACCATTTCTATTCATGGTGTGTTTTCTACAAAACTGAACCTGCTTTGTGCTTCCTGAATTTATTGTTTAAATTTGTGTGTTTTACATTGTCAGAGATTTTTGCATTTATTTATTACAAAAGCAGAGCTGTTTGTCAGTAAAGCTCAATTTCCAAAATATCTGCATGGTCTTCAGATGAAATTCCTGTTAAATATTAATATTCTTATTCTGGTATTGAAACACATAGTACCTGCCACTTTGTGTAAGCAACAGAACAAAACACCAAAACCCACTGAGTTCTAAAAAGTATGAAGAAGCATTGTCAGGATTTCATTCATAACTATTCCAAAAGAAAAGAATTCTATATGCAAGCATTTGCTCAAGTTAGCAGCAAACTCCTGACAAAGACTGCTTTCTTTTTGTGTTCTAGCCAGAAGCACGCAGCACCCAGAGGACAAAGGCACCCCAGGCTGGTGATTGAGGAATGTCCTTTAACATGTGAAACACTGACAAATGAAGTCGTGAAAGAACTGCTAGAAAAGGTAATGGGTGTTTTTTCCAAGTTCTCTTCAGATTTTTGTTTCTATCATACATGTAAGTTACATTTAGTGGTTGTGGTTTTAGTTTTGTGGTTATGTTATAGAAGCTGCAAAACTTTTCTCAAAGTGAGAAAAGAATTACTTTTCATAATGTAGGACTAAGTATCCCTAAAAAGTTTTGGAAGTCTTCACTGAAAGCAGAATCAGGCTCAAGCTGGATCACTCTTTATAAAATACTTGTATGATCTGTGAAGGTTTATGTTTTTCTTACTTATGTTAAGTACCCAGGATGAAACGTTCTTTTCATTCTTTAACAAAAAATGCTACATGTATAGGAACTATGACAAATATTTACTTGGCACAGCTTTTGAAAACGTTGTATAATTAGAGTAAACTTCTACTGGAATGGAAGTTAGAGTTCTGGTTCTTTTTGTGTTTAACTTCCTCTGCAAAATTGAAGACTTGCTGAAACAGGAAGCTGTTGTTATTGCAAGAGTTAGTGATACCTTTTACATTAGTTGCCAAGGATGGTGGTAGAAGAAAAAGCATATGATGATCTTTGAAATTTCAAGAGTTATTTTCTAAATGGATTGTTTTAAGTTTGTCAGGTGTTGCATAATGTAATCACATTTTGAATTTGAATTTATAATTTATATACCTATTCCAGGTTGGTGGTGTAGTGTACCAGACAAAGATTAGAAGGAAAAACACACTTGTATTGAGCAGTGATGGAGTCTTGGAAGCATATCTGTTACAGAAGTAGTGTCTATGAATAATTTTATTTTGAAAATGCTCTCTCTTTTAAAAAGACAGAGCCGTTAATCTGGCCAAATCTTAGTTCTTTGTAGCTTTTTTTTTTTTAATCTGAAATAATAAGACTTTATGGTGTTTCAGGAAAAAGATTATCATATTGTCTGTTTTTCTCTTGCTTGTTAAATTTAAAACTGTCTTGGTTGTCCTTGAAGCAGCAGCTCTGTGTATATATAACCAGAGTGATTGGCATATTGTATCATTGCTGTACATAAATAATGGTAGTAGATAGACTGAAGTGTCACTATGATGGTACTAAAGAGAGATTGCAGTACCACCAATGGTTGTCATTTGATTTTTACTCACTCTAGGGATTAACAGTTTGTAAGTAAAGTAGATAAAGATCCTTCCCCCTCTGTCCTCACTTAATCCAGTACCTCCCCTGTGATGTCTTCTTTCTGAGCTGAAGCTCCTGTATTTACCTGTGAAGACTTCACAGGAGAGCTTGCAGTACAAGATGTCAGTGGGGTCACCTTCCTAAATGGCAGCACTCCTTAACCCAGGACAAAAGCACCTCCAAGAACAGACACATCCCATGGATAGCACAGATGTTACAGTTGTGTATTGAGACTTCAGTGCAGAGAAGACACCACTGGCTGAAATAAGAGGATTTTCATTTGCTTCTAGCTCCCTTCTTTCTCTGCTCCTCCAATATGCTTGGTAGTAACAAAACTCCAAAGGGATCCAGGGGATAATGACCCATGGCTTATGATAGAGATGCTTCTATAGTATTGGAGGTCAGTATTTTTAGTATGACTGGCATCACATATTTAGGGAAGTACTATTTATTGCTCTACTATAGTTACTATGCTTATCAATACAACACAGTAAATAAAATACTTTGAGTTTGGTCTGAATGAAGGATTTTGTGTACTCTGAAGTCAGTACCAGCATTGGCCACCTTTCTTGGCCTGACTCCAAAGACGTTCTGGAAAATTTCCATTTACTTTAAAGCAGGGGCAGCATCAAAGACAAGTCACCCTTCTGTAATAGAGTGTTATGCCTTTATGTCCTCAGCAGTTTAGTCAAGTGGTTCATGTATGTACAAGTTTTAAACAAGAAAAAGGTCCATGCAATTCTAAAGTTACTTTGCAGCTAAGTTTATGTTGTATTGCAGGTTAATGAAGCTGCTAAAAGAGGAAAGAAGTTTGTGGGATTTGTAACACAACATTTTCCTCAACCTAAAGCCTGTAATGGAACAAGCACAGATGGAGGTGCAGAGCTGGAATCAACCCTGGGCAGAAGAAATAGGGAATACAGAAGAGAAAACTTGGATGAAAACTATAAAAACTGGAATGAAGGGACATTGAGCGGTCATTCCTCTGAGAGTGGAATAGATGAGGAAATGCATGGAGAAAGCAGACTGTTAGAGGATTCAGATTTCCAGTTTGGAAAAGAAGGCAGCCCTTCTAAACCACGGAAAGGAGATGGTAATGAATGCTACTTGTTTGTTGCAGAAATAAGGTATTTTATTGAGCTGTTGAGGTGCTGGAAAACAGAGAAGAATAGCATTTTCTGTTGTATCAAATACTGGTTTTGGAAGATTTCTACACGTACCTATGTAAATGCATGCGTATTTCTAAAAGAGAAGAAGGAATACTTACCTACTGCTTTATGTATGTGAGCTGTGGTAATGTATTAAAGTGATATTTCAGTTTTCATGTAGACTAATATAGACGTACTGTCAGAATTCTAGTTTGCAATTTAAAGAAAATAGAAAACCACAAACCAACCCCCCAAAATCACCCACGGAGACTTGAAATGTGGTGCAAAGGTTTTTTGCTCAATGTGTATAACAAACATGTAGCAGTAAAAATCCTTCCTATTACAAGAGTGCAATTGTTATAAAATATTTTCTGCAAAGCACATGTAGTTTTACTCAACGTTACATTATAAACACGTAATGATTTCCAAGTATATATTGTGATTGCAGTTGTGCCTGTTTCAAAGCTGACAACAAAGAAAGTGCCTTCCAGCTAGAGCCATAATTTTACATGCTTCCAGGCAACTCACATAATGTACAGCAAATAAATCCGTTCATAATGGATTCTTTCTGGCTAACGTGCCTTCAAGAAATGTCCTGAAAGAGATCACTGAAATTAATGCATTGGCCATGAAATCGAAGACAATAATTGTTACAAAATGAATTTCTTAGGGAAAAGTAAGCATTGGAAGTATAGGAAGGAAAGGCATAATTGAAAAAATGCTGATGCTGTGATAGACAACTTAGTTGTAGAGGAATGAGGTGCTTGGTATAATCTGTGTAAAAAATGGTCTGAAACACTGATTTCTGGTACTGAAACTCTAAGGTTTCCTGGCTGCTTAGAGGAGAAGGTGAAAAGGAAGTAATCTAAGAGAACTAATGCAGGACAGTATTGTGGAAACCAGGCAGCGTGAAACTCTCATGTCAGGCTGCATTCCCTGATGAGCCAGACACGTTTTAATTGCTCTCTAAAGCAACCTTTTCACTTTCCTGTTAAAGCAGCCTCTCCGGTTTGTAGACTGTGAGAATAATGACTCTAAACACAGAGATCATCAATGTCCCTCTTATTTTTAACACTTGAGTAAAACCAGTTTTTCTCCAAGTGAGCATTTATAGCATAATCTGTTAAGGCATAACTCTTTTCTTACAGCTTGAAATAGTGGAATTGCTATGTATAGCAGAATAGACGTCCAGTAAGGAAGAAGTGGAAAACTCTTGGTTCTGTTCAGGAGCATTGTTTGTGCAGGCTGGTGTGACCAGGTAGATGAGCAGCCAGTGCATCCCTTACATGCAGCGTTCTGAGGAAACTTCAAAAAGCTTTGGCAAGAATATGCCAGGCTTCTCTACACTAGTCAAATAGAAAATCGCTGGAGTTCATAAGATAAAACTTCTGGAAACTTAACCACCTTTCTTGGTCTATGTTTTATGTAACCATCATTTTGAAGAATAGTGATGTGAATTTTCTAAGGTAGTCTTACATGTGTATAGGTATATACTGCTATGCCAGTGTGCCACTTCAATTTACCTCTGCTCAAAAGAGGCAAAACTGTGTCCAAGTTATAGATTTGGGGATTGTAAGTATGAATTTTTACCATTATGTTGCTTTTTGAACTATTCTATTGAATTTTGACTATAATGCATTGCTTGCAGAGGTGAATTTCTGGTAGATGTGAGGAATTGAGTAGTTGTATTGGGAAATAATTTTTTTTTTTCAGAAGAATAAGTGATCTCATTCAATATATGGGAAAAGGAATTAAGGTTTGTCAGGATAAACATATCTAGTCTGATGTAAGTGATAAAACTTTCTAGAAAGAGTCATCTCTTACTGAAAGTTCAACATTTTGTTCTGTATTTGCCTTATTCTAGGCAACTGATGTCACCTGCAGTGGGTGTAGTAACACTTCTCAAAGCAGAGAGGGGTTCTTCCAGATTCTGCAGATTACTTAGAGTACAAATCCTATTTTGGAAATTTCTGTTTCTGGAGCCTAGAGAGACTGACTTCTTAACTGGGGTCATATAAGCAAATTCCTTTGTTTTGACAGTGTGAAAACTTTGATGTTTAGAGGTTGGTTTGCATTGATTCAGGCTGCCCAGCAGTATTAGGCAGTCTGAGAAGATTTCTGTGCAACTGCTTTATCTTACTTCTTTACACCAGTGACACACAAATGTATTTGTAGAACTCACATACTTAGGATTTCATACTTTGCACCAGTGATTTCCTAAAATGCTATGGATATGTTCATTTTTAATGAGTGCTTGCTTGTGACTGGCTTTTTTACAGCATTGTATTAATAACTAGACAGAAAAACAATTTAAGGATATGTTGGTTTTCATCATCAATTACTATGGGAAACTTCTCTGTTTCTTTAAGCAACTAATTACACTGGTACTTAGCTTCAGAAAATAATGGGTAAAAGTCAGTACAAGGCATTTATTATATTTGCCGGCTTAGAAAATTGTCTTTTGTTTTTAGAATTGCAAATATTTGTTGCCAGAAGTTCCACGAGTGGCAGAAATGAAGGCTGCTTCCGCTGGATTTTTCTTAGTTCTTGTATGTTTGTTTTATGCAAACTCCAACTACCTGAAGAATTCAGTGACAGCCCAGCTCCAATAAGTTCACATTTTCCTCATGTCCCAGAGTGTACCTCCCCTCATACCTTGTCTTAAGTAGAGCCACATTAAGAAACAATTATCAAAACTGTTGCTTAGAATTAGGAAGTGATGTTAAAATAGGAGATTAGTAATATTACTAATTTTGGAGCACTGTCTTTGAGGTTCATTCTTCCTTTCTCTCTCTCTTTAGACAAGCTCTATACAGTCTTCAATGTTTTTGATGATGATTCTACCTGCTGGACCTACCATGAAGGTGTTTTGTCTATGAAAGTAACGAGAAAGGGGCCAGTTGTTAGTACACTGGAAGCAGACTGGCTAGAATTAACTACATTTTATTATAAACAAGGATTGGCCTTAGTTGATTCTTTTGTACACTGGGAAGCTTCTAAAGGTGAGTATTGCTCCAGGAAGCTTTTGCTTGTTTACATAGAACTATGTAACTTGAAAAAAATTATTATTATTATGTTTGCTTCTTGATGGGAGGGTATTTATGTAAGCATGTCCAGATAGATCTATAACTGCCCAAAAAAATAAATTACTCCCTTTTAGGTATGAAATTTCACAAATTTATAATAGACTAAGTAATTAATTTTTTTGCTTTGTTTTGTCAAATTGACCATTTCCAAAGCAGCCAACTAGAGTAGCTTTATCACAGAATAAACCTTTTGTGCTAGTTCTTCTGGTTTTGTGCTTTTTCAAGGAAAAGACAATGGGAGGAAAAGTGTTTAGATCTCTCAAACTTTGTCGCTGGTAAAATATGTAATTGAGAGATTCATTTCCATTTGAACTGGATTTGTCTGAAAGCCAGAAGTTCAAGTGTGCAAAAAATAGTAGGTAACTGCTGTTGTACAATTACTTGGGAAAAAAAAAGTGAAGGAAATGGTAGTACCCCAGTGTTAGGGGTACAGACCAAGACAAACTGATGTTAAATTCCAAAACAATTAACTATTTTCACAAATATTGTTTGATAGCAAATCTACACTTTATGCTTCACTTAGGTGATGCTTTGGTTGCATTTGTACCTGCCATGCTTGTACTAAGTTGCAAGTTGTTGATGTTGCTTTGGAATTAATTCCTGGAGTGTAAGCAAGCAAGATACAGGGTTGCAGTAAAGAAAAATCGTGTCAAATGTTTGTTGAAAATATTTCAGGGACCTTAAACATTTTTTTGCAATGCTCAGGATGATTAACAAGTGCTTGCTCATAAGGATGATTAACAAGACTTAATAAGGTATTGAAGTGGCTTTCATAAGTCATTTTGCCTGCTTTTTTACATTAATTATATGACGAGGGTAAAATTACTGTCAATTTGAGTAGTTGTTATATTTACTATGCCTTATGCTTTCTTCTGATAATTTTGATTTAAAACAATATGTACTCATCATCCCCTTTGCAAGGCTTGGATTATCGAAGACCTTATGTTTTGCAGGTTTTTTTAATATTTAAGATTTTTGCAAGTTAAATTATGGTTCTTCAAAACCAAAAGCCTGACGCTAATGACAACTCTTCAGTTTTGATTGCTCTTCACGGTTTTGAGTGTGAATCACTGTTTCTGTAGCTCTGCAGTAAATTTAGTGACTCAGGCACATAAGCTCATCAACGTAGATTTACTTCTAATGGAATTTGGCAACTCTCAAACTGTATATTTTGTGCACATGAACGGTCTAATGCCACAGTTTGTAGCAGGCATCTTTTTTACTCTGAAGCGGTTATTCCTATTTAATTAAGTCAGTGGAAGAACCAAATTTTCTTTGGTGGAGGAGAGGTGAGAATTCAGACTTGTAGTTTCCAGTATAGAGTTTTTTTAGAGCTGAAAAAACTCTCTGGAGATCTGTTACAGTTCACTGAAGGGTGGTTTTGGCAGCTGTTGAAATTAATCTTTGCAGCTGTTGTCCAGCAACAGTTTTACAGTCTTCCTATTTCCCACAGAGAGAGCTGTCTGCTCTTCTCTGCATGAATAACTCCCTGTCTTTAATACCCAGGTAATAACATACCTCAGCCAGTATTGAAGGGGATTTAATACTGATATTCTGAGGATTACATAATTTTGCTGTACCAATTTAGTTTGTTGATCAGCTGTCAAGATAAACCTCCACAAAAGGCTTCCCGAAGGCTGTTAGGAGAAACAAAAGCAGAAAATGAAGCAATGTTTGATGCACAGCTTTAGTTTGGGCCAAACGGATGCTACTGGGCTTTGACATGTGAGTCAGGGAGTTGTGCTCTGAAACTTCCTTCCCATCAGGAATCCTCCTACAATTACTCGTTTCAGGCTCTTCCTGTGGCCATTTATGTATTTAAGTAGCTGTAGTTGAGTTTTAGACTTCTTGGTTCACTCATTTTTGTGCTCTCCCACCACATAAAAAGCCATGTCTTGTCAGGAGAACAGTATTGAAGGTGAGGAAAAAAGGGTTGTACCCATTCTCTGCAATGGATATGTTGAATATAGGAAACTGGAATTCATACTGGAGTATGAAAGGGGTTAATACTTTTGAGAAAGTAGTTCATAGTTGAAATTGTATGGAAAAAGGGGATTTTAATAGTAAGTTGAAATGCACACTCCATAGATAACCACAAATTTGAGTTTGCTGAATCATTTAATTTTATTTTAGAGGACTGCTCAGTGAGGAAGAAACATCTTGTATACATCTTGGTAATCTATTAACCTAAAACTTTATGCTTATGTTTATGTTCACAGGGGATTATTTGCCCAAATCTTTAGAAGGATTATTTATCTATGAAGAAGAAGGTTCTGGGGTTCCAGGTTCTAACAGGAAAGGAAATGATGCAATTGTTGTTGAACAATGGACAGTCATTGAGGTAAATAGGTGATGATTTAGCAGTGCTGTTTCCTACTTGTATTTTTCTTTGTTTTTTCCTTTAGGATGCTGGTACCAGTGTTCCATAAACATTCAGGATGGTTTCCTGAAGTCACCTGCATAGGCTTAACTAAAGCCCCAAATGATAAAAATGAAATCACATTTGTGATTGGGCATTGATAAATGTGCATAAAGGAAATATGCCAGAGGAATTCTAGCCTGACATTTGTAAATGTTCATACCAGCAAATAGAACTGCAAAAGAAAATGTCTTTGGGGGTTTTTTTGTGTGTTTCAGACCAATTTAGGTGTCACTTCAGCAAGTGCAGGTCACATTGATAGTGTGAACTATTTTTTTAAAAAGGGGGAGAAAATAGCTAGAATTAGAAAAACAAGAAGAGGAAACTCATAATGAATTAATTCTGTATTATACTCAGATATGTACTTTTTTTGCTAAATATTGAAGACTTGGGTTTCCTAATAAATTTGCATCTACTGCTGTAGTAGGTTACAGCAATATAATTACTTAAATTACTCTTTGGAAATATTCTAATCTTTTAGGATTATTGCTGTGGATGATGTCTGAAAGCAGTTGTTGGATTAAAGACTTACTTTTGAAATGTACAATGATAAATACATTTACCAAGGTGGAAAAAAAACCAACATCAAACTAAAAACTTGCATGTTTAAAAAAAATAAGTCCACCATCAAAGAATCCACCAGAACCTTAAGTATGTTGCTAAGCAAGATGCTTGTTTTTCACATGTGGAGTAAAAAGTGCAAAGATGTCAATTGAGACGCCTAGTTATGGTGCTTAACAAGTTCTAGGCACTAATTTAGCAAAGTGACAATTTTAATGAGTGAGATGTGCTTTGAATTATGTCTTGATGAGTCAGGGCTCATACCTAATGTTAATAAGTTCTGTTTATCATGGATTTTGTAGTCTTGAACTTTTCAAGTTGCTTTCAGTTTGGGATAATGAATATCCATCAAACAACAGCTTGATGTCATCTCAAAGGATTATCTCATTAAAAGTGAGGGGGGAGATGTTGTAATTGTGTAGAAATGCAAATTAAACCTGTACAGAGTCTCTTTACTACTTTTTATAATTATTAATGTAGGGGTGTGAAATTAAAACAGATTATGGACCTTTACTGCACACTCTGGCTGAGTTTGGATGGCTCCTGACCTGTGTCCTGCCTACACCAATTGTACGACACGACAGGTACCCAAACTATTGATGACACCTTTTTTGGTGTGTATGTCTGAGAATTATCAAATAATTACTTGCATACTTAATGTAAAAGGAAGAAAAATGCTGCTGATGTTATATGTGTGTAAAGCTTCAGATGTAAGTAGCATTTTCATGGAGTGCTTAGACTACTAATTTCAGTAAGTCTAAATCTAAATTTAAAATACATTGTGTAAATCTAAACATGAAATTTTTTTAGGAAACTTTTTATCACATGCCCAGTCCACAGCAATGGGGTTACTTACTCATGCTTCAACTAGAAACGAGTGTTGAAATATTTCACTAGTTTAGGACCTTGGTGGATGACTGATTTAGACTATGGAAAAAGTCACGTTGTCACAAGACAGTCATGGACTATTTGTTGCAAATTAGGGCAGAGAATGTGTTAATCCACCAAGTTATTGAGCTCTTTCTCTTTGCTGATACAGACGTTATGGTTCACCTCAGATACAGTACCAGATTACTGGATTTCAGGTCTCTAGCAGTAATGCTTATTTAGAGCATTGATGGGACTCTCTTCTACATAAGAAGAGCTAAATTGCAGACCTGGATTCCCCATGAGGTTCGAGGCTTTCTTTTTTTTTTTTTTTTTTTTTAATAACTCCCCCCACCAAAAGAAAGGTACACTGACTTTGATCACAGTATCAAGCTAAAAAGCTAAAAAATGGCAAATGAAACACTAGACCAAACATTCTTAATGCCTCTCTTCTCTCATAATTTTTTTTTAAAGTTCTCTGCCCATTAGGTTAAGATGGCCACACTTCAAAAGCAAATGTACTGAGGCAGGGCTTAGGGCTCATTAACAACTGTGGGAAGAGTGGATGGCACTCAAGTAATCTTTGGATCCCAGACCTCACTGTGTTAAATCAAGACAGCATGAAAAAGATGTGAATGAAAGCTTCTAAGAAAACTGCTGCAAGAAAGTGGAGTTCTGGTCAAGTGATTTGACATAATTAAATCAGCTCACCCCATGTAAGGAGGCTTTTGTGATCAGGAAATAGGTGTTGGGTTTTATTGACATTGATTTTTCTAATAGTTGATTTTAACCAACTGGATAAATGCAAAGACAAGTTGTGGTAAAATATGGCATGCTCTATTGCTTATTTTTTTAAGGGTTTCTGTTTTGTTTTCCTCTGGAAGAAGAAGCAGTTTCCAGAATATGAAGCAAGTAGTTATCCTTTAATTTCTTCAATAATTTTGTAGTCTAAGTGTATTAGCTTTGAACACGGTGACTTATAAGGCTATATGAACTATTGGGCATGGTTTTTATAAACAGCTGAAATTTTGGCCAAATCTTAGAGCTTGAGAGTAAATCTTGAGAATCTGGGTATAATCTTTGAAGAATGCCAGTGAAGAATGGGAGGCAGATTTTAGCAGTCATAGTGTGTTCTGACTCACAGGATGAGAGAATATTTAACTTCCAACTTTTTGTGTCCCACAAGCAGTGTAACTGAACCCATCCCCACAGGGTTTGGACAGCAGAGTCAGGAATGTCCTGAGCAGCTGCTGAGTGACACTCTGGGAGTGTCATCCTGTGCTTGCAGCACATCAGATGGTGCTGGTTTGTACCTCAGACATCACAGAGCAAAGGCAGGGTCAGCTAAAAGAGGCAAAGTGCTGTAAGAAAAAGAAATAGGATGCAGTGCTGTAGGAAGCATTAGCAGATTCATTAGGCTGGAGCTGTTCCTTGAATTAGTGAGAATATACCAGGAAGATATTTAGGTGTCAAATAGTGCTGTATCCCAGATGTGAAACAACCAGAGCATGGATAGCAGTGCTCATGCTCAAGGGGTTGTATCCTGGCCAAATCTGGAATCATTTTTTATCCACACTAGAGTAACTCAGCCTAATAAAAACCATTTGTTTTCTGGCCTTAATGGTTGAGTAGAGTCTGTATGAATTGTCTAATGCTTGGTGTATCCCATTGTAGCTTGTGAGTTACTCTTAGAAGAAATAGGATGAATCATGTTTTGTGTGCCTGTAGTATATCTCATATGCAGCAATTCAATTTGCTTTAAATAAAGGAAAAAAGCTTATGAGCAAGAATTCCTAATTAGGGATTGACAATTCATGAGAATTAGAAAACAACTGTCTTCCTGTTCTGATAGGCTGAGTAGTGATTGATAACTACTATTTTTAGGCATTGATGTTGGTATTTAAAGAGAAGAAATTCCTGGATGATTACTGTGTGTCTGCTATGAAAGATGCCATTACTGTGGTGGTGTTGGGTTATCCTAGGAATGCAAAAGTCCTAATAAAGAAGGACACTTTATGCTGCTCAACAGCTGTTTTTTTTTTCCCAGACTTGAATCTCTGAGCTCAAAACCCAGCCTGAATATTAAGAGCCTTCAGAAAAACTGAAAAAAACCAAAATGAGCAACAATTTGGGATGATCGGACAAAATTACGTTTTCATGTTTATCTTCAAAATGGAATTTGTGTATAGTATTGAAAGAGAATTTTATCTATTATCCCCATTTTTACTCGCTGTAGTACTTTCCTCTATTCTGTCTTCCTTTTCTCCTAGTTTATTGCAGAACTTTCCCTCATCTCAGATCTTTTTTGAGTATCTAGAAAATACTTCGCTTGTAAATTAGTGCTACTACAGCTTTTAGTATGGTATTACCATGGATTTATAGAAGTCCATACATGTTTGTGGTTGAAAATTAGAATTATTTTTAAGGCTTTTTAAATTTTTCATTGAATAGTAGGTCCTTTAAGCCAGGACACTTTGTATCCCAGGCTAGTCTCCGTCTCAAAACTGAAAGTCTAGATGCCATCCAGTTCCAAAAGAGTGCAAAGTTTTATTTTGAGAAATGAAAAAACAAGCAAAAAAACCCATGAATGCATGAAAATAATTCATCTTAGTCCCTTTGTTCATTTTCAGGAAGAGATCTTGTCTAATATATATTCTAAGTGCTTTGTATATCAAATATTGATGCAGTTTAAAAAATGGATCTGTAAAAACCAGAGCCATTGGCAGTATTACTGAGCTTGTAGCCTCATGGTTGTTTTGGAGGACTTAAATATAGACATGTAAGAGGACACAGTTTTTACCCATGCAGCATAAGCAGACAAACAAATTGCTGGTGTTTCAACAAAAGAGTCTCTATTGCTCTTCATCACTCTTGAAAGAAGAGACAGGAAAAAGGCTTCAGCCTTACTCTGCAGTGACCTTTATTTCCCTTCACTGATGACTCTAGTCCCTGAAAATGGGCGGGGCAGACTATGGGCGATGCAGTGTAAAAAAACCACTGACTTTGTGGTTATTAATTTATCCTGGCTCGCTGCTTAATCTATGTTTTCAAAATACCCTGACTTATGAGGCAAAGAGGGAATGTAGAAATGTGAGGGAAACTATGGGGCTTCCCTTGCTCTAAGCACTTTTTCTCATTTAAATTCTGTGGAAATCCCACTGTCATTCAGTTCTTTGTGAATTAAGCTCATAGCAGCTTTGTCGTGTGTGGCATTTTAATAAGGTCAGACTTAGAGATTTGTTAATTTACTTCTTGTCTACTCACCATCGTGTCCTTTTTCTGTTCTAGTAGAATTTGTACAAGCTGTAGCTTAATGTTTGGGTTTTTTTCTTTTCTCTGAAGGAATGCAGACACTGTTACAAAATAAGCCTTAGGCTCTTCCCCTGCCAGGGACTGTGCTCAGCCTTGCTGCTTGGAAGAGACATTTTTCAATTGATGGAAAGAGACATAACTGAGGCACAGAGAAATACCTATCCAAGTGGAATAAGGTTGCAGGATTGCAGATTTCCTAGTAATGACATAAAATCTAAACACTTTCTTTTAATGAATGCAAATAGTGAGCTAGGGACTCTTGGAACAGGAAACCTTGTTAGGCTTAAGGAAATGAATTAATTTGTTCTCCTCCTTTTTTTTTTTTTTTTTCTTCCCCACAAGCTGGAGTTTTTAGTTCTCTATTCTCATCCAAGGAAGACATGCAAAGATATGCCATGACCTGAGTTCAGGCTGACATCAAGGAAGATTGTGAGGAGCCAAACACAATCACAAATATTGATCTGAGGGTCTGTCTATGCAGGGAATAGTACTGGTTTGTGTACTTTCTGAGAGCCTACTTCCAGAAGCTTTACTAGGGGAGGCTGTTAACAAGCTCTTCTGAGCTCATAGGAACACTTTTAATCCCTGGTTCTCTTGGAGCAAGTCCCCGATGTTAAATACAAAATAATTTTCAGTTGTGAAACATAACATCAGTTACCTTGACTTCATTGTGTGGTTGTTAACCTTGTGCCATATCCATACTGAAGTAAAAGATGACATTCTTTTAGTGCTTCTTTCTATAATGTTATGCATAATAACAGTTTTATGATTGATAGAATAGGTAGAATCATAAATACTTCAAATGAACTCTTATCTATTTGTTGTTTCTATTTTGCAACTTATGTTTAGTGCACTCTTCAATCTCTAGTCACCATTTTGCCAAATAATCTCAGTGTTTTGCCTTTATATGCTTAAAGAGCTTATTGAATACTGCCCAGAAGCAGCTAGGGGGAGAAAAGCTTATAAAAATGTAGTATTTGATATTTAGAACAACACAGGAATTTTTAAAATCTTCTCATTCTAGAGTTCTCATCTTGAAATGGTTTCACTTTCAGTGACAGGGATTGGGGTTTGCATTATATATCCTATCTTTGAGGTGACATATTTGGAAAGGTGATGGAAATTCATTAAAATTTAGAGGATATATTTAGCACCACTACTAAGGGCATGTAATGCTTATGAAACAGTCTATCAGTAACATCTGGTCTGGGGAGCAACTTCACTTGTCATGTTTATTTTTCTACAAGTATTCCCTTTTGGAGAAAACCTAGCACCTTTGCTTTGTCTACTACAACAGTATTAGCATAATGTAAAGGTTCCAGGACTGAAATGGCTCTTTTTTTTTTTTTCTCCTTTATTTTTCTTACTAAATTTTCTGTCTATGCCTGGTGTCACCAAAACATGACCCTGATGTCATTCATCTCAATCTTGATGTAAAGCTTATTAAAACTGAGCTGAAGCCCTTTATCCATAAGTGGTGAGGCAGCAAGCTTATCCTGCTGTGTCAGATGACATTTTACAACTTTTATTTAGTAGTAAAAAATGTCAGTTCCCAAGTTTCATACCACAAAGTATTGAGAGATTTGCTGAAGCTGTGAATCTGTTAAGATTGGGCCTGGTTGTTGTGACATCATAATCTGTTGCTGTATATTTAACAGTGAAGATTAAATTTAAAAAAAAGACTTTTGAAGGTTTGCTTCAGAAATAAATGTACAGACTTGGATTAAAGTAGGAGCTCTGATTTTTAAACTTTCAGGAGCACACATGTTAAATAATTCCAGTCATGGTAATACAAGTTACTGGTCTGTCCATATTTTCATGTGCATCACCTTAACCCAGTTCTATGCTTCTATTTAAAAAAAAATGTTATTATAGAACCATTGAGGGATTAATAAACTGGATAATACTCTGTAGTCCGTCCTCTTCTCACTCACGGACTTAGACCCACCTTAAAGTTGACTTTGAATATGTTAGTGACAATTATTGCCTTTAAAACATGGAAACTATTTTCTCTACATTTTAGTGAAGGAAATCTGGCCACAAAGCAAGTAATTTTTCTTCAGAGACCTGTTATGTGGAGTTCTGCTGTCCAGACACCAGAGGTGAGTAACATATTTGTGTTATTAATATAAAAAAATCAGTACTTCACATAATGGTAAGATACAGAAACAAACTAGACTCAGGATTAACAGGAGGAAAAAGTGGCAGAAGAGGGTTTCCCCTCAAACAAGTTGGAGTTTGTGGATATTTTTTGCAGCTGGATCACGTTACTTTTTTCCTCAGCAGTTATTTTTTAAGCCATGGAGAAAAGCATAAGCATGCTAAAAACCTGTTTTGTGCTAAGGAATTACCATGTCTCAGGTGAATGAGGTTGTCTGTGCTATATTTCCTTGGGAGTCTTAAAAGTTCTGATCAAAATCCCGCATCTCTTGCACATGAAACAGAAAACTATTTTGACCTTCAAAATTTCTACTTGCACATTTTTAGAAGAAAGGAGTGTTAAGCTGTGCTGTAAGGGATTCTGTCATCTGCAGGTTATCAGGGTGAAGGGCTGTTGTTGCTTGAAAATGTGTGACAGATAGAGAGGCTTTAAAATTCCTGCACTGAACCTCAATAGCTCCTTGTCCCTTTTGAGTGGAGCTCCCATAACAGTGGTTGTATCGAGTGCTTTGAGGATTAAGTGACTGACAGTCTCCATGTTCTGCTCAAAATCAGTGGCACCATTACTACACCTGTAAAGTCCTGCAGTAAATCCTGCTGTGCCCAGAGAAAGGTGAACTCTAGGTGGGCTTTTCTTTGCCTGGTCTTTTGATGTACTGTAGTGGGTTTCCATTTTTGGTTCTTTCTCAGCCTTTCTCTATTCAGCATGTCTTTGCTGTGATAAGCAGTTAAGAAAGCTATGAATGTTTTCACTCACGTCTAGCAGTGGAGTAGTAACTTTACAAACTCATTTGTGGCATATAATTATATGGCAGTGATACCTAGCAGTTTCTTTCTCTATTTATATGAATACTTCCATAAGTCTCTAAATTTCTTGCTTTTATATTTCACCTTTCTCTGTTTTTTGTCTGTTCAGTGTGTTGCCATCATCTGTGTTTTCCTTTGTTTAGTGTTTCTAAAATACACTCTTCCTTTTTTTGTTCTTCTCCAGGCTTCTGCTTATCTCCAGCCTAACTTCCTTCTCACTGTGTCCCCTGATAATTAGTACTTCCATGCCTGGAAGAACTTGCCTTCAACATGCATAGTTCAAGTTCTATTTTATTGTTTTTGTCTCTGCCACTGTCTCAATTCCCAAATAGTTCTTGTATGCTGTCATTTACTTCTTCATTTTCAGAATTGGAGCTTTTGCTTTTTTGCTCTTCAGTATTCTATGTAGTCTCCTTTGACAATGTCTTAATCTCTCTCCATTCATACCCTCTTCTAAATTCTTCCAGTGGAATTTTTTCTCTAACTGCCCTCTGTCAAAATTATTTCCAGCTTTTCTCTTTAAAACCTTCTGACTTCTCTCACATGCCTGACTTTGTAGCCTTTACTTTTTTCCCTACTACATTTCTGAAAGTATGTTTTGGACCACAGTTTTTGATAGCAACATGGTAAATATATAAAGCAATATCATGTCAGTCATAAAATAATGCTTTTCCTGATATTTTTTCCTTGGTGAGGCATAATGCTGCTTCTAATTATGTGTATCTTACAAGGCAGTGTAACTCTATGTCACAAGGTGGGCTCTGCCATGAGATGTAATACAAACCAGTTCTGTAAAAACATTCAGTCTGAGGAACTGATGAATCTTTGAGACATGGCTTAAATTAAAAATGGGAAGCGTTGTACTCGCTGTTTAGATTCTTTCACCCTATTGTGGGAGTGATGAGCAGCCTTAGGTTATACAAATAAAATGTGTTTTGTAGTTGTTGTTTTATTTTGTTGGAATGGGAAATGTTTGACTTAAGTATTAAACATACTCAAAGTAAACAACAAATAGCTGATTTGTAGCCATTTACATCAGAATTTCTGTGTTTGAAATCTGGACAAAATGTGCTTTTTCAGTACCAGTGAGTGTTTTGCTTCTCTACCAGGAAATTTCAGTATGCTGAGGTCATTTAGCTTGGGATAAATAGGTGACTGGGGCTGAAGTTGAAACTTTTAGCAGAGTTACATTTCCCTTCTGCTTTGCCAATTAGGTTGGTTTTCCCCATAATTTTAATCTATTTACTTTATTGCTTTGTTTACCAAAATCTTTGCTAGCTTTGCACTGAGTGCCTAGATTTCAGGTGTGAAACAAGCTGTTAAAATTTGAAAGCATTCCCTTTTGCTCTAGAAACTTTACTGTTTGGAGGGGTTGAGGTTTTTACTTTGGTTGTTTTGATTTTGTGGAGTTTTTTGTTTTCTGTAACTTTTATTTGAAATGTCCCCTGGACATTGATGACACAGCTGTACAAATTTATCAAACTGTTGTGAACATTTTTGTAAAAACATTTAATTCCTGTGATTGTATGTTGGTGGTCATGACATCTTCCTTTTCATTTGTACTGTGTATCTGTTCACTGATGTTCACATTACATTAAAGCTGGTGTTAAAAAAATGTTCACATCCACCACTTAGGGTGTTTTTGAAACACAGAAATATTTCAGGTACCTAAAGTTTAAATTAAAAAAAGACTGCATCACAATTTATGATTATTTAAGCATACACATGTTCAGGACTTAGATACCTTAAGAAGAATAATGCTAGCAAAGCTCTTTAATTACTGAAAGAAGAAAGCAGCCTCATCCAGGCCTTCTCATGACTTAACTATCAAGCCCTGGTCACATCACTTTCCAGGTCCCCACAGTGCAGCAGGGTCTGGCTGTGGAAGGGGCTGTGCTCCTTAGGCATGTCCAGCTGTTGGACGTCTGTCACTTCCGTTCTGGAAAATGGCAGCACAGGCTATGGGGTGTTTTCTGTATCCAGAGTATTTTTTTTTAATTGTTGGATTGAATTTAGCATTGCCATTTCTAGAGTAAGTTTTGTTTCAGTAAGAATTGAGGGGAACCCCCCATTACTTTGTCTCTTAATCTCACAGGATCTCTTTTCTGAGGATGGAATATGTTATGTTCTCACAGCTCATCTCTCTGCCTTGTATATTTGTGGAGTTGTGTGTTATGGCCTGGCCTATGATTTATGTGATGGTACAAAAGCTTCTTGGGTTACAAGGGCTGTATCCTGTCTCAGTGGACTTTTTGTTTGTCACATACCATTTGCTTTTCCAAGAAAGGGTTCAGAGGATGAGATGCAAGATTGAACCATGCAGTGCTTGAGGGGTTGTTTTTTTTCTTCTCTCTCTTTCTTTATTTCCCTTAAGCAGACTTTTCCATCCTCTTACTGTGGCAGTCAGGCAAAACTTCCTTCTGTTTCTCCTGAGGCATTGCTGTTTGCCCTTGTCTAACTTCCCAATGTCCCCATAACAGCTTTCTTAAATATGTTTCCTTTAGCCACATGGGCCATTGTTTTTTCTGATTCAAAAGAATTTGAGAAAAAGCTTCGCAATGAACAGAAGGGAGACACAAACTTGCCAAACCATTGTAAAAGTCTGTGTTTTGGGTTTTTTTCAAGTGTCTGCACTGTGTCCTTCATGCATCGAAATGCAGCTCTGGGCTGAGGCTAGATTCCCTCTTAGCTACATGTGCTCCTTCTGTGGGCAGGGCAGTGTCCCCTGGCAAACGTCTCCGGGTGTAGTTGTGCTCGTGCTGAGAGCAGGGCTCCAGGCAGCTGGCTCAGGGCACTCCAGCCTTGCTGGCCCTCCTCCTCTGTGTGACTCAAGGCACTGACATTGTGTCTGGAGGTGCTACATCATCACAGATCTCAGGAACTCCTCTAGCTCCTGATGCTGAACTGAGATAAACCTTTTATTTATTGTTGTGCCTCAGACAGCCCTTAGTATAGTCTGCTAGGTCTATTTGCAGAAATCACGATCTGCTTACTTTTCTTTTTAGCATTGGCAACCATCACTTCAACAGGAAAGATGTCAGGCAGTCCCAATACTAATGTCAGACTGTATTTATACTGAGTTCCTCCTGTGCAAGGATTCTGTAGATCCCATTTCAAATGGCTGTATAGAGCAGCCACTGACTTCTGTCTGCATAGGTTTACTATGGGGATTGTAATTGCCTCCTCAGATCATGGCATGTTTCTTGAGAATTGCACTCAGTGTTAAAATGCAGTTACACTAAATCTATCCATGACTCATTGGAAACTGTTTGGCTGGATTGGTTTTCCCCTAAATAAGCTAACATTTCAATATCCTCTTGCTTTTCAGAGGAAATCCTTAAGACAAGTGACTGGAGAAGAAAAAGGCAGAGTGTCCAGCAGAAGTGTTGGATCAGACACAGCTACTTCTTGCCCTGTAGAAACTGGACAACCACCTGATGAGTTTCACCTATCTCCTTCTAAACAATATTGGATCAAAGAGGGATCCTCCCATTATGGAGGCTTTCCAGGATTCAGTAGCAGTGATGGAGTATTAAGGGAACTGGATGATGGACAATTTGACCAGGAAGATGGAGTCACTCAGGTCACGTGTATGTGATAAGTAAGTAACTGCTTCAAATGGACATGTACATAAATCACACAAAAGGGTTTTTAAAAAAAATTACACTATTACACTAATCCTATGACTCTTCCCAAACTTTTTGTATTTTTGTCGTTTTCCATGTTGTGTTAATCCTACTGTAGTAATAATACTACTGCAAAGTAATTTTTCTGTCTGTCTTTAATAGTATAACTACATGACTTGGGTGCTCTGCTTACTTGTTAATGCTTTTGACAAACAAGGAAGCAAAAGCTGCAAAACAGTGACAGTTTGAATTGTGTGGGAGAGAAAGGAATGAGGATGTTTGGAATTTTCCACAAGCTGGAGGAATGTCTTCGGGTTGGTTTGGTTGTTTTGTTGTTTGGAGTTTTTTAAGGATGTTGTAAATACTGGTGGGGAAGAATGAACTGTCTGGCTGTTAAGTTTTAATATAGTTTTCATTTTATTTGCCTTGCTTAAGTTCAAAAGCCTAGAGAAATATCAAGTCTTACACTAGTGTTAATAATTTAAGCTACATTCAGACTTGGTATGGACAGAAAAACTCAGGAGGCTGTAGGTAGGTAACATGCTCCTGGAATACAACTTTGCCTATGCAGTTTTCACAGGGTTCCTTGTACATGTAAGCCAGGAGCTTATAGCTTGTATTATAGTGATGTGTTCATAATATACTTGTGCGTGGAAATGAAGAACTGCTCATCTCCTAAAAGATAACTTGCAGTCTGTAAACAAATAGTTTTAAGAAGCTCCCTAGGAAGCATTGAGGGCAGTGTGCACAGTGATGCTGCTAATGCATAGGAAGAGGATATAGGCTAAACTTCATAGGCAGTTTTAGATGGATGTATATATAAAAATATTTCAGCTAAATGTATTACACTGGATAAAGTGTATTGAGCTGCATCCAATACCAGACTTGATGTTCAGAGGAAAGGATCAAGTGTTGTGCTTCCATCCTTACTGTGGGGAGGAGCTCTTGCATTAAGGGAGGTTAATTAATGCTGGCAAGGTGCTGTGGGGAGAGGAAGAAACAGTAATTGTTTTTATGCTGCTGTCTGGGAAGTGTATTTTACGGAGGAGAAGCTGAATAAAAATCCATCTCCAGAAGGTAAATGTGATTATAACTAAAATATGCATTTTTCATATAGTTTTAGAAGCAAAAAAAAAAAAAATTAAATGCTCCTCATCTTTAAGCTAGTGCAAAATATTTTGGTCAAAATAAGTCAGAACAGAACTGAGCAAATGTATTCATAACTTCACTCTGAACGTTTGCAGTACAGCACCCACATCACCTAGGGATTTTGGTACCTGCAGTGATGGGAACACCAACAGTTAGCTCTAAATAAGCACCCCAAGAGAGGGCCAGGATAGTAGTGGAAATTCACCTGCAGTCTCAGAGCTGTGCAGAAAGAACATGGGTAGTAACTGCTTATTTCAGAAAGCAAAATGAATTCATGCAGAAAAAAATGTTTAATTTTATAGGGTAGGGGGAAAACCCATTCTACTGACATAATTAGCATGGGGGAGGTTAAAACAATATTGCTTTGGAGCTGCTTCCTGATTTACTTTTGAAATTCTTACTGGCAGGCTTGCTTATTTTTTCTTTGGAAGAGCAACTCTTAACTGTTTGTAGCAGGTTGGGGGTTTTCTTCCCAAAAAAACCTACAACTCTGGAAGTTTAGCCTCAACTTCTTTTTTCCTCTGGACGCTGTGGGAAGTGATGGGGGCATCTCGAAGAGGAGGCACAGTAAGAAACCCCTTCTGGCAAAGGGTCTTCTCCCAGCTTTCCCACCAGCATCTGGAGGTGAGGGATGTGGGGCACGAGCCTTGTGTTCATTCTCTGCCTGGGGGCACTGTAGGGAGGACGATCCCCCTGCTGACAGGGCGAGTGCAGGGCTGGGTGTCCCTGCAGAGCCTGCCCCGAGTGCTGCTTTTACTTGGGACACTTCTTGGGGAGCACTGGTAACAGCCAGCAGGGATCTCCTCCACGGGACACAGATGGGGAAGAAATATGAAAATACAAGTTAGAGCCATCTCTGGCAGAAAGCCAGGTAACTCTAGTATATTAAAAATGGAGTAACAGCTGGTCAGTCTTATGTAACCTGGAATATGTTGCTCTACTTCCAGAAGTACTTTTTTATGACTTATTCAAAACTTGTGTGTGTGTAGTTTTATTGGTCATTCTCCATACAAGCCAAATCTGTAAAATGGGCAAAAATTGGTCCAATACCAGTACTGAATATTTCAAGTTAGAGCTTGTAAAATAGATCAAAGAAATAACTTTTTATAAAGCAAGATCTTTGCTTAAGATAGTTAACATTCGTGAACCCTAAACCAAAACTGAGCTTGTAAGTATTTAAGTAAGTTACCAAGTATGAAGTAGTAAATGTAATGCAGTTACTCTTTCTAGAATGCATCCATTGGATAAAAATGACTTAACTTTTAACTGATGTCTTTCCATATCACCTGTTGAAACTGCAGAAAATTCAAATAAAGCAGTATCTTTCTAAGATAAATATTCTCTTTAAAATTAATGGGATGTACACAAGAGAGACTGTTTTGGAACTAGGGTGGAAATTGAGTATGTCCTGGATGTCCTGGATGTCCACAGGTACACTAGAATATCATCACTTTTAGCAAGAAAGGCTTCTTTTTTTTTTTTTTTTTTTTTTTTTAAATGAAATAAAGCGATATTCTTTTTCAGTAGCCCTCAGTTTTAACTGTGCTTTAGTCCTTGCTCGTGAATCTCACAGGTGTTGGCAATGCTGCAGACCTCTGAATTTCTTTGTGTCTTTTTAATGCAGTATAACTATGCTGAATTGTCTCCTCTGAACCCACTCAGCAATTCCTGCTGGATTGTTAAGGACAGCTGGGTTTTTTAATGTCATTTGTCTCATAGTATCAGCCTGTGCTGTGGAAATATTCATCTGAATTGTTTGCTTTTGGCAGTCAGGACAAGTTGCTTGCTCAGCCTGTGTAAAGACGAGTGGTCAAATGTATGAATACAATTCTTGCACTATCTTCCTAAGGTTTGGATGCTGAAACTGAAAAATTGAAAATGCTTCTAAAACAAATCATGGAAAATCTTGTGGCTTGTTCCTTGTAGTAAAAATTGTGAAAGACAACTCCCTCTTACTTGGATGAGTACAAAAGGGAGGGTGCATTTTGGGTATAGGAGATTTGATTTCAGCTCCTTATCACTTATTTGGTACAAACCAGAGCATTAAGGTTTGCCTTCGCTGGTGTGGTGACAAGCACCGTCCATTAAGTAAATCAGAAGAATTCCCTGGAAAAAAATAGTAAGTACATTTTTTTGTAGTCAGTAACAAGTCTTCAGCCAGGAGCCCGTGTGTTGGAAATGGAGTAGGAAAACCCCTTCCCTGATTGTGACAACAGAAATGCTCTGCAACTATTAGAACAGAAGGCAGCCAATAGCATTCATGAACCTCTGTAGAAGACTGTTTATACTTTCTGATGCTTAAATTGTTTGGAGAGGAAATAGTTTTCTAATGTTTACAAACAGGAAAAAACTGTCCACAGTTATATTTTGTACTTTGCTTATATCTGTCAGAACAGTTTATTTACATACCTGGTCAACTGCAATAAATGGCTGCTTCACTTGTTTCTGGTCTGTATAGTATTTTCTTCATGTACAGGTTCAGATCTTTTCTATAGGAAGATTCTCACCATTAGAAGTACTCACCAAATCAGTTACCAGCTTATGCTGTTTGTCTCACACTGACATTAACTGGGTTACATCCATGTATACCTTGCCTCAAGCTAACATTACCTTTTTGAAGTCTTGTCTGAACAGCAAAGCCTGACAGAGTTAATGCCATCTAGTAAAAGCTCATCGGGTTTTCCCTGTTCTTAGTATATTCATCTTTCAAAGGCAAAAAATAGAGATTGCAGTCTTGACAGTTCCCTGTGGATTAACACCATGGCTGATGTGCTGGAAGATGTGCTAAGTCAAAGGTCAGGTAAAACCCCAGTGACAAAGGAAGTAATCTGACAGTGAGTCTTTGCTTACAGCCTTTGTGTGTCTGTGACACAGTCATAAATGTGCTTATTCTGTTTCTAGAGGGGCTCTTTAGACCTCCCATATTTTATCTATGGAACCAGCATGTTCTGATTGCAGGGGTGTACAAATTTGAGGTCTGACTTGCACGTTCCTAATGAGTATTTTATTTCTCTGCTTCGGAAATAAAGACGACTTGACTTGAGCACACTTTGCAGCAGAGATGGGGGAGCACCCAAGGGTCTGTTGGAAACAGTTGGCTGTGTTCTCGGACAACATGAAAAAAAGAGAATAACTTGTCAAAATATAGTGGTATGGATAAAGAAACAGTTTAATTTTATCCTTTTTTTACAATATAATTCAAAGACAGTTTCCCTATGATGTAAAGTCTAAATTAAACCTGTTAATATTTATTAGACAAATCAATGGTTTGCTTAGGCTAATTGAAGTTTTATGGTACCATCCAGGCACATGTGTGTACACAGTACTCATGTAAACAATAGCAAGGGAAAATACAAGCAGTGTCTCACTTAGGCCTTATATAAAATCAGCTTAGTAGAGCAAGTCAACTTTACAGTGCAAATCTGAATGAGAATAAACAGGATTCAAACTTCTGAGTTCTGTTTTGAAGTTAAACTCTTAAAGCATAAGAGGAAGAGGTTTAAAATTTTAATGCAGTCCTGAGCACCACATCATTTTCTTCAATTTTGTAGAGGAAATGTAATTAGCAACACCAGTCCCATGTTTTTGCCTGTCCAGTCACCACGGCCAATGTACACATGCAGTGACTGTACAAAGGAGCCACACCATGGATGGTCCTAGAGCAGACAGCAACGAGCTAAATCCATTTTACTGCCTCCAGAAGACATCCTCCTACCTGCAGTACTAACTCCAAGGTATCTATCAAAGTCAGGTAACCTGGTCTATACAAGGCAAGTTACAGCTAAGTGTATAGACAGTAACTAAAGCTACTTCACTCTGACAACATCTCATGCAATTACCCTGCTGACAGTTAAATACAATGATAAACATGAGACAAGAAGCTGCTGAAGAACACAGCTGTTGAAGTACTTAAGCTTAGTCTCTCTATTTTCTCATTGTTTATATTCCCTTTACATCCAGGTGATAACAGTTGCTTGAGGTGTGCTTGATTCATATAAAGAAAAAAGAGAATTTAAGGCATGTTTAATATATTATGAAAAAACACTTACTAAAAATATGTGGACTCCCTTCTTTCCATGTAAATACAATGTAGAAAACAAAGTGTAAATTACTGAAACTAGCTGAGCTAGCTCATTCTGACCTGCTGAAAGAAATAGAGGGTGCCTGTCAACCTCAGAGAAACAAGCTAACTTCTTAAACAGCAAAGCAAAATTCATTCAAGAACACAGCTACTGCTTTTAGACCCTGCATTCATGTACACTTAGCAGTATTCTCTTATATGCATCTCTAAAACATTTAATTCTATCCTTCCAGACAAAACACAATTAAGCAGCACTCATGGAAATTGTCAGTTATTGCAAATCTGCAAACACAACTCGAAAGACACCCAATAGGGAACCAGAAGCATGAATCCAAATCTTTCTATCAATATGGCTAAGGTAAACGAAGAGAAACAAATGTATGTTGAAAACATAATTAACTCTAAGAATTTGGTTTGATATTTCAGGTCCTTTACATGTTTTGACTAAGAATACAAGCAGAGACTGTGCCAGTGTGTTATGTAGTGTAACATGAGCAGCTGAGGTATAATCTGTAAGCAGTTGCCATAAATATGCACAGGTATTCTTTAGAGGTTGTGGACTGGAGAACAGCAGAAGTCTGCTGTAACAGGACAGCACCTGTTACCTGCTGCACACAAACCTCCACTGCTGACAAAAAAAAAAAAAAAAAGTCCAGAAAAGGTGTTAGATATCAAGAATATCTATGTTCAATACCATAGTGAAATTGTCCTTTTGGTTAATACTATAGATCCTGTTAGTATTTGGATATACACATACAGCAATATGCACATCCAGAAGTAAATCTTCAAAGCCATTTTAAAAAAATAAAATGTTAAATTAGGAATAAGCTACATTGCAAGAAGCTTCCTGCAGAATTATATATTTAAGGTGATAATCTTTGAACTAAGACTTAATATAGCTATTGCGTTACAAAATGGCTTGCTGTGAAACTGTAATCTCAATTTTTCCCCACCCAGTCAGACACATCTTCAGGATTGTGATTCAATGATTGTTTAGCAGCATTTTTAGAGAACTGTAAATTCTTTTATTAACAGGCATTATAAACAGATACTACTACTTTTATTTAAAAACCATGAGTGCCACATTGATGAATATACAGCTCATGAATAACTTAGAAGTATTTCCCATATTAAAAGGCAATGCACACAGCATACAAAAAGTATACTAAACAAAGCTATGAGGATACGTGATTGAAGTGTCTAAAGTGATATATACAGTACATAATTAATGTTTTGTTTATATTCAGTACAGAATTCTGTACTGCTCTTCCCATTATGCCTCACTCTCCCCTGACACTGAATTTTGCACTTCTTCTTCCAAAATTGGTACAATCAGGTTATCCTTGGACATCAGATTATACTTCATCACAAACTTAGTGAACCGGTGACACAAGAAAGTTTCATTCTGGAGGTGAAAAAAGGGGAAAAAACAGTATGTACAGAAGGATTATTTTAAACCATTATGAGAAACGTGCTGCTATGTAATTGTCTCATATGATTTACAGGTCTTAGTCACGCTTAAATAGTACATTTATATTGCTTCTTTTGTATCTTTACTGCTTGCTTATAGTTATTACAAATACTAAGAAACCTACTGAAATTGAGGCTTCAGTCACAGCTCAATTTAATAGCACTTAATGCACGTAGGAGGAACTCCAGAACCATACTTCTAAGTATTTAAATTTATTCTTGTCTATCTCCAACACAACAGGGCACGATCATTTGACAGCTGTTCCAGAAACCTTAAGTGGGATTTGGCAAAGGTTTCCTTTTATATTTAGCTGTACCCCTTATCTATCTTTCTACTTTCCCATTAAAAAAGAGTTACTGGTGGTACACAAGTTGCCCTCAATTACTCTTATCCTTTACAGTTACACTGTTGTGCAACCTACTCAAACAGGAAATACATATATGTAAGCAGTACTAACTGCACTCGGTGCTTGAATACATTCAGGATTCTTAAATGCAAGAAGAATTCAAGTTGTCTGTAAAAAAACCCTCAAATTCTGGCCTTTTATCTAAATGAAGGGAAACCATAACTGAACACAATAATCACATAAATTATTTTTTATGTGTAGATGTAAGCATAACAGCTTTTCAGTTCTTGTAAAACTGGAATCTACTGTAATCAATTCTTCACTTGAAGATAGATCTTCCAGTAGGATTAAAATATTTTATACAATTCTATCACAGCTGTAACTTCAGTAAATGCCCTGCTTTCAATATGTAATTTCAAACTACTTACTTCATATTCATCAAATATCTGCCGGTGATGAAAATAAGCGTGTGAAAATATTCTGTAAATCCTTCGGCACACTGATCCTAATTTGGCTACAGAGGATTCCTTTATGCTAACCCTGTAAAGCAGCAGGAGAAAGGTTACACAACTGCTCTAAGGAAATGACTACTGAGACACGTGTTGACATAAATTTTGATTGTTAAAACTATTCTGTATAATTGCATATGAAATTCAGACTTGTTGATGCAAGCTCCACATTTACAAATTGTACTTGACTACAAAAAGTTCTGACTGTAATTAATCATCATCAATTACTCTAGTAAAGGCTGGTTTCTAGGTACTTGCAGTTTCACCTCCTTGTCTATACTGAATTCCTAGAGCAGCACAGCAGGGAGTTTTCTCTGATGTGACCTGCCCATTCAGTAGCCTGTCTCTGTCTTCTGTGCCTGCCATGTCCCACAGTAGGTTGGTGTTGGCTTCTGGAGGGTTTTGGTGCTGTGCTGTTTGAAGGCCTTTGAGGTGCAGCATCTGTCCAAAGGCCATCCTCTTGTTTAGGTAGGTACTACTCCAATGGAAGCCCTGTACCACTAACAGATATCACTAAAACGGTTTTTACTTAAAAAGCATCCCTTGGCTTCAGTAAATGGCAAACTATTTGAAGAAATCAGAATTCTTCCTTGGCTCACAAGTGGCAATAGGCCTCCCAGCTGCTAAGAGCTGCAGGATTTTTGATAGTTCCAACAGTAGTCCATGAAAAATGCATTTCACCTCTCCCTGAGCTTTGTCACTATATTAAGTTCTAACCTCCTCCCTCCTTCTCTCCCTCCTCCCAAGAGAAAATGTTTTTACCTGCTGGGAAAATATTTATTGCTATTCAGAAGACATGCAGCTCCATCAAGTGTGTGCCTGGTGTAGTCTATAGCAGGACACTACAGAAACAGACAGTGAGTGAGCACATGCTTACATTGTCAGAACTTGTTTAAAAAGAAACATTTTATTATAGTTCCTGATGCTTTGAACTTCACTGGTCATTTTTATTCCCAGGACTCACATAGCTTGTCTAAAGGTATAACTACATTTCCTCCTTAAGTGAGTAATTTTTTTTCTCTGCTTCACAACCCATGTAAATTATTTCAAGAAGAAAGTTACTATGGTAATGCCATTATACACGTGAGTAGTGAATTTTTTGTTTTTTCTTGAGCAAAGCTGTATAATAAAAATACATGCTAGGAGTGCACTGAAAGTAAAGATGATTGTTACCTCACAGCTCATTTGGTTTCCCACACAGTCAAGTTGCCAGACTTGCTCTTTCACAGGCTCTGAAACCAAACCTGCACCTAAATCTATCAGTGCTTTTTTGCTTTGGCAAAGAAAACTAAAATCATGCTGTAACTAAGTGTTTAACAAGCCATGCCTGGTTCTCCAACCAAGTACACCTAAAGAAAGGAAGATGAACTGAGCCAGACTGAGAGAAGGAATGTCTGTCCATTGTCCATCCACCAATGTCAAGAAAAAGGCTTGTCAGTTGTCCATTTTTGTCAACAGTTCAAGGTTCCATCACCCCCTCTCTGACCATGAGTTGGTAGCTACTGCCATGGAAAACAGGAGATGAATGCTGCATGCTCAGAGATAAAATGAAGGCTGAAATTCTCCAGTCTAGCTGAGGACAGCACTGCCAGACATGCCAAGATGCTGAGTAGGGATAGAAGTTAAAGGAGGGAGTGGGACATCGGCTAAATCAAAACATCTCAGGAAAGTAAAAGCAGAACAAAACAAGAAAAAAATCTTACAGGACAGAAAAGATAAGGTTAAAAAGAACCAATACCTTATTCTGGAAGGTGAAATACAAAGATAAATATGACAAACTGCATTGCCATTGTAACCAAAAGCGACAAAGACTTTCTGAAGGCAGAAAAAAAGATGTATCAAATGGTTCAAGAGAAGATCTGAACAAAGTTTAAACTAACTGGACACACAGGAAGACAAGCTAATGCCATGCTGATAAACCCACTTGACTAGAAACATTTTTATGACTCCACCACCTTTTTGGAGTAACTGCCCTAAGAATGAGCACATGCAGTCACGTTTGGAGTGTCAGGGCTACACTGTGGATCAGGGCCAATGTCTGAAGACGAGAGCCTATTCTCAGCATGGAATCTTCCAGCAGTTAAAGAGCTTTTTTCCATGGAGTTTCAGGCAGGCTCAACACCAACCCAGAGAGAAAAGGGGAATGTGCAATCCTGCTAATACTGAGGTAAAAAAGCAGTTCTTTTTACCTCAGCCTGTTCCTCTACACAACACTACAGAATGACAAAGAAGAGTAGCTAAAGTGATATTCCTAACTCATAAGCTCTCAGTTTGACTAGAAGCCACCTCTAACAGGCTCCCCATGAACATATGAACTGTTAAAGAAAATTCCTGTGTCACTGGAGTCAGTTTTCTGAAATACATCCATACCTCTTTGGGAGTTTTATGAGCTGCACAGAGAAAAATCCACTGTTCAGTTGCTGTCATCTGAGTACATGTGTCAGGGTGACATTCACTCTGTTAAAACAATTACTCAGTTAAGAAAAGAAACCAGCAGCAAAAGGAGCTGATCTTTTCAAGTCACTTCCTTGCCCTGTCCACCCCCCAAAAGCTTTACTTGCTATAAGCCCTTCAAATCTTACAAAACCTCCAGCCATTGCTTAGCCCTGTGTGTATATATTTAAAAGAAAGCTCTGCAATTTACATAAAACAAAAAAGTCTCCTCCCTGACAAAATACAATTCTCAAGAAAACAATTACCTGAAGTTTGACAGCTAGTCCATTGAGCTCAAGGCAGAATTGTCTAAAAGAAATCGAACACAGCAGCATCAAAATCAGCTATTTATTTCCTCACTGCAAGTATCTCATAAAAACAGGTTAGACATTCTGATCTTCAAACCAGCAGATGTTTTTTTTATTCAGCTAAGCAATTATATTTTAATTCTTCACTGAGAGCAGAGGCTGAGTTTAACATATCATCTAATGGAAATGATTAAGATACCAACTTTGTTATGAAAGAAAGAGCTATTTCACAAAGATTTAAAAAATTAAAAGAACACTTCAAGAAAATGAATTTAAGAGTGTGTTAAACTCATATAGTTGGATTGTTCCATCCTTTTAAGATGTACTTGCAATCAGTTAAGGGGTTAAAGTCCTATCTTCAGGTCAGTAACAGAGTGGGATCTCTGGAACACTGTTTTCACTGGAAGGCATCTGAAAGTGCTTTCTTCAACTTTACAGAACTCAGCCCTCCATCCTATAAGAAAGCTGGAGAAATTTTCCAAAATTCACAAGTGACAAGTCACTTCTATGAATCTAAAAATTTTGGAGGGGTATATGAAAGGACAGGGGAAATTCTCGAAATATGACTTTGCAACTGTATGTAGATACTTTTTCCTTTCTTGAGGATTCCCTGTTGTCTATTGAACTATTGCAGACCAGAGGAGAGAAAATGTGAGGCAAAAAAACAAGATGTCTGAATCTAGGAGGAGCTTACAACTGTTCTTATTCCAGATTATACTCAATAAAGTGAGAAGACATGCTTGCTTAAAAGAAAAACAAAAAATAAAAATCAGGACAAAAAGATTATTACGTATGTATTAATAACTACACTACAACTGAAAAATACTTTAAGGCACAACCTTCCAAGGCTGAACATATATATTGTACTGCAATTTAAAAAAACTCACAGAGGTGAACAAAAAGGTTTGTTTCCTTACAAGCAGAAAAAGAACTGCAAGACACAGTTATTCTTGCTGTCCCTGCCAATTTGCCTGCAAGTTGCAGAAAAAGCACTGGGAGCATCTGGAAATCACATTACTCATTAGTGGAGATCAACAAGTGACAATACTGTGAGAAATTGCTATAGAAATTCATTGCATTATCTTCATATTCATATTCAAGAAGTATACTTTCTTTAAAAAAAATTAAGATCAAAGCACATTCTAAATCTTTAGAAATAACAGGGAATTCAAAAAATAATACCAATATTTAACAGCGGAAAAATCAAGTTACATTTAAGTTAGTTTTGATGTGTAACATTCAAATAGGTTCACTAGCAGCATCAATGAACAAAACTTAGAACCAAAACAGAATGTTAACAAAAGATGGATTTTTACCTTAAATGTTCATACTTCCATACACCTTCATCCTGGCCTTCAGGAGGTTCAAGGATCTTATCAATGTTGGAACAGTCTGCCCTTATGTTTTGTTGAATATACTGGGGGGGAGTAGAAATAAAAGTAGATCTTGTTGTAATTACAGTAAGATGGTATATCTAGGACATTACATCTTGGAGGGGTTTAGTCTTTACTTAAATGATTGACAGACTAAAATGTTCAAAAGTAGATGGGCAGGGTAAGGAAACTGGCATTAAAAATGCCAGTTTATTCAATTAAAGAAGGTAAAAGAATGGAGAAACCCCCACCATTTTCTTATTTCTGATTTGTTTAAACCACACATGGAAATTTAAGTTATTTCTGCAAACAAAATTAACCATTAATTTGTTAATATACATAGGTGCTTAGGAAATTCACTGCTGTGCAGCAACACCCTAAGCAGATAAATACCAAGCCCTGCTCCATTTTATATACCAGAACACAAAACCTGGGAAACTGCACTCATTAACAATATTTCATGTAAGTAGGAATACCTGCTGGACAGCTAATGTACTATCCATTTCTTCAAAGGATTCATCAGGCCAGTTGTAGAAATCCTGTTTTGAAAAAAGAAAGTTTAAAGCAATTTAAACTTTAAATTTTAAACAGAGGGGGAGGAAGAAAGGCACACAATCTACAATAAGCCTGAGCATGCAGGAAAATAGATGGGAGTTTATACAATTCCAGGAAGCTGCAGCTGAACAGAAGCAGCACAGAGTCCTGGCAGGAAGAGGGTGAGATGGGATTTAGGCTCCCAGCACTGCATCAACAGCACACCTTGAAATGAAGAGCTCTGCATGACTCGGCAGGTGAACACCCCTGCTGCCCCACACCCTGCTCTAACACTGCAATGTATTTTTTACATTAAATACAGCACACAGCACCCACTGCAGGTGTTAGACCAGGTAGCAGCGGGGAAGAAGAGGTGTGTAGAGAGCAGCAGCACACACTGGTTATGAAACTAAAACTCCCAGTGGTGACACAGCAAGAAAAACATCTCTGAGCTGAGATCACGCAACGCTGTGCTGGCCTAACCTGGTACCACATTCCCACCTTACCCTTGGTAAGGTCAGTAACCCTTAATTAATTTACCAGGGTGTTTATCAGCCTTATTAATGATAAAGCCTCCCTGACGTTTCACCTCAGATCCAGCTGCACCTGTGTTCTGCAGCAATCCACAGGATGTGCTGCAGCCACGATCATCCCAACCATAGGCATTTTCTTACTGTGCATTTTTCACATCTAGAATTTGGTGCTACTCCCTCATATCATGCAGAGATGCTGCACATTAGCTTGCTGTAGCCATCCCAGTAGGTGCAATGACTCAGTGAAAATGTCCCAGCTGCAAAGCTCAGCAATCTGTTCCTGAGAGAGTAAGTCAGCTCTGGAGAAAATACCTCAAGTGCATATCCACTGTTGAAATATCATTACCTAACTGTATTTGCAAACTGAATAGCTATACAGTGTCATCCAAAATAAAACATTAAATATAGCCAACCACAAACAAAAATCACGTCTATAGAGAGGAATTATCATCACTATATTCAAAATTGTTCAATGTACATGAATATTTGACCAAACCTAGGTCTGTGTCCAGCTGTTTTTCAGAATACCCCAAATTTATCAAAGGTACACAATATTCTGTCTCCTTCATTGATGAAACATGCATAGAATGACCTGATTTACAGGATTGTGTAATAATTTTATCTCTATGCTATGACAAAGAACAGGAGGAGACATGTCAGACACTGCTCCTTTCCCACCATGCATTCTCCTCACAAAAGCAGAGGGGAAAGTCTCACATCAAGGTCTGACAGATCACCTCTCTGAAATAATCTAAAAAATGCAGTTTTGTGTTTGAGGTGTGCCTTTTCCAGCTGACCGTGAGACCGCAGAAACAAATGAATTCGATTTTGGTTAAGAGAAGCGATGTGACACCAGCATTTCCTTGTGCTCAGTTACGTAAGGAAGGATGACTTCCCTCTGGGATGGGCAGCCAGGTACGCTCGCTCTGACGGTGCCGAGCTCCCACCGGGAGCGCCGTGCAGGGTCACGAGCTCGCTCCCAGAGCGTGCTCTCGGTATTTTCACAGCACTAACAGCAACAATGTCTGACAGTACCGGGGAGCCGCCCTGCCTGCGGCTGCCACAGGTGTTCCCCGGCCCGGCCGAGGCCCCTGCGCTGCGGGACGCGGTCCCTCCCTCGGCCAACAGGGCCCGACGCGACCTCCACTCCCAACCCGCAGCCTGGAAGCCCCGGCGGCGCTCGGCGCTACCCCCGCCGCGGGGCCGCCGCCGCAGCGGCCTTTCCGCCAAGCCCGCGGGGAAGGAGCTGCCGCCGTTCCCGGCCCGCTCCCCGGTGGCCACCAGGTCTCGCCCGCTGCCCCGCGCCTGGCCGCTGGAACAAAGCGATCCCCGCAGTGGGGCCGGGGCCGCCGCCGCCCCAGCCCCGGTAGGCCTGTCGCGGCCCTCGGCGCCGCCCCGCCGGCCGCTGGGCCCCGGCGGCGGAGCTGCCCGTGCCCGCCCGCCCGGCGGCTGCAGGGGGAATGGCGGTGGCTGCAGCGACTCACCTGGGCCTTGGTGCCCGGGCGGTTCCGCCGGAGCACGGCCGTGCCCTCCGCCATGACCATAGCGACCGCGGGGCCCGGATGTGCCGCGGGGCCGCGCGGGGCGGGGCGGGAACACCCGTGGGGCGGGGCGGGAGCGGGCCCGCGGAGGGAGGGGCTGCACGGCCAGAACAGCCGCCGCGCGCGGCAGGGGCGGAAGAGCTTCTCGCGAGAGAAGGCGAGAAGCGGCGCGCGGGGGCGGCCGTGAGGGGAGGGCGAGCGAGCTGAGCGAGGCTTCTCCATTCCTTGCCCCTTCCCGTCTGACCCCGCCCGGCCGCGGGGCAGCGCCGGCGAGCCGTCTCCCGCGCGGTGCTGGAGGCCATGCGCGATACATTGTGGGCACCTGCGGGTCCCTTTCCTAGAGGAGAGTTTTGTATTCCTGAGGGATAACACTGACGCCCCCCCCTCCTCCCCAGACACACAGAGCCAGGAGTTTTGGGGCCGCTCGGTGTCGCAGCGAGTGACCCGGTTTGGGAGGCGAAGCCTCGCGCGGAGATTGACGGCCTGAGTGGCTCTGGAGGAAATCCGTCCTTCGCATTTCACCCCGTTTCATCAGCATCCCGCCCGCCAGCCCCTGGCTATGCGTGCACTCAGGCAAGGTTAGTCCTTGCTTGTCTCTGTACAAGTCCCTGGTGTTCTGTACAATACAAACCATACGGGTATGGATTTAAAAAATATTCAGAGTTTTATATTCAAGACTTATAGTTGTTAATTCTAAAAAAGATGAGTAAAAACCCACCCCTGCAACGGTTGTTTAGGGTAAAACAATTTTCAAGTAGGCAGGAAGCCTTTCTAGGCCTGCAAAGGCAGGACTGAGACAGCTGTGAGCTTGGTGTGCAGAGGGCACAAACTGCTCTGCTAATGGCAAACAGAGTTAGCTTAGGTTTCAAGGTTTACTGAGTCGGGTGTTGACTCTATTTGGGAAGAAAACAGAAAAAATACACTGTTACTTCATAGCTGGCTGATAAATATGTCTGCCTTAGAAGCAAGTTTTGGAAGACCAGAGTGATTATTTCTGTAGGATAAGTGAGAAGAAAATTATTTGAAAGCTGTTCTGTTTCTCGAAAATATATGGTAGAAATGGGTACAGAATAAGGAGGGGTGAATTGCTTCTGTGTGCAAGAACGATGGAGCAGGAGGTACGGAGGAGACACCTCCCTCACACAATCCAGGATAAATGATTACAGCTGTGTGGTGTTTCCTGCCAAGTGGAGAAGGTGCCACCTGGTGCTGTCCCTACTCCCACCGCATTTCAGGGTGAATGCTGCGTGTAGTGTCCCCCTTTATTCAATTATTTTGCTTTAAATAATACGTCAAACCCTCTTCCTTCTACCCGGTGAGAGTTACAATTTGTGAAACATTTTTAGCTCGAAAACACTGAAAAATCTCTAAGTATGCATTCCCGTCAGGAAGAGAAGTGCACTTTGAATCCTGGCTTTGCTTGGGCAAGGCCGTGAGCAGGAGCCTGCCTTGCTCCGGGGGCCCGCTCGGAGCCGAGAGCTGGGCAATGTGCGAGGGAGCAGAAATGGGTGACGGGGTCAGCGCCCGCCCCACCGCCCGCACAGGCAGCTCCTCATGTTACACTGTAACACGGAGCTCGCCGTTCCTGGCTCCAGGCACCCCGGGTCGGTTTGCAGTAGTTACTTTTTTACTCCCGGGCAGCATTCCTGCCCCAGGGATGTCAGCTATTCCGGTGGTGTGGCGAAACTCAGCTTGTGTAAGAAACCATCAAAAGGTTTAAAATGCTGTGAAAAATTGGTGTACTGGAATGAGGAGTAGAAATGGTCTGTTACCTCTTTAGACTAGCTGTATTCCAACGATTTTTTAAATTATATTGATATTATTATTAGCCAGTTTCAAAACACAAGCAGTTCTAGCTGCTTGAGTCCTTCAAAATTCAGCAGATTGTTTGCATTATTTTTTGTTAGAATTTTTTGGGGGAGTTTTTGTGTTGTTTTGTTTTTTTGGTTGTTTTTTATCTTTTCCTATCACCATATCCAAGGTTTAACATTAAAGCACAGAAAAAATAGAGACTTGACATTTCCATTTGTCCCTGACTTTCATTTCATGGCCATCTTCCTTTTTAACATGGAAACAAATCTGACAACTAAGAAATACGTCTCAGAGAAAAATATGTCTGTTAGCTCATTCTGAAAATGGTTCGTGTGTTTGCAGAAAAAATGAAAGAAATCTGCCTCGTTTGTTAAGATCTTGAATTCTGTAGGGTGTCTTGTGTTGCTCCTTGATAATTAACCCTGTATTTTTGGAAGATGCTTATTATTTTTATTTCACTAAATTTCAAGCTGGTTTTGAACAAAATCTGAACAGTGATTTTAATTTTTAGGTTTCAGCTGGCCCTCATTATCTTGTTCAATAATGAAAATTTGAATGTTTGGCCAATATTTTACCAACCATTCATGTGCTGTTAGGGACCTGGCTGTTTTTTCTGTTGGCATATAAATGTTCCATCCTTTTCTTCCTGTGTCAGGATAGCATAAACAGGGTGAGAAAAGCTTTCTGAAAACCCTACAGCTGCTGATAATGGAAGCTATTCTGAACTGTTGAGAAAAGAAAGTCACAAAAGATGGAGTCTACCTGGATTCCTTGTGATTCAGACAGTCTGAAGAAAAATTGAGGACTCTATCTCCTCAAAAAAGCAGGTGGAGCAATATGCAACATTTACACCAAAGCTGAAGTTTTGAAATCATCTAGGAAACAGTGGAAAGAAACCTAATTTATTGGGAAGAGCACAGCAAAGAAAGAGGGTTTGTGATTGATAGTCTGTCCTTCCCTGGAGAACCCGAGGGATATAGGATTTGGCACACAGTCATGCCCTGGGAGGCAGTAACAGCAGACAGATCACCTTGGCTGTGTGGCAGTTGCCTTGTCCTTGCTTGCAGTGAGAGCCTTGTGCGAGGATAGAATGTTCCTGTCAATCCAGCAGATGTTCCAGTGTGTCCTCCATTTGATTAGGCCTAGGAACACTATTTTCCCAGCATATCCATAAATTACTTTTTCCCATCAAGTGTGACTTCTAGTTTCAATCACTTATGTAAACTGTAGTAGATACAGCCATGCTAAATATTCTACTAAATAGCTGCTGAAAACCTGCTGGGCTGAAAGTGTGGGCTGAAGGTGGAGCTGGGGGCAGCCAGGCTGTGTGGTGAGGGCTCAGAGTGATCCTATGCAGGTCATGTCTTTTAGAGACATTATGGAAAAAGATGCTGAAATTTTAGGCCTAAACATTTATCTGTTAGCAGCTAATTCCTAGTGCATCTTGAGATGAGGTATAGTGTCTCTAAGCAGTTTGTAAATATTTAAAATACCTTCTCCTCTTTGGTTTGTGACTGCAGCAGACTGCCTTATCCTGGGAGATAAAGGCATGCTGGCTGCAGTGAGAGATAATGCTTCCAGGGAGTTTGTGTTTCATTGCACAATCAATTGTCTTGCAAGGTCCTTGGGGTGTGATTATCTTAAGTTTCAGCTTGAAAGTGCAGTGCTGTAACTACTGAAGTAAAATTGCAATAGGACAGATGTCAAGAAGTAGGCCTTTTATACTGAAAAGTGTATTTTTATTAATTTAGCATCTTTCCTGTCTGTTCATATCTCAATGGAAATTTAACCCCTGGAGCAGTGCCTGGTTTGTCTTCAGCTCCAGAACAAGCAGAGGTAACCAGCCAAGAGCAACCAGCCCAGAGCTGAAGGGAGTAAAAGGCATTGCAGCCAAGCCTGGCAAATGCAGCTCCTGCTGGAATAGCTGTGTCATCAATGGCATCTAGGGAAAAACGCGGCTCCAGCTCACCTCTGTGCTGTGCGGCTGATGGGAGGGACTTGCTGCGGCAGAAAATACATTGTGTTTTAAACCGTGTCAGAGCTTGAGTCCCACACTGCAGCAGCTAAATGGAGCTCTGAAAAATATTTTGTTACAGTTCTCTAGTTACCTCGGGATAAGGGTTATAATGTATTTAGCAGTGCTGAGTTCTTATCAGCACAACTGGAATGGGAAAGAAGTCCAGTTTAATTTCAGCCAAGGAAGTTTCAGCAGCACTAAGTCATTATTGACTGACTTCACTAAGACTACCCCAAAAGCACTTTAAGGTGCTGTCTGTTCTTAGGCTGTACTAGATCCCTCTGTGCACCCCAGCTCTGAAAGCCTCCTCAGCAACAATGTAGATTTGGGTGCTACTGCATGTACAACCCTGAATCCTCTTGAAGGCAAGAGGTGGCCAGAAATATGCAAATTTAATTGCTTCAGCCTTACCCAAGTCAATGTCTTACTCTATAAGAATGATATGTCAAGGATAAAGGAAATATAATTTGTCAAAGCAAGTCTCTCCTGAGTTGAGGGAAAGCTCAAGTTCTGGGTGTGATAGTGTGTGATAATCAGTAAAGAAACTTCACTTTAGATCAGCATCAGCCTCACTTCTGCCACATTAACTGTTGGGTGATTTTTTTTTTATTTTCTATTGGCAAAATTCCATGAGCAATAAGCGGGAATAACCATTAATTCTTATCTGCTTCATCTGGGAACTGGATGATTTTGTTCTAGCACAGACATGACTAATACCAAGCTTCTTCCAGCTGCTGGGGGGCAGGCTGTTTGTGGCAGAATGGTTTGTGTGCCTTAACCTTTCAGTGTTCCAGGATCTTCAGACAGAAGTTAAAAAAACCCATGCTATCTCAGTAGGCCAATGTACAAGGGAGCTGGATGAAAGTCCTCAGCAAGCTTGCATCTGTCTGGTAACCATTTTAAGCTCATTTCATACAAACTTGGGAAAAATAACATATTACTACCATTGAATGTTTCAGAGAGCTCATTACACAATTGAGACTCAGTTTCACTGAGCAACAGCAGAAACTGAGACAGAAGCAGAATCGTTTTATAAGTTTATTGTAAAGACCTTTACAATCTCAGTACAGAGTTAAGGATATAAAATGATGTTGTTTGGAATAATTAAGGCTGGTTGGTGGTCATCCAAATTTCACTGTTCAGTGGAACTCAAGCAAGAGCAACTGGTTTCTGACTGTACATATTTTTATTTGTGTTCCATCGTTACAGTGAGATCACAAATTATTTCGAAGACTCAATGCCTGTTTATTATAAAATAAAGGATATTATTTACATGATGAAAGAAAAATTTCAGCATTTTAGTGGAATGGATGACTGATACTGCAACAGGTTTAGTCCACATATTTCCCAAGAATGTCACCATCTCTAAACAAGTAGTAGTCCTGCAAAGAAAAGAAATGTTAGTTTCTGTCATGTAAGTATTTTTCTCGTTTAGCAAATATGTCTTGTTCTGAGTCAGCATTATTGCAGTCATTAAGTATAAAATCAAAAGCAAGCTAACCAAGAACTCAACATGTAGAGCTAGTCTTGAAAAAATTCTTTTTGTTCCTAAGATAATATTTGGGGAGCTTTTAAGTTACTACTTCTAGCAGTGTAAAGCACAAGAACTGTTAGAAAACAATTCTGCAGGCTTTCCCTGCCAAAAGCAAGGATGCTCCTAGGACTTTCTAAGCCTTTTTGGATTCCTTCTAATACGTGCTTGACATATGGAGCGTTCTGCCCACCCAGCAAAGGTCAGCTCAGAGGTTCCCGTGTTCGCTTCCTTTTATGCAGGGGCAGAAGTAGCAGTAGCACAGCTACCAGAAGGTGGCTGGATCCAGCTGCTCCCTTTTAACACCACAAAGTAATCACAGCATTTATCACTGGCATTTCAGGAACCATTCTGATTTGCACTCACAAAGTTGGGAAACCTACCTTATCTTCTAGTACGATCTTAGTACCACCATATTCTGGGAGCAAAACCTTTTCACCAACTTTTACACTCACTGGCTGAATCTCACCATTCTGAAAAAAGAAAAAAAAATCCTTACTTTTCCATAATATAAACAGATGTAACAGAATTTCTCCAAACTACAACAACCCATCCATGTAACAGACACATTCAGGAAATCACAACTCTGCATTTAGTTTTGACAGTAAATACCAGTGCAAGGTCTTTGCTTGACACACTGAATAGGACTTCACTTAAAGAACCATGAAACCCCTTTGGAAAATCAAGGGACCAAGTCCATTTCCATATTCTATAGCCAAGGATAATTTCCCCAAGTGCCAGTTAAAAAAGTACCTTCCTATTTCTGTAACTTTGATGAAGTCATCACTGTTGCCATCAAATCACTTGCTGAGAAACAACTGATAAAGGTTAATTAAATTTCTGTATTATAAATAAAACATCAACACATTAGTCAAATACTATCACCCTTTGACAATATAAACCTTTAAAAATCAAATCCTGACAGAAACCAGCCTGGGACATAGAGAGATTCATGGTAAAGAAGGGCCAAGGCAATGTGCCAAGTTGAAATTTAACCTGTTTATCAGTGTTGCTACTGACTGAACACTGCTCTGGTGGGGAACCAGCCCTTCTGATGTAGAAGCCCCCAGGCACTGGTATTTTTGTGAACTGTCTTCTTTTATTTCCAAATACATATCCAATGTGCAAAATTAACAAGCAGTTATTCAACGCTTATTTCTTTGGATTGCTGACTTTTATTAGCCCAACAAACCTAATCCTTATGGACAATGATATTTTGCACAGTACAAGACAACCAATACCACATTCCAGGGTTCCACACAGGTCACAGACATTTGGGCATAATTTTAACAAAGAAGTCTGCTGGTCCCTCAAGGTTTTGGCTGAGAAGTGATGAAATATGGTATCATGCAGAACACTGTCTACATATTTAAAATAAACACCAACACTTGCCCCAAAAAACCTCCCACCATTAAGCAAGCAAACAAACCCCACAAAAACCAAACAGCAAACAAAAGAAACCCCACTCCATTTTACAAATGATGAAAGAAACGCTGGAATTCATTTCAGGACAACTTGAGATTTCTACCTGCTTTTTGAATCTCCACTTGCAATTTCGGCCATCGCAGTCATCCAATTTGGTGAGCTGTCACCATGTTTGCACTATAACTGTCCCACTCTTACGGTAATATTCCAGCCACCACTGGTTCTACCCAAATGGAATGCTTCAGGGTAATTACCTTTCCTCTGGCTCCAGATCCAACTGCTACTACTGTTGCTTGTAGTACCTTCCCTTGGGATTTTTCTGGTATCATGATTCCTCCTTTGGTTACCGTCTCAGCCGCACATCTCTCCACCAGCACACGATCAAAGAGGGGAAGAAATTTCCTAAATGCTTTTCCTGCCTGTGGAAGTAATTGTACATTGTAACGAGAGAGCCATCACAACAAAAACTGCAATTAAAATAAGTTTTAAAAACCCCAACACATACTGATTTCTCTTTTGAGAGAGATGACTTGTGTAAGACAACTGCTGAGCACTTATTTAATAGTAGCACACAAATGCCACCTCTGATTGCATCAGAAACTCCTGACGGCAGAGGCAGATGCTGGGCAATGCTGACAATTGGGCCGCAGGAAGATGTACTCCAGCTGGGGAATAAACCACCCGTGGATGGAGCAGACTCCTCTGTCTGGAAAGGCCTCTAGGCTTTTAACACCAAACCCTTAGTTCCTATAGCTTTATGAGCATAATTATTGATTATATGTACTGTATTTCCCCAGTTTAAAATCACATCTAGTGAAGACTAAGGACACCTTGGGAGGCCGCATTTGTACTTGTGAAGAGGCTTACATTAAAGAAGCATAAGTCTAGCCAGCTGCCCCATTGTCAGTCTTTCTCAGCTGCTTTCAAGCATTACTCTTTCACAAAAAATTGGTGAAAATCCGCAGCCTGAGCCACAGTGCTGCTCCATATACCATCTTCTACAAATAGATTCAGAAAAAATTAAAATAAAATTTAGGCCAAGCCCCTGAAAATAAGAAGAAAAGAATAATACCCTTCTAGCTTAACTGCTTTGGTATCTGCTTCTGCTTAAGCAGAGTCAAGGTGAGGGGTTTTTGTTATGTTGTTAGGTTTTCCTTCACATTCGGTTTAGGTTTGGGGGTTTTTTGCAGCTAGTTACTGCTACCTGTCTGCATTTCAGAACCAGCAGTCTAACTCCCACAGGCGAGATAAATGCAAGCATATGCATTCATCCCAACACGCAGGGGTCAGGCAGAAGGAACTTGCTTTGATTTAGAAGGAATGATATGGCAACTTGCCAAGTCACATGGAGATAGTGCTCCACTAGACAGGTACGCAGAGCCCACACTCAGAGAAAGAGCTAGAAGGGCCTGGCATCCGTGTGCCCTTCACTGGCACTCATCGATATCCACACACTCTTGAAAAGTGGCAGAAAACAAAGTCACAGGCAGAGCACGAACAAAAGGCAGCACATGGAAGATGCTGTGTTCAATTGCTGTCAGGAGCACAGGGATGGAAGATCACTAAGGGAAAAGGCTGCTAGTTGTCTACGTTTTCATTCTGTGAAGACAATATCGTTCATCTCTTTTTTAACGTTACCATAAGAATTAAGTATCACTGCAAGAAAAGGGCAACTTAAATTCTCCTTCTTCTCTATAAAAAAATGTACAGAAAGAGCGCTCCAGAGCGTGGCATGGGTGTGTTTTCTATCTCCGCGGAGACCCACCGTGGCCTGTGCGGCCTTGCCCTGCAGCGCTGCTGCCGCGGAGCTGCTCCCGTTACTGCGGCGGGGAGGAACCCTGACACCGAGTGCCCGCGCAGCCAAAAGCAGCCCCTGCAAACCTCCGGCCACGTCCTGCCCCGCAGCCCCCGCGCCTGCCGGGGGAGTCGCTTCTGCCCCACGGACTGCGTGACCTTGCAGCACCGCCAGCCCCCCGCCTCCGCCTTCCCCCGTCCCTCCCGCGCCCCAGCGCTGCCCGCGGGCACGGCACGGACTGAGTACACCCGGCCGCGGCGGCGCAGCCGCGCCTGCTCAGGGGCCCCAACAGCGACCCAACCGCAGGGAGGAATAGAGGCGCCGCCAGGCCCTCGGGCTGTCCATCCCCGCAGCGCCGGACACGCTGGACGGGGCAGCCCAGGAGCGGAACCGCAGGAGCGATGCGGAGATGGCGCGGCGGCCCCAGCACTCACCATGATGCTCCCGCGCCGCCCGCACCAAGTGACCGCGCCGCCACCAGCACACACGTGAGGAAGGTCACGGCGTGCGCATGCACGACCGGCGCCCCGCCCCGGGGCGGGGCAGACCCGACCCCCTCCACCGGCCCTGGGCCCCTTTAGTGCCGCCGGTTTTTTCCGAGCGCTGCGGCTCCGTCCCGGTCTCGGGAGCGGCTGCGCTCCGGTGGCACCGCGGACCCACCGCGCACCCCCCGGCACAAAGCCCCCGGCGCCACGGGCCGGGCCCCGCACGGAAGTGAGGTCAGCTCACCCCTGACCCGCGGCGAGCATGAGCGTTCCAGAAGGTTCTGGAATCTGCGGGCCCCGGAACATGAATGGCTCATGCTGCAGCCTTTAGCGCATGCGCAATCTTAGCCCGCGGCCCAGCGCGGCGGGCGGGCTGTGGGCGGGCGCGGAGGCCATGCTGGTTCCGGGGCCCGGCGGCCGGAGCCGCACATGGGCCGGCGGCGGCTCGGGGGCGGGGCTGAGGTGGTGAGTGCCGAGCGCCGCCCGCCGCCGCCGCGCCAGACGTGCCCCGCGAGTCCGCAGAGCCGCGGTGCTGCTCCCGCGCTGCCGCAGGTGAGCGGGAACGCGGCCGGGGCGCTGGACCCGCGCCGCTCTGCTCGGCCTGGGGAGGGCACCGCGGCCCTAGCCCTGTGGCCGCAGTTACCGCAGGGCCGCGCGCCGGGAGCGGCTGGGCCCGGGCGGCGGGAGCGGGGGGCGGCCGTGATGCAGGCGTTGCGCCCGGGTGGCGGGAGCTGGGCCCACAGGCTCCTGTGGGGTGGCGGTGGCGCGGCGGGCCCGGCGGGCGGCGGTGGCGAGCGGCGGGCGGCGCTGACCTTGCTGCGCGTGTCCTGGTGCAGCGGCCATGTGGCCGCAGGGCCCTGCCCGGCGTGGGGGCTCCGGCGGGCCCGGGGTGGCGGCCGCGGTCTTGTCTCTTTTCTCTGCCCTTGATGGCATGGGGGGGGGGCCTGTAGGAACCTTCCACGAGCTCCCCTCGTTAGGCCCCGCTGCTGAAGCCGCGGGCGGGCGCGGCCCCCGCGCTGAGTACATGGAGCCGCTGGCGCTCCGCGGTGCCCTCGCCGTGTCCTGCCCCGCTCCGGGGGAGGCTGGGCGGGAGGAGCTCGGAGGTGCTGGAGGCCGCGCAGGGAGGAGCTGCTGCCGCGCGGGTCTCGGCGTGAGGATCGGGGATACCCAGCCCCGGTAGTTGTAGTTGCCTCTGTGCCTTGATTTTAGCCAGCCGAAAAATTAAAGATTCGTCATGCCTGCTGTACTTCCTGAATTTGTTCCCTGCTTTTTTCCTCTAGAAGTAGCTGTGCAAACCATAATGCTTTTTTTTCTTCTCTGCGTTTCTTTTAATATTTTAGACATGCTCCGTTTATCTACAGTACTCCGTCAGATAAGACCAGTGTCCAGAGCCCTCGCCCCCCATCTAACACGAGCCTATGCAAAAGATGTGAAGTTCGGAGCAGACGCGAGAGCTCTAATGCTACAAGGAGTAGATCTTTTAGCAGATGCTGTAGCTGTCACCATGGGGCCAAAGGTAATGGAAGATCTGGCCTTTATGTTAGCACAGACCTGACTGAAAATACTGTAACAGAGGACAGTTGTGAGGTTTCTCTCGGTGAAGCTGCACGATTGGCTTTGTAGAACTGCAATGCAAAGGGGTAGGGGCATGGACAGGCTCCTGCAAGCAGCTATGGTTTCTTGTTTGTCACCAAAAGTGGGACAGTAGTGCGTGTGCTTTTCATAGTAACAAAGTAAAATTACTTGGATTCCTGTGGAAGGTACAATATATTCGTCTAAAGAGTTTGAAGGTTAAGGAGATGTGCATAATGTGTTACCAGCTCAGTTGATAACCTGTAACAGTGCAGTAGATAGTGTAACTGTCTGTGTCATGGGGTAGTTTAATTAGCATGTGGGTGGCTTGGTTGGGGTTTTTTTATGGTGTTTGTTCTGTTCATAAACTTATTTTTTTTTTACAAATTACAATTTTATATTAGCTTGCCTTTTAATATTAGCAAATTTTAAAAGCCATCCATAGTGCAGTGTTGAGTTTTCAATTGTGAAAACTAAGTGAAATTTCGTGGTAGTGGTATTCATTTACGTTACCCTATATTCTGTCCTGTAAGGGAGATCTGGGTTTCTCAGAAAACCAGCTATGGTATTCTGCATAGTCATGCAACGTGTAGTAGGGCTTGAAAATGAGATTCCTCTTTTTGAGGAAGAGACACTGATTTTCTTGGGGTTCATATGAGTATCTGTTCTCTGCAATAGCATGTGCATGATAGTTCTTCTGAGGGTTATTTGTCCTCTGTAACAGTATTCATGTATTTTCTGCACTTTTTTAGTGCTCTGTCAGCTTTATTCAAAGGCAAAAATGCCATAAAACTGAGCAGATAAAGGTTAAGGAATAACTATGTCAGGAAGCTGTAGCTACTTCCATAGAGGAACAAAGTTTAAGTGTAGTTGGTTAATTTAACTCATTGTTTTTTGATCAGGCTGCTTTGTGAATGCTGAAGCACAGTTCTAATCCACTGGCTAAAGAGCAGTTGCTGATGCAATTTCGTGTAACCTTAGGGGATTTTTGTCTGTTTTGCTGTTCTCCATGTATTTGTAAAAGTGGAGGGGTTGTATTGCAGTGTCTGATTCTGCTTCTGGCATTTTTAAGAAACATCACTTTGGTGAGGAAACTTCTTTGGCACTACATTTTAAGGAGCCCAGTTTGCAGTCTCACACAATCTTTTGGTACTGCTCCAGCATGTGGAACAGAATTGGTTTGTGTGGGACCTCAGCTTCTCAATATGCAGGACCATTTTAAATGCTTGTGCAGTTACTGCTGGCGTTTGTTCTCTCCTTCAGGAACACAGACAAGCTGAGGGCAAGCCTTTCCATGTGATTAATTATGTGTAGGTTTTGTTGTGCTCCTCTTCTCAGAGCTGCAAACCAAACATTAGGAATAAGATCATACCAAAATAAAATCAAGAAAGCTAGGAGACATTATATGAAAAATGTACTGGTAGCATGTTCCTCCAGAGAGGAGTTTGCTTCTTCTTGAATCACTTTTCTGTTTAGAAGTGCAGGTCAAATAAGGTAGTAGTAGGGAACTCATTATTTTGGCATAACTGTTCCATGACACAGAGGTAAATTGCCGTAAGCTCTTGCCCAGGTTCAGTCTGAGTAACTGAAGCAGAACCTTTCCTTGTAGCTGCTGGGGTAGCTGTGCCTCAGGAGCAGCGTGGCCTCATCCCTGGCAGGCAGCCAGAGCTGCTCCAGGCACTGAGGCAGATGTGTGCGGGCTCTGAGCAGGGGAGGGGCACAGGGCACCACAGCACTGGGTGCACATGGGAATCCTGGCCTGGCTCGCCTGGCACGTGATCCCCACCCTGGGCTGGGAGAGCTCTGGCAGGAGCCGACAGACCAGGTGAGGGGACTCGTGCGGGGCTGGCTGGGACAGAGTGCTGAGGTGGGGCAGTTGCTCTCCCTTCCCTCTCTCTGCAGCTCCAGCTGTCAGGACAGTGGAGTTTGAGGGCAGCACTAGACCAGAGGTGGCTCCTTGTGTTTGTGCTGCCTCCAGCTCAAACTGGAGCATGACTGCTTGGGGCAGCTGTGGCTGTTGAATTCATCTGTGAACGAGCAGTGTCCTTGTGCAGGTGCCTTTGGTCCCTGTGTGGTTTGCCACGTTAGCTGTGTCTGTTGGGTAGAATAGTGCAGTTTTTCAGTTGGATCCAAATGCAAACTAATGTGAGAAAAGCTTGCTAACTTGCAGTGTTTGAGAAATTATTGTAACGTATGAACACAAATTTGAAGTGTTCTCAGTTCTCTGCTAATCACTAATGAGGTTTGCAGGGCTTTTTTTTCTTCTAACAGCAAATTGAGCTTGGTATTGTTTTCCAATGACAAAGAATGTTTGTTGTCTGAACATTTATTGTCATACTTATTTATTGACTGATGAAAATTTTGGAAATTGATTCTTTGAGTCGCTATATTTTAATTTTGGGGTCAAATGTTAGCATTAGAGGGAATCTTTTCAGGGTTTTTCTGTAAGATCAGTCTTGCTGAGTTGCAGACTCATTAAGCATTATGGTATTAAGCATTATGGCTGAAGAATGGAGCCTTATTCTTTGAGCCATTTTTCTGGTTTTAGAGAGCCTTGGTATTAAAGTGTGTGCTTGAGAAGTCCCAGCTGAATGCCCTGTGTCAGGTGTTCAGCTCTGGCTGTTCAGAATTTTCAGCTCAGCTCTTGAGAATAACATGCTGTGGGTTGGCTTGGATTTAAAATTTGTTGTGTGTCCCCCAGGGAAGAACAGTTATTATTGAACAAAGCTGGGGAAGTCCCAAAGTGACAAAAGATGGCGTGACAGTAGCAAAGGCAATTGACTTGAAAGACAAATACAAAAACATTGGAGCCAAGTTAGTTCAAGACGTTGCCAACAATACCAACGAAGAAGCAGGAGATGGTACCACTACTGCAACAGTCCTGGCACGTGCTATTGCCAAGGAGGGCTTTGAGAAGATCAGCAAAGGAGCCAATCCAGTAGAAATCAGGAGGGGTAAATTTTTTCTGTTGCTTTTAATGTCTGATTGCTGTCTTTTATTTTTTATACTGTAGATTTGATTTGTTTTCTGTTTGAACAGCCACCATGAAAGGTTATATGAAGTGATGTTTAGAAAACACAATTTTTTCTTATACTGTGTACTCTGAATAATCAGTAAGTTTTCTAATCATGGTGCTACTTTACATGCAGTCAACTTATTTAATTTGTTGTAGGTGAACTCCAGTTAAAGGCATTTCTGCATTTAATTAATACAGTAGCTAGGTGAACAAATCTGTGGCAAATTTTGATAATGACAGAATCTCACACTAATTTCAGAAAACCTATTACTACATATACAAAAGACAGTATGGAACAAGAACTCTCTGGTTTTGAACATGCAAACAGTGCATTTTTGCAGTGTGGACTTTTGTTTGAAGGGAAACCTGTTTCTTGTGGTGGGTGGGTGTTTGGTTTGTGTTTTCTGTACCTTGTTTTGTTTACTCACAAGTGCTCTGTCCATCTTCAGGGGTGATGCTGGCAGTGGATGCTATCATAGCTGAACTGAAGAAGCTGTCTAAACCTGTTACAACGCCAGAAGAAATTGCACAGGTAAGAAAAAATACAATAAAATGTATCACAAATTTAGCCAGCTGTTTTTCAGAAAAAGTTTAGTGAGGTCAGGTTTATTGAAGTTAGGTTGTGTGCATCTGACACTGTTTTCTTTATCAGAGGATTCTTCAATTGCACTGCTAGAAGCTAGTTCAGAAGTAGGCAGAGTTTTTCATCTTAGGTTTCATTCTAAAGTGTGGTCTTTAAAACATAAATGTGTTTTCTTGGGAAGAATTGATGGAAGCAAAGCTCTGTTGAGAATGGAAGTGATGGCAGAGTACTGAGGGTGTGGCAGATCTGCTGTGTGAGATCAGGTTCAGGTGTGTTGGTGGTTCTGGGTTATTTGTCCCTGTGCCTGGAGATCACCGGAGTGTGAGCCCAGTGCAGGGAATCTGGCTCTGTGCTGTAGCTGCCCAAGAGCCTGAGCCCTTCTAACAGAATTCCTGGCTCCTGCTGTGAGTGTGCTGCAGTCAGCTGCCCTGCCTTGTTAGAAATGTGAGCATTGCAAATGGTTATTCTGATTTTTTTTTTTTTATTGAGAGAAAACACCTTGCACTGGGGAAATGAGATTAAATGTCTTACTCTTTCAGGTTGCCACAATATCAGCAAATGGAGATCAGGAAATTGGCAATATAATCTCTGATGCAATGAAAAAAGTTGGACGAAAGGGTGTGATCACTGTCAAGGTAAGAACTGACCAACATACCAAGTGCCAAGTGACTGTCCCCTGCTAGTGTTGGCTTTTGTCACATGTGATGCTGCTGCTGTAGCTCATGCTCCATAATTCCCACCATAATTCCTCCCCAGCTCCTTTCAATCAGAGTTTGATCACTGTTCCCTCTACATTCCTTCTATTTTGGGGAGAAGCACATGAAACTGATGTGGGATCCAGAGCCTTTCAATATGTTGTGCATAATATGCTAAAACTGTACTTTTGCTTTTGGTAGCAAATAGGGGACTTTTTAATGCAGGCTTTCTTGCATCTAAACAGGATGGAAAAACTCTAAATGATGAACTGGAAATCATTGAGGGTATGAAATTTGACAGAGGCTACATCTCTCCATATTTTATTAACACAACTAAAGGTGAGTTAACAATAAGTCATGTCAAATACCTTACAGTGGTTTGGTCAGTCAGAACTAATGGCATTTATTAAAGGCTTTGCAGTCCCTTATGCTGTACAGCACAGCAAATAGAGCAGGAGGTCCTTCCCCAAGAAAACCTGAACTTTGTAAAAGCTTGGAGTTTTGGGGGTTCTTTTTTCTTCTCTGCAAAGTGTTCCTGTGAACATCAGGCTGGCCTTGCAGTGCAGCAGAACAATGTAGAATTGAGGGTAGACTCTTGGGGAAAACAAGTTGTCTCTTTTTTAATGCAATTGGAAAGTGCAGCTGTTGCTCCAAAGCAGCTGCTTAAGTTTAAAGAAGGCTTGATATGTTTTTTGTAATGGAATTGTTCAGATAATGCATGTTGTTTCTGCAGGGCAGAAATGTGAATTCCAGGACGCTTATGTTTTAATTAGTGAAAAGAAAATTTCTAGTGTACAGTCCATAGTTCCAGCTCTTGAAATTGCCAATGCCAATCGCAAACCTTTGGTCATCATTGCTGAAGATGTTGATGGAGAAGCCCTCAGCACTCTAGTCTTGAACAGGTGAGGCTTAAAATCCATTTTTTCCCTATGGTGTAATGCTGTTTGTTCTCTTACCTGTGCCAAAGAAACATCAGCTTCTAACATCATCATGCTTTGTATCAACTCAGACAGAACTTCCATTTTGTCCTAATTACCTTTTTGAGAAAAAACACCTCAGTTGGTGATGGTCTCTTTGTTTGCTTGACTGTTAGAGCTGCACTGAAATAATTTGGCTAAGTAATTAGACTCATTCTCTGAATTTTTCTGTTTAGACTGAAGGTTGGCCTTCAGGTTGTTGCTGTGAAAGCACCAGGTTTTGGTGACAACAGGAAAAACCAACTTAAGGACATGGCGATTGCTACTGGTGGTGCTGTAAGTAATAATGTTTTAAGTAGTTTTTTGCTCCAAGGAATGTTAATGCTTTTTATGGAGGAAGACACTGTACATTTTTAGGTCCTTGGCTTGTATTTGCTGGGTTGCAGGCTGTGTTTTGTTCTTTTAAAAATGTAACAGTAACTGTATCAATCTTCCTGTTTTTTCAAAATGCAGACACTGATAATTGCTGTGTAATACAATCCTGGCCAACCCTAAGTGATCTTATAACTGACTGAAGTCACGAGATTTCTTTGCAGGATTTAGGTTTTTAAGGGGAAGGAGGAACTCCAAGGCAAATTTTGCTTTTATAAAACTGATTGTTGTATTTGCCACATCTGAGTCCAGGCTATTGTGAAACAATTTAAAATGTTTGGAATGGACTGAATGAATTCTTTTACTATTAAACTTTGCATATATTTGATGCATTGATTAATGTCCTTATAGCTGCCCTTTTTTAATATACACTTCAAAATCATACAATGATATTGGGACCCAGAGGAGGCTGTTGAAATAAAATTTGTTTAAGGTAATGGCAGCATAAAGCAACAAACCAGCAAACTGTTCTAAAGTCAGTGACGTGTCAATATCTGTAACTTCTCAAAGTACAAGGAGATGACCAGTGACAGGACCCAAGGAAACACCATGGAACTGTGTTGGGGGAGGTTTAGTTTGGGTGTCAGGAAGAGGTTCTTCACCCAGGGCGTGGAAGTGCAGTAATGTGGTTATTTTGCACCATTAGCCTGCTGTATGTGTTCACGTACTCATACATTAAAAAACCTGATGTGTGGGGAACCTGTGAATTCCAGCTTTTCACATAATTTCTTTCAGGTATTCGGAGAAGAGGGTTTGAACCTAAATGTGGAAGATATTCAGCCTCATGACTTTGGTAAAGTTGGAGAGGTCATTGTGACAAAAGATGACACCATGCTCCTTAAGGGGAAGGGTGAAAAGGCTCAGATTGAAAAACGCATTCAAGAAATAATCGAACAGCTAGAGGTTACCACCAGTGAATATGAAAAAGAGAAACTGAATGAGCGATTGGCCAAACTCTCTGATGGAGTAGCAGTATTGAAGGTATTAAGAACTTGATAAAATGATGAACTAAAGCTTAGGCTTCTTGAGTGCTGAGGTACAGAAGAAGACTGCCAGTATGGGAGAGGGTGGGTTGGCTTTCTGACACTTCTTAGGCATTTGCTGCTTAATTTGGTGGCAGCAGTGCTGTCCCAGCTGGGCTCTTGTGCGGACCTTGACGTGCTGCTTGCTGCTCGCAGGTGGGCGGCACGAGCGATGTGGAGGTGAACGAGAAGAAGGACAGGGTCACTGACGCCCTGAACGCCACACGCGCGGCCGTGGAGGAGGGCATCGTCCCGGGCGGGGGCTGTGCGCTGCTGCGCTGCATCCCAGCCCTAGATGCCTTAACTCCAGCCAACGAGGATCAGAAAATTGGTAAGCAAGTAACTTAAAGATGTGTGTAGAAGTGATACAAGCAGCCTTTCTCTTGTCCCGAGGCTTTATCAGGCGGCTTCCCGTGAGTTTTTAGATGCTTGATCTTGGGAACATTGCATTTCTTTGATGTGGTGGTCTCTGCTTTTGAGTAGGAAGGGTTTTTTTCACTGCATTGCTGACTGGACTGTGTAAGACCCAGTAATAGTAAAGCAGCAGTATCCCAGCAGAGAGTGGCAGGTGTTCAGAGTTGGGAGCTGGCTCTTAAAGTCTTTGAAGACAGAAGAAATCTAACAATACTCAAAAGACTCTGTGGCAAATCAAGGGGAAAAAGCCTTTGTGTCATGTTACACATAAATAGAGTAATAATACTCCTTACTGCTTTTTGTAGAAGTAAAACTAAAATGTGCATGAGTATCCTGCAGAGATTTCATTTGTTGGCAAGTGTCAAGTAGCAGAGAACCTTTCATCCTGGAACATCATGATAAAAATAGCTTAGGTTCTTTCTTGATGGGTTTTCTCTTTGTATTGATCTCCAGTACGAGGACATTCCTTGGCAGTGGGAGTGGTGTTCGTACATGGAGCTCCAACTATCCTGTTTCTTGCAGGCATTGAAATAATCAAGAGAACACTGAGAATCCCAGCAATGACTATTGCAAAGAATGCTGGTGTCGAAGGATCATTGATAGTTGAAAAAATCCTGCAGAGCCCATCAGAAGTTGGCTATGATGCAATGCTTGGGGACTTTGTAAATATGGTAGAAAAAGGAATCATAGACCCAACGAAGGTAACCTAAAGATCTTAATTCTCAGCTTTGCTTCCTCCCACCTCCTGCGATGGTCAGCAGGTTTTAAGTTGTTTCTTTTCTATTTTTAGGTTGTGAGAACTGCTCTGATGGACGCCGCAGGTGTTGCGTCTCTCCTATCAACAGCAGAAGCAGTGGTGACTGAAGTTCCTAAAGAAGAAAAGGAGCCGGCAATGGGAGGAATGGGTGGGATGGGCGGAGGAATGGGAGGTGGCATGTTCTAATTCCTGGGGTAGGGATGCATCATGAGCTGTGCTGTTGGAGACTGACAGTTCTGACTTCAAAAACTTGAGCTATCAGTGTGAGAGGATGGATAGTGACTGAAGTGAGGCTGGTGTTGAAAAGAATCACTGTAACCATCAGTTACCGGATTTCATTTAACACACGTGTAATTGTTTACAGTCATTGTCCATGCCTACAGATAATTTATTTTGTATTTTTTGAATAAAGACATTTGTACATTCCTGATAACTGGGTGCAAGATCCATCTACCAAGGTCCTGATTTGAACTTAATTAAGGCACTTGATATTCTATTTCAGAATTTCTTGGTGCTTACCAGTACTAGGAAGAACTTGGAAGCCACTGTGCGTGAGACTAGACAATTGTGTACGAAGTAGGCAAATAGAGTTATGTGACCTTTATGTAATAAACTGCTCAAAAGTTACAAAATGTATCATCTTCTTCATCTGCACACAAAGCCATAGTTATGGGAGATCCTGGACAGCCTGCTGCTGCTTCTAAGATTTAGTAGAAATTGACATTTATGCTTGAAAAAATGACAGGGCATTTCACTCCCAGAAACATTCCTTTGTCTAGAATGTTTCTCAGAAATGCAAGTGCTTTAATTTTGGTAAGAAATATCTAAGCTGAACTGCACTACAGTTCTTTGAAATATTAAACAATGCTCTGAAAACAAGGCACGTGCACTGACTTTATTTTGCCCTATCTGGTTGTTTCACATGCTGGAACAGGCCCAGTGTACCTTTCACAGTCCCAGGGGAAGGGAAGTGCCCTGAGGGCATCAAACAGGTAAGTCTTTGCTAAGAAAGTTCTGGGGTTTTTAAATGGTTCCTTTGCTCAGTTACAATACCTGGTTACCTCCTCACCTTGAGCCTTCCATTCTTACCTTCCTCCGTTCTGGTCAGGGGTAAGGATTTAGTTATTTTGTACTAGAAATGTTGCTTTGCCCCTTTCTGTGGTCTTTGACCTGACACCACTACTAATGTTGTGTATGTAGTTTTTTCTGCTTTCCAGCCTGTAGAACAATGGTGTGCTCAAACTTGTGTATGTTTATCTCTGTCTCAACAATCAAAACTGCTTTACAACTTCTCAGTTCTGTACAAAAGACCTTAATCTAGCTGTTGCTTTCCCCAGCTTCCTGTCCTTAAAAACTTTCCTTCCACATTCTAATTTTTAAGTAAAATGGTCTGAAACTGTTTCAGGGCTGTCTTTATTTTGAAACATACCTTTCTATGTTACTTAATATGCCGTTCTGTAGTAACCATATGAATTACATACGCTGCAGAGAGGAGCAGCTTCAGCACTTGGCCTGAAGCTTCACCTAATTTCAGTAAGGAAAGTGGGTACCGCAAAGCAGCATAAAGTAAGGATTTATAATCTGTTCAAACCTATTCACCTGTTTTTTTCAGAGACTGGGAAGAGAGTATTTCAGGAATAGAAGTACTGAATGTGTATTTAATCAAGATGGCATTATCACAGTGGGAGTAGGGTACTAAAAACCCCTTGAAGAATGAAGGTCTGGTGCTCTCTTGTATGATTTATAATGACAGCTGGCCTTGGCTGTGCTTTCCTGTGGAATGTGCAGGACCTCTTGTTCCCTACTTCCAGGGAGGATAGCACTGGTACCTGGTTGTCAAAGAGGTAACACTTGTTTTAAAGTGTTCTGTTTGCATTAGATGAGATTGAGGTAACCAAAGTGCAATGTATAACGGGGAAGGAGTGCAAAGGGGCAAGTTCAGCCTGCCAAATGCCAAATTCCAGAGAGATCCACTGGCTATAGCTGAGACTGCTGCACTCAGATTACAGTACTCCTTATGCATTTCATCCCTGAAACTGAGGGGGAGTTCGAGAACAGTTGCTGGTCCCGCCAGGAGCAGCTGGAGACCCCTGACTTACCTTTGCCATTCATTTGGATTAAAAGCACCACTCCTCCCTCAATTTTGCCTACTCTGCCAGTCTCTGGGGAGCCAGTGTGTCAGTTGGCCTCACTCGGGCAGAGCTGGCTGAGTTGATGCTGTGAAGTTAGGTTCCCACCAAGTTGAGTTAATGTGTTACAGTGCTGAAAAACCCCAGGAGCTTGGCCAAGGCAGAGCTTGGGCCGTGATTCCAGGAGCCGTTTGGTGTTTAACGGCAGCCGGAGATAGCCTGGATTACAGGAGCTGCCAGGTGTCTGTTACTGATAAGGCTTTAAGCTGCACTTGATTGCAGCTTTTGAACGTTCTATATCTGTCTGGCTGAGCAGGTGTGTTTGGCACAGTGTAAGATCACAACCACAGCTCAGATAAGAAACAGATGCCCCAAAGGAGGAGCACGGCGCTTTGTACAAATGAAGTGTACAGACAAGTTTATAGGTGAGGTTGTTACAGTTTCCCTTTACGTCTGATGAACTTCATGCAGCATCAGCTCCCGAGGGATGCTGGTTTCTGGGCCATGGAGTTTGGATGCTCTTCTTTCAAAGGCAGCAACCATCTGCTTTACAACTTCATCAAAAAATAGTGTAGCAAGTTTTGAGTGTAGAAGTGAACGAAATTCAAAAGAAATCTGTTTAAGAAAATAAAAAAGAATTATTTTTCCTATATATAATGTTGTAAAATGCTGTTAGAAATAGACAACTCTTAAAGAATCTCCAGTGAAGGCTGCAGGTAAGTTGTAGACCAGTTAAAACTGAGGAATGGTTCAATGTGGCTGAGAAGGAAACCCATATTCCTTGGTCTGAGGACTGAACCCCTGGGCTTTTCCATTAGAAGAATCTTCTCATTCAGTTCTCTGAAGTAGTCATCTACATTTACCTAAACTGTCTTTTTTTTAATAAATGATTCATTACAGAAGAGGTTTGAGGTAATGAAAAACCACTGACAAATAATAACTGTTACTCTGTGCATAGAATTCACTTGGGGGACCAAAGCTGTCTGAAGAAAATCCTGCATGGTAAGACAGCAGACTAACAGGTAAGCTGGAACATGCCCAAGAAACTTAAAAGCACCTTGAAATAGTTACCTATTAAATGCCAATATTTTAAATCAGTCTTTCCTTGTTGGTGGCAGTAGTTTATGATAGGTTCAAACAAGCAGTTTACCAATTAAAACTATAGATTTGGTTTGTGTGTCACATCTTCCCCTGAGCAGCTTCCACTCCTGACCTGACACCAGCAGCAATGAAATGGATTGGAAGTTATTTTTGTCATTCCTGAAAAATCAGCAGATTTAATGCCAGAAGGAGCAAATACAGGTTCTTGCCAATTCCTTATGAGCAATGCAGGTTAACTGCAAAGCAGTAGCAGAGAAGTAATTAAACAACTTGGCCCATAAGCCAAGTGTAGGTCCATTTACATTTGCTTGACCTCAAGCATCAGTAAAATTACCGTGCCTCTTGCAAGTCTGAGAGCTGTCATTTAGGGCATGCAGAGTTCTGCAGAGTGGGGATAATGAGTTTGGCATCACGTTCAGCAATTATGGCAGTCTTGAGGTATGGTATATATTAATGCAGTCTGCAGGTGGTAAAAATGGTGGTGTGCTTCAGTCTATGAACCAAATAATTTCAGAGCTGAAACCAAAGTAGGAAAGTTCCCTGCTATATGTGTGGATGTCTCCTGGAATCAGGCTGGCACAACAGAATACAGCAGCTTGTGGGAACCAGCATAGCCCGAAACTCAAATAAAGTTTTCTAAAGCAAACAAACATTCTTGAAATCAAAGTTTTCTCTTGAATATTTGTAATTGCAGGGCCTCTTTTGAGGAGTTTGTTGTGAAATGCTTATCATCTTTGCCTGCACGTGCCCAGAGGCAAGGAGCAGCAGGGCAGTAACTGGCAGGGGTTAAGTTCAGCCAATGGCACTGGTTTCAGCTGCATCAAAACAGGGTAAGCAGTAAGATGTGTAGATAGTGTTCCCCCAGGAAAATGAAAATGTCCATGTCTAGTTGAGTTTTGATTCACTTTAACTGAAGTTCTTGACCTGAAATGTCAAAATGCAGCTTTGGTTTGCAGAGGTATGGTGCTGTTTTCTCACAAAGCCTGTACTTAGATTGTAGGGTTAAAATGGTTTTTTAATTCAAGTTTTTTAACTGATTTATGGCTTGGGTTAAAAGATAGCTTTTATATGTTAGTAGAAAGAACTGACACTTATTTGCCTAAAGAAACACAAATAACGTGAGCACATAACATGCAAACCATTAAAAATGTGATTCTTTGAGCACCTGTAAATTAATTTTTATTGTTAAACTATATTAAGTGCAATACAGTAATAAGCTGAAAGTTAACCAATGAGGTTAATGTGCTAGTTTAAAAATACTCCAAAAGCTTTTTCCTATTTACTGAAGATAATTTTCAAAGTAGAGTATTCCAGTAGATGGCAGCAGGATTAGCCCATCTCTGTACTTTGGCAGCCTGTTACAACACCCAGCTCAATGCAACACCTACATTTTGTTATAAAATACGAGAAAAAATGTGATGGCAGACACAGACAACACGGAAAAGCAATAACTCGAATGGAAATAGCTTTTATGGGAGTGAAATCAGGCTAAATCAGGCACTGGATTTAAAGAGCAATAGTTTTGGGCTGCAGTGATATCCCATCGTAAATCAAAGACAACAAAAATCTATTACTCTTGTATTAGAGAAGGAAGGAGTAAAGCTTAAAATACATGAGAGAATAAAACTGGAAGACAGGAAATTAAATTGACCAAACTGCAGACCAACCAGGACAGATGGCAGAACACTGGCTTTCTAGTACCAAGAGCATTTAGGTTGTAGAGTGATTAAAGAAAATAGCAAATTTAGCATTTCTCCTGCATTTGACTGTCTAAAAACTTGAGTGTTTAGAACTGTAGGGTGAGAGGTGCCTACAGGGGGGTGTCCTAGACTGTTTCATGATACATGGACACCTCACAGAAGGCCGCTGTCTCTGAAGGATACTGAAGTGGTTTCCAGCAGTAAAGTTTGCAAAATATTTTTTGGACAGAATTGACTAAAGCTAACTTATTTTCTGTGTATAAGTGCTTAAAGAAATAGTACAGGCATTTAGAAAGGCCCCCTCAGTTGAAGATAAGTGTTTCTATGTGCTGCTCCTAGCATGTGGTAGTTTTAATTGCCATACTTACTGAAAAATCCAATGTACACGTCCTTGGATAACCAGGGATACCAGGGCTCAAACGCCACACTGTTTCCAAGTGATTAAAGAGTTTTCCATCTGTGCATGATGCCTAAAATAAAGTTTTAAAAATCAAGCTACAATTAGACTTTGACAAATGTGACAAACAGGTATTACAGAAGCTTGTTTTGCATTTTGTTAAATAGTGATGCTCACAGCATAATTAAAACTGTTCTTTAGCACAGCCAGCATGAGATCCTATATGCACAGTTGTCAATTATGGCAAAATAATTGAAGTCCGTCCAAGGCAGAGGAAAAAATTGTGTGTTGAGTGTCATAAAACAGCTCTGTGGCATAGAACATCCAAATACATAACCTCAAGTGGCTTGGAATTTATAGAGAAAATTTCTGTAACTTTTTTTGGGTCTTTTTTTTTTACAAGTTCTTATTGTTAGCCCAAGGAGCTCTGCTCCAACAGACTGCCCCCAGGGAATAAGTGTTGCTTGGGTTGGAAAGCTGTGGTAAGGTGACTCATCTCGAAGACTAATCACCTACAAAAACACCTCAATTTCTCTTTCCAGAAATGAGATAATGCATGGCCTTGCTACTTCTACATCAGAAAGGGAAGAAGTAGAGGGAAGATTAGATACAAAGAGCTGGGCCTGCTTTTCTCTACTGCTGTCAAAACAGCAGGAAAAATGGGAAAACTGCCACTGTGTCCCCCTTTCTCCCAATCTTAAAGTAGCAAACTCACTCCATGCTTTCCCCGTCAGCAAAAACTGCTGTTACCTATCTGATTTTTCCATTGTTTAAGCCCTAAAAAAGGGAAAACCTTAAGCAACAAGCCCATTCCCATTTTGTGCCTGAGCACCACACAAGGTTCCTTTGCCTGGGGTTACTTGAGAGGACAGTGAAATAGTCCAAGCTCACAATCACTTCCCTAGAAATGTTCCTGCAGTTCTGTGGACATAATGTAAACCTCTAGGAAAAGTAATTGCAGCAGAGAAAAGGCTAATGAGTCTCGGGGAAGGAAATCTGAAGAAATGGCTTTCCTCACCACTTTTGTGGTTTATTTTTTTCTGAGACAAGAATGCTTCTTTTGGGTGAATTAAGAGCGAAAAAGAGTTGGTAAGCCAATCTGATAGCTGTGTGAAAGAGAAAAGCCTGTCTTGTCAGGGAGCAGTAGAAAAGGAAAGCTCTCAGCATGTAAATCACAGATTTTCCATTATAGCTGATCAACTCTTTTTAATAAAGGAAGAAAAATCTTTTTTCTTTCCAAAATCAGTAAGGATATTGAATAAAGGCATTTTGTATATTCCTTTTTCAATTTACATCTCCCCTGTACTTCAGAAACTCATTTTCTGTTAAGTGTCTCTTATTAGGAAGCCTAGAAAAGAACAGTGAAATAGGATTTTCAAACAATTATTTTGAACAGCAATCAGCTGCTATAATTTTCACTAATTATTCCAAACCAATCAGAATCTGCCAAGGGAGAGGCAGTTCTGCTATAAGGAATCTGTTCTGAGCCATTCTTTACCAAAACAGATTGGAACATTTTAGGCAAACAAGTAGAAGATCCAGGCATCATTTAAAATGTTTTCTTTGACACTTTTCCACTTTTCTCTTAATTATTGTTCTTGAAAAGCTGAAAGGAGAAATATAACTGCTTCTCTTCTGAAAAAAATTATTGTAAAAAAATTTATTTTAAATCCATGTTTCTGTCTTCTCATCAATATATTGAAGAACAGTATCTTCAGCATATTGTACTAAAGCTTAGCCTTTTTTTAGGCTTTTCATATTAACTAGTTAAAATTGTGAGAAGTAATGACAGCAAGTTCATTAAGGGATCAGAAGCTAGAGTTGTCAGAAAACTTTTAACTGAGTACTTACCTTGCATAATAGTTGGACAAAATTTTAAAATAAACAAAAAAAAACAAGCAAAAATGTTAATATCATCATTTCATGTCTGCCAGCTCTGCCAATTAAGGCAAATTTAAAAGTGATTCCTCTCCTCCCTCATATGGCAGGTTATGTTTTAAAACACATTCAAATTCTCTCCAGTTTATCTAAAATCTTTAAAGAAAAGCAACACAAATTTTGAGCCATACAAAGAACTTCCAGCATCGATTTTGTTTTGATGTTCCTGGAATATTCAAATTTCAACAAACAAAAGTTAAAGAAAATTATGTCTAGGAGATAAAAAAAATGCAATTACCTTAACTAAATGTGGTCTCACTAGGGTTACAATTGATGTGTATCTCTCTACTACAGGAGGGAATCCTATTTCTAGCTGTGCTTTGCAGTACCCAGAGCGCTTCGAGAGTATGTCTGACTTTTTACACCAAGGAACAAAGAGTTTGTAATTCTCCACAACAGCAACAACTTCATACATTTCCTGCATGGAATACCTGGAAATGGACACATGAACATTATAGTTACAAGGTATTTTAACTTCAAATTCAGTATTAAAAAGTTTCAAAGATGGTATACATGGCATAGACAGTTGAAAGGTGGACACAGTCACTACCACTGGTTTTGGAAATTGAAAATGCAGCTTTGCTAATTAGGAGGAAAGTAAAGTAATGCACTGGTAATTGCTTTTGCATAAAGAAGCAAAATATCACACACCATCCAGCAGTAACGTTAGTGAATAATGAACCTGGTGCCTGTTACTGTCTGCAATATCAGGTGAACATGCATACCTGGAAACATTTTTTCCAGCAAGGCTGTGTCTTCATTTAGGTAGATCTTGACAATTCCACAAAGTAGAAAAAAAAAAATCCACACTTCCCAACTCCCAAGACAAGGTGTACCAAAACTCAAGTGCTATATTTCATAAGGTTTAAACAGAGGAGCACTACCTTCCTTATTTTAGCCCAAGTAAAAAAAGCTTAATTAAAACACAGATGCAATGGAAAAACTTCCAGCATCACAGAATGGCTGATGTTGGAAGGGACCTCTGGATCTCATTTTGTCCAACACCCCTGCTCAGGCAGGATATTGAAATCAGATGAAACAATATTAAAGCAGCGTTTTAGCTGATTCTGCTGTAATGTGGCAAAGTATTACCTAGCTATGGTTTTTAATTATTCTTTCTGACTCTGAAACAGATGGGATTCAGCATGTGCTTAATTTCCTTTAAAATGAAGCATATGTTCAACAGTACTCAGCAGTGAGGACTATTGGACAAAGGCCCTTTTTAAATTACTAGGCAATATCTGTTGCAGTTCCAGAACTACCACAAAAAAGAATATTAAGTATAGTAAAAAAAAAAGTTAATAAATTTTTCATACTATTGAGGACCAGAGACTGGGGGTAGATCCCAGTATTATTAAATGAAATGAGATTTTCCCACCAGCTCTAAGGCAAACAAGTCTTCGAAACATTTTTCTGTGTTAAGTTTCCTCATCACAGAACTAATTATTTTTCTTCTTTTAAGGAAATAAAATCTTCAGAAGTATAATATAAGGTAAGTGTAAACATTAGCATGTATTTGGGAAAGAAGGGAACAGAGTTTTCACACCTGTTGATTTATTCACATATTACTAGATGAAATTATTAGTGTATTACTCCATTTCAAGGTTTTGTTTTATCATGGAATAGAACAGTTATTTCTGATGTTTCTTGCTATGGGCCAAGGGCTTTGGGTTCCTACTTTCTTTACACTAAATTTCAGACTGGTAAACCTGATATCTACAAATTCTGAAAGTCAAAACTCCTTTCTAGGTTCCCAGAGTCTTAGAGACGTGTCTTCAGAGATACTCAGTCTTTTGAACTCCTAGTGTCTTGGATTAATTGCAGCAAATACAAAATCAAGAAGCATTTCAATTCTCTTTCCACAGTTTTATACCAACCCTATAATTCTTCTTTCAGAATATTCTTTTCTTTTATTTATTAGTGGTGCAGCAACATTGAAGAAATTTCTTGAAAAAGTATGTCTCATTACAGGTGCTTGCAAAGGAGAAGTTCTGGTCATCAGAATACCACAAGAAGCCAAGTGCCTGAAACAGGGAAAATGCTTTTAGATGTGTTTTATATCAGCAAAATAAATAACAATGCAGTCAAGTAAGACAAACAGTCTCTTGTGTAACATTACAGAAAATGTCAGCCAGATGGAAAAACAAAGGCTCCTGACAGTATACAAACTGTCAAAAACACAAGGGGCACCTTCCTTTTTCCCCCTAAGAGAAACTAAAAATAGCTCCCAGTCACGACAGAACTAACAGGCAGAGTGAAATACAAAAGGCCTCATTAACCACTGGCTGCGTGGCAGCTTGAGTTCACTCAAGTCTCACGTGCATTTAGTCTGCACAACAGGCTTTCTTAATAGCAACAACAAGGCATAGTTTGCAGTACTTCACCCTTTTGGAATACACAAAGTAGAGAAGGTTTCACTTGGAGATAGAAAGCTGAACTCTGCTGTAATCCCTCTGCTGCCACCCTTATCCTAAAAGGACAAATTCATTTTGAAAGTTCTTTCAGAAGGTGCTTAGTTTACCCAGCTTTCAGCATTTCCTCCAGAAAATATCACCAGAACCTGGGATGCAGTGTTTCCATAAGTAAAACTTAAATTACTTTTAAAAGTATTAGTAATTCTAAGATTGCACCTCTGTGTTCTCTGTGAACATCTGCACTAAAATCTAAGAGATATTCATCGTGTTTAACAGTTCTGCTAAATTACTGATTTTTCTCAGATCAGGTGGGTCAAGATGCAAAATGCTGCCTCAGAAGCTCTGAATTTTGGCACCAGGAAAGAAAAAATGCTACTATTTGCTCTCAGTGACTCTACAAACATAAGCTAACAAGTAACCCAGGTCTTTTACTGATCTTCCTCTAACTGTATAATCAGGACTCTACTTCTGGATTCACATGGTTAAAAATGGAGCCAACCTCTTTTACATAAGGTCTTTTTTCTTTTTTCCTTTTTTTTCTTTTTTTCTTTTTTTCTTTTTTTTTAACCAAGCACCAAATTAGTCAGCAAATCAGTTACCAATTTTGAATTAAATTTAATTAAAATTAGCAATATGTTCTTTAAAAATCAGCATAATTTAGAATTCTAATGAAATACAGTAGTTACCCATGACTGAGCACATCAGCTTATATGGTCACTGTATTAGGAGTCGGATAAATAATAAACTGGTAGAGTTTAGAGGAAAACAATCATCATTAGCAGCTGGTTAGAAACAATCTGTACAGACTTACAAAACCAACGATGCAACTGGGATATAAAGCATGATGCCTGAAAACACATTGTAATCACTGCAGTTGAAAAGAAACTAAAATGGGACAGAAGTATTGTGTCAAAATTAAGAAAGGATAGGTCCACTCTAAAAGCCTCTAGACAACTCTGCAAATGTTTGTAACAGTATCTCAAGGGATGTGGACAAAGTCTGTTTTTTTTTTTCCAGCCAGACCATACAAGACTGTTAAGGAAAAGCTTTGACAGGAATGCTGGAAGGGTGCCAGTAACATTGTAGCTGCCTCAACCAGATTCACAGGAGATGTTCAAATGTTTGGAGCAGACCTCATTCCTCACAGCTGATTTAAATTCCATTATCTGGGGCTATGTACAGGACACAGTCCAAACCAGTCACCAGGGTTTGTCTCTTGGTTTGTTTTTTATTGTAATGTTGTGCCAGTCTATTGTTTCAAGCAGTTTTATCTAAACTTGTTCCAGCCACAGCGCTGAAAAACAATCCCTACAAATAATCTCTCAGCAGTTAAAGACAATGCCCTTTTTACAATTACAGTGCCATTCGAGGAAGGCAGGGTTAAGAGGTTATAATGCTAACAAGTGCAGTGAGACTCCATCCTTCTCCCAATTTTATCTGAAGAACAGATGCTTTGAGAATGTGCTGGGATCTCTTTAAGAAATCCTTTGGTTTCCATGGACTGTCACACATTTTGCGAACCTGACCTGGGCCACTGAAGAAAAATCAAGTCCATTCTAGAATTCAGACACACCTGCCACCTCTGTGTTTTTCCTCTGACAGTGACCTGAAAAGGAAGCATTTCTGGTGCATGACACACACGTGTAAGTGATCCATATTCTGTGATTTTTATTTTTTTTTTTTAATAACGACACAATTTTCTAAGCCTGAAGATTAACTTTTTTGAAAAAACGGCTCTCTTAACTCCTTAGTGTAAAGACTGAAATTAGTGCCAGGAGCATGCCAGGGCAAACGTGTTTACTGTACCCCAACTGATACCTTCACCAGGTTAGTGATATCTGATTTTATAGTCTGTGAGATACGAGTTGATCCTATTCAAATTTTTTGCCAACAGCTGTTCATATCCCAAAAAACGGAGTGTACCATTTGTATGTATATTGAATGTGCCTCATTAACATCTCAGTCTGAATAAGCACGCGAGACTAATCTACCACCTGAGCCCTTGAAGCCTGCTACTGAGCACAGTGAGGTTCTGCCGAGCTGGCAGCAGGTACTGAGTGCATTCTGGGGACAACTGCAGGAGTGAAGCGTCCCCGGTTCCAAGGCTACAAGTAACACAGCACTGGGTTTGATCCAGCTTGTGCTTGCTTAAAACCAGCTGCCAAGATCCTTGCAGCTTCCACTAGAAACGCTTTTAAACTTAGTTTGCAAGCAGTTACTTAATGGATTTCTTTATACCAAACACCCTTCCAGCAATTGATTTTGCCCTGGAGACTCTAATAAATTACTCTTTAAAAAACCAATTTTATTTACCAGGACTGAACGAATTTAATATTGCAAACACAACCCTAAGATTATACCACAAAGAATATACAGTAAAAAATGTGGTGCAGTGTTACATTGTACCACTGCACAGTAAACAGTTTTGTCAAATGATTGCATGAAATTTGACATCAGGAACCAATCTCTATTGCACTTTTTGGCAGTTTTTATGAGGATGACAGTTTGATAAAGAAACACAGCAGCACTGCCATAACACTGGTAACAGGTGAACCTTTTACACTAAGATTTTCAAATCGCACTCTCTCTCATCTGCTTGCTTTTTTTTCTTTCAGTTCCAAGGTTAACTCTTCCCCAAAGCACATTGTTTCTCTCAAGCTGTTGCAGCCAGCCTTAGACATGCTTCGGTGAGAAGGAACGTGTTGCATTATCTGAAGGGAAAACATCCCGGCGCTTCCTCAGTTTTTAATTCCTTTGACGGATTGCTCACAACTCTGCCACCGTCTCGGGCAGAGGAGGCGAGTTTCTAAGCAGGAAACCAGCCCCTCTCTGTCACGCCCGCGGTCACCGCGCCTCGCCCCGCGTACCTGGCGGCGGCCCCTCCGGCCAGCGCCCTGCCGAGCGCCGCGCCGCTCCGCGACATCCCGGCCGCGCTGCTGTCGCGCCTGTCGCCCCTGTCGCGGCGCGGCGCCGGCCCGCCCCGCCCGCGGCGGCGCGCGGTCACGGGACCTCCGCCTGATTGGCCCGGCGGCGCGCGAGCCCCGCGCGCGGCCATAATTGGGCTGGAGAGCGGGGAGCGCCCCCACCGAGCGGCGGGAGCGGCTTCGTCCCCGTGTTCGTCCCCGTGTCCGGCCTCGTGTTCGTCCCCGTGTCCGGCCTCGTGTTCGTCCCCGTGTCCGTTCTGTCTCCCGCAGAGCGCCTGACCCTGGGCGTCCGCGGAGGAGTCGCTGGTGCTCGTCCCGCCTCTGCTCGGTGCGTGCTCAGGGTTGCAGTCAGCAGCAGCTTAACAGTACGGCCACAGACCTGGCTGTAATCGCAGAGCGCCCTTTGACCATAACGTGAAACAAAGAAATCATTAATTAACGCTTTCTCGCAATTCACCTTTCCAATACTGGCTCTCTCAAGGAAAGCGTGTTTTACAATTGCTCTGCGATTGGAGACCTACTGTTTAAATATAACTCATCACACCTTTCATATTCTATGTAATATATGTTACGCATAAATTATTAAAAGGTAAGACTGCAAAATCTATTTCCATAAAATAGTTTGGGTTGGCTTTTGTTTTGTTGTTCTGGGATTTTTTAAATTTTATTTTATTTAATATCAGGTATAGTCTTGACTGAGAATCCTGAACTAAGCGTGGTATTTTCACGTTCTGAACTTGCCTTGTGTCTGGGCTGTGTGTGCTAGAAAACCAGCCTGGATACATTGCCAGCAATGTCCCTTCAACTACGGGAGGAGCCCATTCCCACCCATTTAACTGCAACTAGAATTTTACACTCAATGTAAATTAAACAATTTTAGTTAAAGCTGTTGAATGCTGAATGCATTAAGAAGTGAGAAGATTTCTGGACAAAAATAGCAGTTCAATTATATAAACATACAACAACATCCTCTTCAGAAAATTGATCCTTTTAATTATCCCGTCCTTGCCATTAGTAAAAGCACTCATTACTAAATAAGCACACCACCAATTTGGATGACAGATACTCAATGGAGCAGCTTTTACTTTACCACCTCGGGATATGGTGTTTTTCAGATAAGCTGTCCTGCAGCATGTCTCTATTAACTTGATGAAAAGCAGAAATCAGTAAAACCCCATGTTCTCCAGTGCAGGTGAAAAACAAACTGCAAAGCCAGAAATACAAAGCCCCAATCCTATTACTAACCTCGTCTGTGTGTTTTGCAACTGCCACGAGTGCTGCTGTTATTTGCTGGATTCTGTGTCTGTCATTCTAGCTTGCTCTCTGAATCGGGAATTACCTCTTGCAGAGACTGATGTCTTTTAGTGTTTAGAATAATTCAAGAGTCAAGTGTTGAGAAATCCAAGGTGATGGATGTCTAAAGCACTTTGAGGGGTTTTTGCTTTCTTGTTTTCTCTTGGTAGGCTCAGGATTAAAGTTCTTAAACCTTGCTTGATACCTGTTGCTGGAAGAGAGAGTTACATTTATTAACTTTGATAGGAGAGTGGCCCAAATTAATCCTTAACACCAGAGGGATGCAAGACATTTCTAATCCACTAAAAAGAGATGTACTGTAGGACCACACCGGTTGTTCTTTTTTTTAAAATTTATAGTCTGATTATGAGGTTTATACTATTCAAAACAATTAAAAATTTTAAGGACATTTTTCAGTGGGCAAAGAGTCAGACTTGCTAGATCTTCATACAGTTTTGGTGGACCAAAAAATCAAAAAAAGGGTTTAAATCTCAGTGTATATTTGTGCACAGCTAGTTTTGAAATGCAGCTGCTCTGTTTTCACTCTGTCCCATTTCCAGAATAGTACTGTATTTATATAAGTGCTCAGGAAGAATACCATCTGCACTAAACCATGCAGACCCCGGGCTCAGCTCGGGCAGGCTGGGGGAGGATTGCTGCTTGAGGAGGGCCGTGTCTGCAGCAGCCCTTACCCAAGCACCCTGCCAGCCCTGGGGACTGTGCTAGCCTGGTTCCTCTTGGCAGAAAATCTACAAAAACACCCTCAGACTCCCAAAGGGGAGTCTGCCCACAAGACTGTAGGAGCACGGATGACAGCCCCATCCCCTCTTTCGTTTATGTTCCTCAGCCCATCCTGACCAGCAGTGACAAAAAGCAGGAGTGGTTTGTGTTTAGGTTATGCACATCCTGCAGAACACAAAGCAGCCCTCGTTTGAAGTCCTCCAAAAAGCTCATCTTCCAAAATGTGTTTTTTAACTCACTGTCTTTCCAGTGACAATAAGGATCCTTTCTACATTATTTCTTCATGACATCAGAAGCAAAAATGGGACTGGAAGAGATTTTATTTTGTGCTATTTTTTTCTTGCTCATATTGTTTGAAAAGCTTCTACAGTGTTGAAACATAGCTGCTGCGGTTAAATATTTTCTCTCTTTGTTTTAAGAACTTCTGCCCTTATCTTTAATAGACACATGAATGCTGGTGGATGTTCCTGGCACATGAAGCTAAGCACAGACCTGGGCAGAATGAAGGACTAGGAGTTTAGACCAGGTTTGTAGGTTTTTGCATAATGTCAGCTCATTGTACAGCTCTTTATAGCATTGGGTGGGGGGAAAAATTCATACAAATAAAAAGTTGTTTTTGGAAGAAGCAGCACGTGGGTGTAGTCAAAAGGCTGCCTTCTTTGAGTGAACCCATGCCAGAAACTTCTGCTTGCACAATAGATGGGGCCAACCAAGGACAGGCAAAGACTCTGGATACTTCTTACAGCAGCAGTGCCAGCTAGTGACAGCTTAAGCTGCCCGTGAAATTGGACCTGAAGCTTACATAAAGCAGGAAACTTGAAGGTCTGTTGCTTAGGTACGATTCCAGATCTGCAAAGCTTCTGGGCTCTTAAATCCAATCTGTTTCAAATCCATACAGGAATCTCTGTGAACTCTGTGTACACCTGTGTGGGAAAAGGATGGGAACTCAGCAGGGCTGGTAAAGCACTAACTAACAGCCCTGTCTGTATCCTGTGGAAGCTGTGTGATGGAGTTAATGTTCAGCAGGCAAAAGTACACATTCAGGGATTTAACAGGCAGACAAAAAGGACCCGGGGCAGCATACAGAATTTGGTGGAAAAGCAGGGAAGAGACACAAGTAAAAGGCAGTTTTCTCATTGTTTCATCACAGCACAATTTCTGTTAGCATTCACAACACATAGCTCCCTTTTATGTGTGAAATGGCACATTCCAAAATGACTAAAATATTCCTTGGGACCTCATCCCTAGCTCAGGTCTGTTTAATAACAGAAGAAATACTGTTCTGTTTAACATAAGTTGGAAGTAAGGCTGAAGAAACGAAAGAAAGTTACTGCAAACTGATCTTCATAGTGAATATCAGCATGTGACATTTACTTAAAATAGTTACAAGCATTAAATTCTTGCATAGGGAATTAGTTTGCCTCAACCTTACTGTCACATGTCCCTGGGCAGCTTGGTAAATATCTCCTTTTGTAGCCTATGAGTACGTGCAAGTGCGTCTTGCTAGAAATGTGAGTTTAATAACACTGAGAATAAAGAGTAGAAGACTTTCTGCACCTTCAAGTGACAGTCACTCTTAACATTTGAGTAATACATTGTACATTTACTTGTAGTTAGTATATTATTAAAAGTAGAACTGTTCAGCAAACTCCTGCAAACCAATCAACACAAAGCAAAGCCTGACAGGTCTTTAGATCAGTTAGTCAATCAAATACACATATTAGCACAAAAACATGAGCTTCACATAATTTTATTTAAGACAACCCTCAAAAAGCCATAATGTGAACTACCAACTTTCATCTTTCTTAGGGGGAGTGATTAGTGAAGAGTCAATATGAATTTTGCCATCATGCATTTATGGCCCTTTTCAGAAACAGATAATGCATTTTACCTGATGAAAAGTTCTCAAGTTGACTTCACTTGTTACAAAAGCTTGTGAGGAGATTAGGGACTTAGCAGGTGTACAATAAAACTGCATGACAGTAAATAAACTATGGAAGTTTACATATTACACGGTGTTATGAAATGTCATTGATGTGCTGTATCATTAAGCAATTGTGGACTTTGTACTTAGGTTGCATAGCCAGCCTTGGTGTTTTGCTATTACTAAAAGCTGAGACAATAAAAAACTAGCTTGTTCACAACAGAGAGGGAGAGTTCCCAGGGCCTTGCATGTGGACAGAATCAACCTTACTCAGTTATTAGGTATACCAGAGACAGTGATGCTGAAATGTGTGTACATCACATCAACAGAACTGGGGAAAAAAATTAGTAATTCCCAAATGAAATGTGGAAGTGGTGTGAGGTCAGTTACTGCAGACCAGCTACACAATTTGTTTACATCCCCACCAAGGTCATGTTCATAAACACCTGATTGTTCCTCCTCTCTTCTAGACTTTATTGAGTTTGCCCAAGTCTCTGTTGAACACCATCAGTGGCTTTGACTGAGCTAAGTGGAATGATTGCTTTCCAGGTTTTGAATGCAACACAATTTTTAATGGCCTGGAGCAAGACTTAATTCCACTGCAGCAGCATATTGCTAAGGATAGTCATAGAGCTTTGATTTGCTTTTCCCATGTCATCGGTTTCTGACTATTTGTGCCTCTTTGAATTCATATAGTGACTTAAAATTCCAGTATGTGGTAACTTCTGCTTTTTGTTGTTAAAGCTTACCTCTGTGATCTTAGATTATTTCATGTATGAATCAATGTAAGATGAATCTCCAGTCCTTCTTCCACCTGCCGGTGGTTTTGACCAGTTTGGTATCATCCGCCAATTTTGTAAGCATAGCTGTCCTTCCCTCTTTCGAACCCTTACTAAAATATTAAACAGACTTGACCTGCCTGAAGGGCGAGATTCTGGTTAACCCCATCTCGTAGCAATAAACATATATCTGCTTTATTCTGATATCAAGCGATCCTCCTGTTGGCAAAGGGCCAGTTACCCGGACCAATTGAAACACAGGTCAAGTAATTTGGCAAACTGAGTTGGGCACCCAAATTCCGGTGGGACGAGCCCTCAGTGGCTGTGGGAAGGAAGCTTCCAGGATCCAGCGCCATATTCGGCGCTTCCATTCCCCCCACCCGCCCTCACCGGAAGTTCCCTCACGGCGGGCTGGGCTCAGCGCGCGCCCCCGCGCTCCCCGCACGGCCATTGGCTGAGCGCGCCGTCCATCAGGTGATGGGCGGGGCCTGGCCCTCGGCCCGCGGGACGGCGGCCGCGCCTGCGCACTGCTGGCTCTGGCGGCCCCGTGTGGCGGAAGTGGCGGGGCCGCGCCAGTTCCGCCTCGGCGTCGTTGGCGCTGCACAAAATGGCGAAGATCGCCAAGACTCACGAAGGTAAAAATAGCCTGGAAGGCCCCGTGTCCGCGCCTGCTGGGGCCATGCTTGGACATCGCCCGCTGCTTATGTTTCTTCTCGGCTCCGGGCAGCGTCAGGCGCGGCTTGTCGGGCGGGAGCAGAGCGGGCCGGGCCTGTGTGTAATGGCGGCTGCGCTCGTCAGCACCGTGCCCGGGCCGGGCAGGGGACGGGCATGAGGGGGAGCTCTCGCTGTGCTGGCGTTGGACGGAGCGGTGGCCAGGCCTGTGCGGGGCAGCTCCGTCACTGAACTCCCTGCGCCCGGCCTCCTTCTGCCCATCGAGCCTCGGCCGGTGCGCTGTGAAAACCCCGCGGTGCTAATGCGAGTTTCGCATCAGAAATGCCAATAGCGCCCGCTTATTCCCCTGGCCGAGCCCTTTGGCCTCGGTAAACGGGTTGGAGGGGGCGGGAGAACGGGTGCTGCCTGCTGGAAGCCGGCGCGGCCTCAGCTGATACTGAGCCGCCACCGTGCTTGCTGAGAAAAGTGCCCCGAAGGAGGGGAAAGATCGTGAGGGCTGGAGCATTTGAGCTGCCATTTTACACAGACTTCCTGCCGGCCGGGTGTTGACGTAGGAAAGCGGCTCTCGGAGCGATTTAGCGGCTGAGGGCTTTCCCAGGCGGTGTGTTCTTCTCGAAGGTGCCGTGTGCCTGTGTACGCTGCTGCTTCCAGTTCTTCGGTGTGTGAATCAAAGCTCTCTTTGTGGGCATTGGCTGCGGCTTGCCCTGAGCTTAAGTATTTTCAGGGCACCGGAGAATAATTCGTAGAATCACCCTGCTTCTGTATTTTTGCTTTGGGTTTTTTTGCTTGTGTTTTTGTGTACGATAGGTGATCTGATGTATTTTTTCTTAATTTATATATGCGTAATTCGCTAATCGGAAACTACCTCTGGGTGGTGGTTGTGCACTGTGAGGTGGGCAGGGCGCCCAGGTATTCACCTTCTTTTAGGATTTTTTTTTTTTTTCCAGTTTCGCACTGGAAAAGCTTTTCAAATGGAAAGCCATCCTCTTCCGTGGAAGTGGGGTTAATGTAGTCTTTAACACTACAGACCTAATCTGATCTTAGGAATGAAGAAAAGATTAAACTGTTGTCCTAACTTTTAAAAAAATTAATTTGATTTTTTTATTAAAGAATTCTAGCGTACTTTGTTATAATTGCAGAAACTGTCCTTTGTTTATATGCTGTGACATGCATAAGGGTTGTGTGAGATAGTACCCAAGTGAGTATTACCCATCACAGTGCTCTGCTTCTCCTATTACCTGAAGAGATTTTTGTCATAAAATAGTAGAACTATTGAGATTTGGTTGATTTTTTGGTTGTTGTTGTTTTATTTTTTGGTGTGGTTTTTTTGTGTTTTTTTTTAATGAGCTGAAATTGCTTATTTATTGAAGCAAATGGTGATGCACTGGCTTCAGTGGAAACATTGACGTGCTCCCAGTTGCATGTGTTTTGATTAGTGTTGTATCAGAACAGGTTTTAAGAGGGAGGATAGTTAAATAAAAAACATGTATAACAGGGTATGATCACATAAGGGTCTTTCCCAGCATGGATGTATTAGCTGAGCAGCTTGATTCTTTTGTTTCTAAGTTCTATCCTGTCTTTTTTCAGTCCCTCACTAATCTTTGGAATTGAGTTGTTTGTTACTAAGTAATCTTAAAATATTTCAAATATATTTGTACTGTTTATTAAATGCTTACTGATTGATGTGTTTAAGATACAGCTTGAAAGAGGCATGGAAACAGTTGGAGGTTGTATCAGCTGCATTAAGTTAAAGGGGAACTCTGTGCTTGAGGCTAAAAAGTAAAGGTTCAAATGGCAGCTTATAAGGCCTTAATAAATGCTTGAGCTTTCAATGCTGTTGAAGGTCATATTTAATATGTATTTTTTTCTTTCTCAGAAAAAAATAAAGATCTTCACACAAAATAGATCTAGCATGTGTAAAGAGTGCTAAAGTAGCTAAAACTACAGCTGCACAAGAGCAAGCTAAATGTGCAAAAATATGATAAGACATGAGAACATAGAACCTGTTTATTCTGTAAAATGCCTTGCCAGCACAGGGTCTGCTTTCTTTTTTAAACGTTTAGAGTACAACTACATGTGTGGTAAAAGAGCACATACTTAGAGAAAGCATCTCTGTGAGCTAGATGTTCAGAGACTTTGAATTCACGTGTGTTGACTTTAATAATAGTCAGCATTTATGGTATGTTTAAAATCAACTGTACCTTAAAGTTATTTCTGCTAAAATACCAAAATATATAAATAATAGAGTAAAATACAGAAAAGGAGTGGTCCGTAGGATATTATCCCACTCCTCTTTTTTTCCCCTCCTATATCTCACTCCCTTTACTGTTTCTCTGTGAGTGAAGTTTCCATTATGTTTTGCTTGACTAAGCCATTAAACAAGTAATTTGCTTTGCACAATGTATCTTTAAGCTTTGTGATTACTCTTTTTATTAATTTGCTTTTTATTAAAGAGCTTTGTTAAATATGGTGTGAGATTTTTCAAGGAAGTGCCAGTTAGCTCAAGGAAGCTAACTGTCACATCTTGAATGTCAAAATAGTGTTTTCCACCTGAATATGTGATGCTTTCTAAACACACACTACTTGTGGCTACAGGCTTCTTGGTTCAAGGGGTTTTGTGGAGTGTTCTCTCTAGAGTCCTTCATTTAAATTGGCACCTGGAGGCTGTGTTAGTAAAAAAATAAGGTGGCTATCAGTAGGGTTTGTTGAGTCTATATAGACTTTGTTTTTTAGTATAGATAACCCAGCAGGTTTTGTTGTGGGAAAATGAGAATGCTCCTTACCCTGCCAGCAGATGTAATTCCTGTAATTTAAAGAAGACAAAAAATGAATGAGACATCTACCCTCTTCATGAAATACAGCTGTTTTAAAAATAGTGTTAGAGGACAAGACCTTGGTATATCAAGTGTTGGTAAGAACTATCAATAGGAAAAGATTTCTGTATTGACACTTTCTGCAGAAATCCCCCAATTGTTTTACTTAACTGTTGGTGATAGTGGGAGGCCATGCACGAGCAAATCTCTGTGGCCTGTCCTGCAGTGCAGGGGACTCGTTGGTGTGTTCTGTGTTTGAGCTGTATGGCCACGTTGATTCAGGTGATGAATTGTTTCAGGTGAACAGATGATGGTAAGGCAGGATGATCCTGTCGGCAAGATCCATTGGCTTTTTTTCGTGTTGAAGTTGGTTACAGCTGTGGATGTTCAGTCAGGCCTTAGTGTGCCACTAAAGAGGCACTGTGTTTATTCCAGTAACTGCCCTTTGGAAATAAGGGAAACATTGGGGTTGTACTCTTACATCACTCTGTGCTGGTAGTGTTGTCCTTGGTAGAGATGGAAGCTCCAGGTATTCCCTTCCATCCCAGTACTGCAATGCACCAGACTGCAAAAGGAACCACGAGCTTCATCTGCTTTCTGGGAAAAAACAGAAATAACTAAAAAATCTGTGGAGAAGTTACTTGAGTTGCCCTGGTTCCGTAGCCATCCATAGGATGATTCCATAGAAGTGGAATACCTTAAGAGGACACTGTAAGTGCCTCTAAAAGCAATCAGAGGCCTCTGAGGGCAAGACAAAGACCCCTTCTATGGCAGTAGTTTCTTTCTGCTGCTTCTCCAGGAGCTAACACATTGGAGAGCAGTGTGTTCCAAGTTCTGGGCTCACAGGAATCCCCGTGGCTGTGCAGGATTTTCGAGGGAGCAGGATGTACCCGCGGGCAGCGTTCAGGAGGTGCTCATGGCCAGCATTGTAAGGCGTTTGTGAGCTTTCAGCTTCTCATGAGCTTAAGGCATCACAAGTTTCTGTAACACAGACGTGACTGAAATTATTCTGCTCTAGAAAGCTGCAAAAGTTCAGTGCAAGCCCTGAGGTGGCTGGAGCCAGATTCTCCTTATCAGCCTTTAGGGTTTATCTTCTGTCTGTGGAACTCTTGATGAGTTTAGAAACACATTTCTGCCGTTTTTCCTCACTAGACCAGTGCAGGAATTGCTGATTTGCTGCCAGGTTTATGGTGCTTCACATGAAGTCAGTGTTTCTTTCTGGCTAAGTGAACACTTAGTCCTACTGTTCTCACTCATAGCTATATGGCAAAGATTTGTCAGGTAAAACTCGGTTAAGTTGCCTCTCTAGAAAACATGCCTTTGTACAGGAGGCATAATTTGACTTGCAGTAGGTTTGTGGTTGTTGTTTGTTGGTTTTTTTTTTTTTTTTTTGGTTAGTGGCAACTGTGATAAGAAAAAGACCCAGCTGTGACATTAAAGCTTGAAGTTTGCAGTGTTGACATTTTAAACTTTTAAACTAAGCAATTGTGATCCAATAATTTGCATTAGTAATAATCTTAGCTTTAAAAAAAAAAGTATTCATATTTTTGTCAGGTTTCCTAGCAGGTGTTGCATAACATTGTGTACTGTCTTTTGCAAGATGGCTTGATGCTAAAAGCGTGTCAAATTTATTCATCCTGAAAAGTGAGCAACAGTAGTGTACAATTATTGAATACTCAGGGTTCAAGATAATTTGTGAACAAAATTTTCTGTAGCTTTTTTATAAATTGACAAATTTCCTTTAAGTTAATGCAGCAGGCAATACCACTTCAGGTGGGAGAGGCTGAATCCTCAGAATTATTGATGTTGAAAGGGTCTTGTGGGACCGTGTAATCCAATTCGTCCTCTCAAGCATGATCCTTTGTATTCCTGCAGCCATGAAATGCAACTCTTGGGGGTTTTCTTTGTCATTGAAGTAATTGTTTGATCTAATGAAATTTACACTGTGTAGATAATTGTCTTTCCATGTCTATTAACTCAAAATTCACATGAAAACAATAATTATTTTTACATAGCTGTGCCTCAATATACCTACAGTTGCATTTGTTGAAGATAGTTGGATTACTGCATTTTTTTTTGTGTTGCATTACAACAGATGGGAGGAAGGCATGGTTAATTTAGTTCTTTTTTATTTGGATTAGGAAGTTAATGTTCTTTCTGAAAGTACCAAATTTCTTAGGTTAAAGATGGCCACCACAGTTGATTAGAGTCAGATCCTGATACAGTACAAGAATGACAGTGCTGCCATTTGAAGGGTATTCTGTTATCCAGAAGAATAGTAGTCTTCAAAGATGGTGGTGCAGGCAGGAATGATGATGAGTAAATAACATTTGAGCCGCCAAAGTGAAAAGACACTGGTCCTAAGTTTTGGGGTTTTTTTAATTAACTTGTTGCCCAGTGGCATATTAGAGTTGGGATATTTTTATTTACTTATTCAAAGATAGTACAGCTTTGCAATATGTTAGAAAACACAATACAGTGTTGTTTTATTAAATCTCAGTTTTGAGAACCTGTGCAGTAATTCTTTTTAACGGAGTTGTTTAAATTAGCAGAATCGGTGAGAACATTATGAAAAGCTTTTTTAAATGAGAGGATTACATTTGTTATGAAAGAGTTTTGTTAGTGTAGTGTTGAGAAATACTGCTGTGGTGTAAATTACCTTCTCTGCTACCTCTGTCAGAAGATGAGATAGAGTGTGTTAAATAGTTTGCTTTAAGCCATACAATTAAAGTACTCTGTGGTGGATCATATTAAAATGTGAGAAAAAGCTGTTTATGAATACCAGCTTATGAATTACTATTTTGTAGTTTTGTGAGTCATATATGTTTATTTCTTTAATGATAATCTTTCAGGTTGGACAAAAAAATCTGCTGTATGTAGTAACATGACTACTACGTTTTGTTTGTATGTGTAACAAGACTTCTGTGTTTGTGTCTTTACCCTAGATATTGAAGCACAAATTCGAGAAATTCAAGGAAAAAAGCCTGCTCTTGATGAAGCACAAGGAGTAGGCCTTGATTCCACAGGATATTATGATCAAGAAATTTATGGTGGCAGTGACAGCAGATTTGCTGGATATGTCACTTCTATTGCAGCAACTGAATTGGAAGATGTAAGTGATGTTTTTGGTTTTTTTTTAGGGCATGCAATGTAATTATTTCAGAATTGATTTTGAGTAATTCTTAGTAGCAGTTGCTTGAAGTAAAATCAATTTTCATCAAAGACAAAGTGTACCAAGTACGTCTTATCTTGGAAGCACATAATCATGAAATTATTTGGGTTGGAAGAGGCCTTGAAGATCATTTTGTTTCAGCCTTCTTGCCATGGGCAGGGACACCTTTCAGTAGATCAGGTTGCTCAAAGCAGCATTCAGCCTGTTCCTGAACACTTCCAGGGATGGGGCATCCACAGCTTCTCTGAGCAACCTATGCCAGGGCCTCGCCACCCTCACAGAAAACAATTATTTTCTAATATCCAATCTAAACCTACTCTTCTTCAGTTAGAAGCCATTTCTCCTTGTCCTGTCACTACAGGCCTGTGTAAAAAGTCCCTCTCCAGCTCCCCTATAGGCTCCCTTCAGGTACTGGAAGGCTGCAGTTCGGTCACCCTGAAGCCTTTTCCAGACTGAGCAATCCCAACTCTCTCAGCCTTTCCTCAAAGGAGAGAGTCTCCATTTCTCTGATCTCTTGGTGACCTCCCCTGACTCACTCCAGCAGGTCCCTGTCCCTGCTGTGCTGGGAGCCCAGAGCTGGATGCAGTGTTCCAGGTGGGATCTCAGAGCAGAGGGGCAGAATCCCCTGCCTTGCCCTGCTGCCCACGGGGCTTTGGATGCAGCCCAGGGCACGTTTGGCTCTCTGGGCTGGGAGTGCCCATGGCTGGGTCATGTCCAGCCTCTCCTCCCCCAGCTCTTCCAAGTCCTTCTTGTCAGGGCTGCAGTTCTAAATCTGGCGTGTACTTAAGGAATTTTGCTTTGAGAGCCTTGTAGGCCCAAGCAGGAGGCAAAAAGTTGTGGCCTGGTGCTTAAGTTAGCTTGACTGGAATAATTAATTTTGTTCTGTCACTGCTGTCAGGATTACAAATGATGGTAAAAAAATTTTATAAAACTTCAGCCAACACACTTTAGTGACTGTTTTAATTTTCCTGGTGCAAATTTCAGAGCTGTTTTTAAGAATTGGCTTTTTCACTGTGTTGTGTTCTCCTTATGCATCCTGCTTGTAAGATTACCTTATGTTAATTTCTAATGTTAAACATTGGACCATATTTTCAGTTGCAGGAACAGTCAGATTTATAGGTCTTATCATAAGTACATAGGCAGTGACACCTTACTGAGAGAATTATATTTCTGAAAATGAGGAAGATGGTTTAGTTTAGTACTAGTTGATACATGAAGTGTTTTTTTAGTGATATGCTTGTGTCATCTACAGACTTCTAAGAATGCTTTATTAAAAATTTCCATTATTCTGGGACTCACTGAAAAAGTTTCATAGTTTTATGAGCAGTTTCTTTGGGGTGCTGTAAATAATTGAATAGAAACTGACTACTGGTGAAGAAGTAGCAAAAGCAAGTGCTTATTATTGCTATTGTGTTTAAGTATAACTAAACAAACATGAATCTCTCTGAATTTTTCACTGTTTTTGAAGCTTTTTATAGAGTTATTAAGTCTTGTTCCATATATATATAGCTGAGTTGTAAGAAAAATAGTTTGACTATCTCACAGTTCTCACATGCCAGCTAGGGAACTGTAATGGTAGCACTAATATGGAATCCAGGCTTTCTGTCGAGTTAGTGTAGATAGCATACTTGATTAAATGTAGCATATTGAAGAATACTTGAGCCTTATTGGTATGAGCAGGTTTATCTGATTTATCAATTTGGGAATAATAAGAAAAGCTATATGAGTAGCTTGCTAAAATTCTCAATTACCTATTCTATTTGTTCATTTTCGTCTTTCCTATGACCATGGCATGTTCATTTGATGTTAGTTTGTCTGAATAGAATACCAGCATGACAAATTCACCATGTCTTTACTGACAGGATGATGATGACTACCCTTCCACAAGCTTGCTTGGCCAGAAGAAGCCAGGATACCATGCTCCAGTGGCATTGCTTAATGACATACCACAATCCACTGAACAGGTATGTCTTAATTGAAGGCACAGTAAAACACTTTTGTAAGCATTGAGGAAAACAAGTGTTAATAACAGATTTTGTCTTCTGGACATGAAAGATATTAACAGCTATGTTTTCTTATATGTTGCTTTAAGCTTATTACTGCTTTCGTTTGGAATTCCACAAGGTGATAAAGATTGGCACTTGTGCAAGTAAAGCCAACGTGAATATAGAAACGATTGAAATTTTAAAAAATTGAAATCAGGTACTTCATTAAATTAAAATAACTGGGAAATTTAATATCCTTTATACTTCTTGTTTTTTAAGGAAAATGTAATCACTTATGTTTTATATTCCTTCAGTATTTTTCTGTAAAATTGAAAAGCACAAGAAGTAGCATTAAGTCACCCTGCAAAATGAAGGGGAAAGGTCGACAATATGAAATGCTTTGCTAACAAGTGAATAAACTCTTAAAATGCTGAATTTTTATCAGAAATTATTTCATGAGAATTTCTGTGTTTGAAAAACTGAAATTCTACTTGCAGAAGTAAAATTTAAGTTTGTATAGTGTTTTGACATTTACTGCATAGTTGAGGCAAAGAATAATTTAAGTCTTTTTAATAATAACGAAAATGAATACAGTACCAGACACTTTTCATATCAGTCTTCATAAATCTGTGACTAACAGGCTCTCTTGGTTTTTAGTATGATCCTTTTGCAGAGCACCGTCCTCAAAAGATTGCCGATCGGGAAGATGAGTACAAAAAGCACAGGCGGATGATGATTATTTCACCTGAGCGTCTTGATCCTTTTGCAGATGGTAATTTTTTTTTGGCTTTTCTATACCCTTTATGAAATTTTTGTCTTTAATTGTCTTTAGCCCTTTGATTTCTGTTGGCATGCTTATAAACTTAGTTTTGTTTTAAACATCCCCTTTTCATAGAGATTTGGTTGAAAATTTAGATGCCATATTCTTCATCTTTATAATACGAGTTTTCTTTCCAGGTAGAAGGACAAGAAAATTGTCAATGAGCCATTGCCATAGAAACACAAAGGGTTAAAGGTTTCTCTTTTCATTTCGTTTTGGGTTGTGCGTTGTACTTTGAACAACTTGTGTATTGAGTGCTCAGATTCATTCAGTACCTTGATAGTTTTCATTCCAAATTATAGATTTACAGGGTTACTGCTTTTGAAATGCTAGTAGAGCACCTAATTCTTACCATCCTATGTAAATTTTAGGTGGTATAGCTAAAAGAAGCAAAAGCATATATAAGACTTTGATACTATTAATAGTTCAAGTCTGTAGTTCTGATAATTTTAGAATGGAAGTCAGGAGAAGGGGTGTTAGTGGGTCTGAAATTTTCTTCAGGTGAGTGAGTTTCACATGTGGCAATAAGGTGCCTGTTGGCTTAAAATTAGTAGCTGTTTTGCAGGTTTTACAAATGAGAATTTCAGCCTGCATGAATTAATAGGGATATTAATTATTTTACTTGCTTAATTGTAATTGATATAAACATGTATTGTCAGAATTCACAGGCCCATACTAACTGTCCTTAATTTCTTTCCTACAGCAGTACTGCTATATGCCAGTCCTGTCTGCATTCTTAAGGGTGCAGTTCAACACATCCTGTGTAGATTATGGTGAAAAAGTATTCCAAAGGAAAGTCCTATCAAAGCTAGAAAGACACAGCCAATTGGGCAGTGATCTTCAGCATAGAAATGTTTAAGAAGTTTATTTTTTTCCCTAAAGTGTAATAGCTATACCACTTGTATAGCAAATCTGTGCATTTTTCTTAAAGAAAAGTGTTTTTCTTGACAAGTCTCATTTCTATAAAGTTGGGCTTCTTTTAAAGTATTTAAAAGTTCAGTTAATGCAAGATACAGAGCATAAAACAACACATGGTGTACAAAACCCATTACCTGTGAGTATTGTTGTGGTGGTGTATGTACTGTATTGCATTCAGCTCCCAATCACAAGTGTCCCTTGAGAAGAGAAGAGGGGGAAAGTGTCATCAAACAGTATTTTGGGGTTTTTTATTTTGTTTTAATTTTATTTTTAATGAAGCCCTGTTACAATATGACACTAGAAGGTCTGTGAGACATGTCCAGATTTGTCAAACTTAAAAATGGGTCTTTCAATTTAAACATTACTTAGGTATGCAGTAGTTATTTATAGTCAGATAACAAGTAGGATTTAACAGCTTACACAAGGTAATGTTTTGATTATAAATATCTTTCCAAAGTGTTACTAATGGTAAAGAGATAATTTTCTAGGCTTCTATTCTGCTGCTTGAAGTCAGAACTGCTGATGGAGACAAAGGCACGAAAGTGTACGTATTCCGGATTAGCAACCCAGGAACCCATCACTTCTGAAGACTCTTAACTGTGTTGTCATTTTATCATTTTTATCGGCTTTAAAATATTTGTTTGAAACTGCAGTAGTTATGTTTGTGTTCAAACAGGTTAAATTGATCAGCAAACTGAATAAACGTAAGATACATGTAATTTTAAAAATTTTCAATCAAAAAGTAAAATTAAATGATCATGGAATAATATAATACTAGAGCAGGACAGTAGAAGTCCATAGTTTCTGCTTATCCTGTACTCATTGTGCTCCATTCCTGTTGCTGTTCTCTTCTGCAGGAGGGAAGACTCCAGACCCTAAAATGAATGCCAGAACATACATGGATGTTATGCGTGAACAGCATTTAACAAAAGAAGAGGTGCGTGGAGGGGAGGGTTTTCCGCATGGACTGAGTTTCGTGTTACAGGCTTTGAAAGCACGTTAAGAAAGTGGGAACGTAAATTCTCTTGACTTTGTCTTGACTTAAAAGCCCCTTTCTTTGGAAAATCATGTTCTTCTTATGTTGAAAGTCAGTAGAACTTAAAGATAAAAGTTCTAAAAAACATCTGTTCTATGTAATACTTAAGCAATGCAGGGAAAAATAATCTCAATATATTTTACTCTGGATTTTTTTTTTTTTTAAACTTGGACTTCCTTTTGTTTGTTTCAGAGGAGGAGAGACAAAATCTAACAGTAACTGAGAATTACTCATTGTGAGAGATGTTTGTTTTTGTGAGCTCTATGCATAGGAAGGCCATGGAGGTTTTAAAAGGCTTTTGATGAAGTACCTACAACAAATGTTGCAATACTAAGATCGGGTATAAGATTGGCATTTGATTTTAAATATTAAAAAAAGTGGAAAAAAACCCAAAAAACATGCTTTAAAATTTATTTTAGTAGTTAAAAAGAAATTGATATTATAAACAGATTACTTGTGTAATACCTACAGTAGCATCTTGCTGATTGGAGCAAGACCTTGTAGTTCTAGTAAATTCTTACATTGATTTGTCTTAAGTGAGGAATTAGTTAATGATTTTGTCAGTCTTACTGCTTATGCATCCATTGATGAGTGCAAAACAGTCTCTTAGTGTGGTGTTTTAGCAGTATCATCTCAGGATTTAAAATGAGAATTTCAGGGCTTTTTTTATGTCATGGGATGTTGCTCTTGTGAATATATTTTCTAAATCATCCAGCTTTCATTTACTGAAGTGATACTTATGTGAAACAGATGGGTGATGGTCTTAAGGCATATACCTACCAGTGATAGAAACTGATAGCTTTAAAAATTCTCTGTGCGTTTGCTGTAAGAATGACATTTACTGAAAAATTAATTTAAAAGCAGCCCCTCAAATAGCTCAATCTAGAAAAATTTGAAAAAAGAGTGGCCTTGAAATGAAAGCAGTAGCTAATTGCAGGTTATTTGAGCAAAACCTCAAAAAAAGCATAAAAAGATATTGAAAAAACTCATTTAAAGGTATAATTGGAAGAGTCCTTATGTTTTTCTTTTTGTGCTCTTGAACAGAGGGAAATTAGGCAACAACTAGCTGAAAAAGCTAAAGCTGGAGAGCTTAAAGTCGTCAATGGAGCCGCTTCTCAGCCACCTTCAAAACGCAAACGGCGTTGGGATCAGACAGCTGATCAGACTCCTGGTGCTACACCTAAAAAATTGTCCAGTTGGGATCAGGCAGAGGTAAGGACCTAATGCTCATCAGCTGTCTGTAGAAGACATTATCAGTGCTAATCCTCTAGAGTGTTTGAAGTTTCTTACTGCACTTAAGAACAACTAGCAGTCTTTTATTGTATAGGATGAGATACTCATACTTTTGGTTTTGTCTTGTGTAGACTCCTGGACACACCCCATCGCTGCGATGGGATGAAACTCCAGGCCGTGCAAAGGGTAGTGAAACTCCAGGTGCCACCCCAGGCTCAAAAATCTGGGATCCAACTCCCAGTCACACACCAGCAGGAGCTGCAACACCCGGCCGGGACACACCTGGTCATGCCACACCAGGCCATGGAGGTGCCACTTCCAGTGCACGGAAAAATCGATGGGATGAAACCCCCAAAACAGAAAGAGGTATTTATGGCAAACTGGGAGGTGCAGAATAAGTTTTGAATGGTTAATTGTACTGGGTTTTTTCACCTTAAGTAAACAGCGAGTTCAGAAACCAGGCAAGATGTGATTATATTCTGACATCTAGTGGTGGATGTGGGGAGTTGTTCTTTTCTGAGGTCTCAGCATTGGGTTCTCCTTGTGCTTAAATGGCATCCATGAAAGTATCTCGGCTCCAATATGGAACCACCGTTTTGTCATATCTAATGACTGCTGCAGGCTGGGATTTTAATGTATAAAGGACACAGTAAAGAAGCACACGTTGAATTAATTTTCATAATGTATTTTTCTGTGTTGCTTTTTAATTGTTTTGGGGGTTTTTAAAGACGCTGTTATTAAAACAAATTTGAGAAGCATTTCGCCTGCGTAATTTGAATTTTACTCTTGTGTTAGAGAACAGTGAAACATTTGTTACCTAATGGTTTTATCAGGGAATACATGAAGTACTTTGTTCAATTCCTAGAATATCAGAGTAGTTCTCTTTTTTTAGAATCTTAGCTTTTTATGCTAAGATTCAGCAAGAAGATGACAATTTTTTCATAAAACAAAGTTCTCTGTTGAATATTTTTAGTCTAATGACTGCATTTTTTTCAATATTCATGAAAGTACTCTTTACTTTTTGCCTACTGTTTGTTAATTTGATAGTGAAAATGGATTTGAACATTGATAATACAGTTGGAGTATATACTGTTCAGCTTTCTGAGAAAATTGATTTTGTTTTTCCTTAGATACTCCGGGCCACGGCAGTGGCTGGGCTGAGACACCTCGTACAGACAGAGGTGGTGACTCCATTGGTGAGACACCAACCCCAGGAGCGAGCAAAAGGAAGTCACGCTGGGATGAAACACCTGCGAGCCAGATGGGTGGCAGCACTCCTGTTCTGACACCTGGCAAAACACCCATCGGTACACCAGCCATGAACATGGCAACCCCTACACCAGGTAAGGCCAGTCCCTTGTCTAAGGCCTCACTTTGTATTGTGGGAATGAGGCACTTCCTTTTGTATGGTCTTTTGAAGCAGATTTCTGCCCAGCATGCTGTCCTGCCTGGATGAAAGCAGTCAGTGTATGCTCAGTTTTCTGTTTTTGTGGCAATGTCCACAGCAGCTCATTTCTAGAGAGGAATTGAGACTAAGGTTACATATCTATTGGTGTTTAGTTTAGTTCAGTAAAAAAGTTGACAAAAAGCTGTATAAAAGTTTGGTATCTCATTTGGTGACAGAGTTCAGGTGCTATGGAAACTTTGACTCAAGAGAGCATTTAAAAGCTAAGTAAACAAGTCATCTGCTTCTGCATACAAAAGGATTTTTAAAAATACTTTTCTTACTAAATTTGAATATAGGTCACATCATGAGCATGACTCCTGAACAACTGCAGGCTTGGCGCTGGGAGAGAGAAATTGATGAGAGAAACAGACCACTTTCTGATGAGGAATTGGATGCTATGTTTCCTGAAGGATACAAGGTAATTCATCTGGATTAAAATACAGCAGACTGTGATGACATTTTTTTCCTAACAGGGATTACTTTTTTTTTCCCCCCAGAAGTAGAATATTTCACATTAATTATTGATTGTACGCACATATTTGACTTGGTTACTGATTTATTGTAAACCCCTTAGATTTACAATAGAAAGGGGGGTCTAAACGTGATCTCACGGGCAAATCACCACTGTACTTCTCAGTGCTGGAAATGCCTGTCAAGGCCAAAAATGTATTCTGTATGAAGTGATAGAAATGGTAAGTCCAGATGTAGACAAACATGGAAGAGGGTCACAAATATTGAGACAGCAAGTATACTATGTTGATTCAGTTATTGAAGTGCTTCTTTAATCCTTGGAGACTTCACAATTTATTATCCAGACTCTCAGCAGTGGGAGTGAGCTTTCTGCTGAAATGTTGTCAGTATGCGATAAGTGCAAATACAAGCTGTCAGAGTGAGTTTGTATTGCTGGGAACATGGGATCTGTTATATGCAATAACGCACGAATCCCCAAACAAATAAAGTGGAAGCTGCAACTTCAAGCAATGTTTTGTATCTGATGGCTTCTTCTTTTTATATCTGTTGCAATTAAAACGAATTTTATTCTTCTTTCTTCAGGTTCTCCCGCCCCCAGCTGGTTATGTGCCCATCCGTACTCCTGCTCGGAAGCTCACAGCGACTCCAACGCCCCTAGGGGGAATGACAGGATTCCACATGCAGACAGAGGACCGCACTATGAAGAGTGTTAATGACCAGCCATCTGGCAACCTGCCATTCCTGAAGCCAGATGATATCCAGTACTTTGACAAGCTGCTGGTAAGGGAGATTTCACTCGTTCTGGTTTAATTTCCCTGATTTCTTTTGATTATGTAGCAATGCCCATTTATTTGTCTGGAATTACTTGTAGGTTGATGTTGATGAGTCAACTCTGAGTCCTGAGGAACAGAAGGAGAGAAAAATAATGAAATTACTTCTGAAAATAAAGAACGGCACACCTCCCATGCGAAAGGTAAGATGAATTGTCAGATATGTTTATGTAATCTCATTTTTCAAGCTTTTTTTTTTCAGGTTTTGCTTTAGCTGTCCATGGGATTCTCTTGAAGATAGATAATTTCCTAAGTCTTGCTATCTATTGTGGTTTAAACCCAGCTCCACACCACTGTCTGCTTCTCCTTAGCTTTCTCTCTGGCTTGTTAGCTGAGCATGGTGCCATATGATGTAGAGCGGCAGTTTGGGCAAGCTGTCCTGGCTGTGTCCCCTCCCATTTTCTTGTGCCAATCGGCCTTCTCAGTGGTGGGGTGGGGTGAGAGGGAGAAAAGGCCCTGACTCTGTGTAAGCCCTGCTCTGCAGTAACTAAACATCCCTGTGTTATCAGCACCATTTCCAGCACAAATCCAGAACACAGCCCCATACTAGTGGCTGTAAAGAAAATCTCAATTCCAGGCAAAACAGCACACCCTGTTTAGTGCTTTTTTTCTTTTTTCCTCTATATCTGTGTGGCTTTTAGTTATTCAGTATAATTTAGTACTGCTGCTCTTTTGACCGTTCAATGACAGAACATTATTCACTAAATGGTGTAGGGCTTGTATAATTTTTTTTTTACCATTTTGAGAAACTGGATTTATAGGGTGTTTTGCTTACATGACTTTAACTTTCTGGATTTTGGTTCTTACACTTAAATTAGCTACTTAGTGTAGCTCTTATTTAAGTTTTGGCCTTATGCATTAGACAGCATAATAGCAGTCTTTTCTGCAAATGCTCTAAACTTACCAAGCATCAAGCTGCCTGGATGCAAACAAGGGCTGTGAAGCTGTTTTCCAAGTGGAGCCAGTATTAGCTCAGAAGTATGTTTCTCTTGAAAACTGAACACCTGGGCACTAGCAACCAGTGTTTGTCATCACACTTTTAACAGATCACCGTGCAATTGATTGAAATAGTTTTGTGGTGGTTGGGGCAAGTATTTGGAAGCCTGTGTAGTTTTGACTTGGTTCATACCTGCTTTATGATTGTTCAGGGTTGTTTCCTTAGTTTAACTGGCAAGTTTTCTGGTTTTGTTCAGGCTGCGTTGCGGCAAATTACTGATAAAGCTCGGGAATTTGGAGCAGGGCCGCTGTTCAATCAGATCCTGCCTCTGCTGATGTCACCAACACTCGAAGATCAGGAGCGTCACTTGCTTGTCAAAGTCATCGACAGAATTCTGTACAAATTGGATGACCTGGTCCGACCATACGTACACAAGGTCTGTTGCAGTTTGCTATTTCATCTCCATCTCTGATTTGCTCTTTCTGCATTTTATGTGCGTATCAGAAGAGGATGATACCATTTTTTTAAAACATATTTGACTTCCATTTCTTAAACCAAACTTTAAAGTTTTTATAGTGTGATTGGAGTGTAGGCTTTAGAGTATTGAGGCATGATGTAAATATGATGTATGCATATTTGGAGGTGGGAAGGACCTTACCTGATCTAGGTAGTATCTCCAGACTACATCCTTCAGAGGCTTAAGAGCTATAAAAAACAATGTAATGGATTTAATTTTTTTCTGATCATTGTAAGGTTTTAAGCTTGAATTAGTGGAATCATCTATTTCATGGACTCTAATTTAGAAATACTATGGAAAGTATTAATAAAAGGAAATATTAATTTGTTTATCTTTTTCAGATCCTTGTCGTCATTGAACCACTGCTGATTGATGAAGACTACTATGCTAGAGTGGAAGGCAGAGAAATTATTTCAAACTTGGCTAAGGTAAAATTCCATCCTTCATTAAAGCACCGAATTAGCTTACATATACCTGCATGTTTATAGGTGTGGCAGAACAATTAACTGTACTGTTCATAAATGCAATTGGTATGTTTTATGTTTTGTCCTGCAGGCTGCGGGTTTGGCAACAATGATCTCCACAATGCGACCTGATATTGATAACATGGATGAATATGTCAGAAATACAACAGCTCGAGCCTTTGCTGTTGTTGCTTCTGCTCTGGGCATTCCTTCTCTGTTACCCTTCCTGAAAGCTGTCTGTAAAAGCAAAAAATCTTGGCAGGCCAGACACACTGGCATCAAGATTGTACAGCAAATTGCTATTCTTATGGGTTGTGCTATCCTGCCTCATCTCAGGAGCTTGGTTGAAATTATTGAACATGGTAAGTTCTTCTTTCCTAGACAAAATTTTTTTGCCCACTTCATATCTGGGAAATTTTTCATACCTCAGTAAGGCACAGTGACAGTAAGGTCCTGGTTTTGTTGTTGCTATGACACTGAGAAACATTTCAGCTGACTTTGAAAGATGAATAAAGGCAAATAATGTTTCAGTATTCCTGAAAATAAGTTAATCCCTTTTACTTTCCTCCTCTAATTTTGCTATTTTGAACTTAAAAGATGTGGGTACAAGAAGTGGTACTAAACTTTGCTGTCTTGCAGGGCTGGTGGATGAGCAGCAGAAAGTTCGCACCATCAGTGCTTTGGCCATTGCTGCTTTGGCTGAGGCAGCCACTCCCTATGGTATTGAGTCATTTGATTCTGTGCTGAAGCCCTTGTGGAAGGGTATACGTCAACACAGAGGAAAGGTAAATCTAAAGTGCTTTCTTTAGTTTGAAGTGAAATGGATGTGATGCCTTGAGGAGCTGGAACAGAGGCTACACACAGTGTTAAGGAGAATAAAATGGGTATTTATTGTGAGGCCTAGGAAAGGCCTACAAAAGCCACACCCTAGCAATATAATTGCCACAGTCGTGGCCCCTGCCTGGATGGCTCCAAGATGGAAGGAAAGGAGGGGTTGGTCACAAAATTTTACACTTTTATAGGTTCTGGTTAATTTGCATGAACCCACTCTCCACCTTTCCAGTTTGTGCTTAGGGCCTGAAGTTTGGAGAAACTGTCCTTGAGTTCTTAACTATAATAGGACTGTTTTGTCTTCATCACCCTAGCACATCAGAAAAGCACATCAAGGAGAATAGGAAAACTTAAAACTGAAGGCATCAGATGTGTACCTGCTGTAACTTATTAGAGACATATTTTGCATTTAAATAGGGTTTGGCTGCATTTTTGAAGGCGATTGGTTACTTGATTCCACTCATGGATGCCGAGTATGCAAACTACTACACCAGAGAAGTCATGCTGATTCTTATCAGAGAGTTCCAGTCTCCTGATGAAGAGATGAAAAAAATTGTGTTGAAGGTACGTCAGAATGATAGTTTAGCATTGGTACTGAATATATATTAAAAAAAAAAAAAAAATCCAAACAAAAGCAAAAAAAATTCCCCCCCAAATTACCCACCCCACACCCTACACTGGATTAAAATTGTTGGATTTTTATTTCCTGTCAGGTGGTAAAGCAGTGTTGTGGTACGGATGGTGTTGAAGCAAACTACATTAAAACAGAAATCTTGCCACCCTTCTTCAAACATTTCTGGCAGCACAGAATGGCACTGGACAGAAGAAATTACAGACAGGTATTTTTGCTGTTTTTTTTAGCTGGGAAATTATTTCCAGTAGAAGAAAACTAGAATGTTCATTCAGGCTAGATACTTTTGTCTGTGTCCTGAGACTTGATTTTTGTCTGTACTAGCAATTTAGAAGTTGTGTAGCTAGGAAGATTTTCAAGTTCTTAGGAGGTTACCACGACATTTTGCATCTATGTCTTCATCAGTTGCACAGTGGGGTGGTTCACCCACTTATGTTCTTAAAAATACTCTGTGCTTTCTAAAGGTAAAAGTTGGTTTTTTACCGTGGGCTGAACATGTTTCTTCAGACTAGGGAAGTTATTTTCAAGATGTAGAAAGTAGTTTTTAATTACTTTTAAGCATAATTTTAATGTTTGCTTATTTAACATTTCTGTATTTCAGTTGGTTGATACGACTGTGGAGCTGGCAAATAAAGTTGGAGCAGCAGAAATTATTTCTAGAATTGTGGATGATCTGAAAGATGAGGCTGAGCAGTACAGAAAAATGGTCATGGAAACAATTGAAAAGATAATGGGAAATCTGGGGGCAGCAGACATCGATCATAAACTGGAAGAGCAGCTCATTGATGGTATTTTGTACGCCTTTCAGGAACAGACAACAGAGGTACGGCCAGGTGTTGGAGTATTTGGTTCACTGTAATTGTAAACCTTGTAAAAATTGTAGATTGTTAGTTATACTGAAATATGTTCTTGTAAGTCAGATTTTTAGAATCTCTTTTTAGATATCATTGCTCTAATTAATGAAATCCAGAAGCAATCTCTGGAATGTTAGCATTTTGAAGGCAATTTTAGATTATGACAAGTTTAAGTAAAATGCAGTGTTGTTGTTTGTCTGATTTTCCTTTGTTTTTACTGTCAGGATTCTGTGATGCTGAATGGTTTTGGCACAGTGGTTAATGCTCTAGGCAAAAGAGTGAAACCCTACTTGCCACAGATCTGTGGTACAGTTTTGTGGCGTTTGAACAACAAATCAGCCAAAGTCAGGCAGCAGGCTGCTGACCTGATCTCTCGTACTGCAGTAGTCATGAAGACTTGTCAAGAGGTACGGACTTCTCTTCCAGATTTGCTCTAGCAGGTCATAGTAATGAAAGGGGAGGGGAAAATTGTCTTCTAACTCTTTTTACTTGGTTGTAGGAAAAACTGATGGGACACTTGGGTGTTGTTTTGTATGAGTACCTGGGTGAAGAATATCCTGAAGTATTGGGCAGCATACTTGGAGCGCTTAAGGCTATTGTCAATGTTATAGGTATGTTTTTGTATTGATTACTTGGATGTTCAAGAAGAAAATAAAAAAACACTGTAAAACTAAACGTGCCTCTTTGAATTCAATAGGTATGCACAAGATGACACCACCAATCAAAGACCTGCTGCCACGGCTGACACCTATTTTGAAGAACAGACATGAGAAAGTACAGGAAAATTGTATTGATCTTGTTGGGCGTATTGCAGACAGGTAAGCTGAGTAGTAAGAAAATATCTAACCTTTGTGGGCAATTACTGTAGCAAAAGCTCAAGGTGACATCTGGGTGCATATTGTCGTATCTCTTGATATTTCTCAAGTTATGCATAAAACCTGAGATGTTTAGCAGACACACTGTTGAATTACCTAATAAAGGAAATGCTTAAGCTTACCTCTGTCGATAGCAAATGAATAGGTGCTACAGTTTGTGGCTTAATTAAAAACTTCTCACATCACTGAAGAGATTCTTTTATCTTTATTGTCTTTCAGAGGTGCAGAGTACGTTTCTGCAAGAGAATGGATGAGGATCTGCTTTGAACTGCTTGAATTATTAAAAGCTCACAAGAAAGCTATCAGAAGAGCCACAGTGAACACTTTTGGTTATATTGCAAAAGCTATTGGGTAAGTTGGTTTAATGCTTATCCACATCTGCACAGAGCTAGCAGAGATAGTGATGATTGTTAGTTTTCTGGTGGGAAATATTCGAATTTCTCTACATTTTATATATACAGACATGATTTTATTCATTTTGAAGAATACAGTCACGTATTCTTCATTAACATAGGATGTTGCACTTGTGCACTGAATTTGTGGACTAATAAGGTTAGAGTCTTATTTGGGAGTAAGAGCTCTTGTCTCATGAATTTTTGATACTGTAATGTGCATTCAGACCCTCTTTGTATTATTTCATAAACTCTCCTTTAAATAATTTATCTTCGCTTTTTTTCTCCTTCCCCTTCCTCCCACGAAATCAGTAGTTTTATTGAATTTTAAAGGTTTGCTCCCACTAAGGTCATGCTACAAGTCAGCACATTTTTAGACTGAAGCACAGTTGCCACCTTTATGTGTGTTCTGTGAGTGACTGACTGAATGCAGATAGAGCAAGCAGCCAGGAGTGCTGTAATTGTTCTCCATGCAGGACATGACCTATCTCTGTCAATGCTTATGGTTTTATAAAGTCTGTAATTTCCTCTGGGATCAGAGTAATAGTGGGGAGGCTCTGCTACCCTGCAGAGTTCACAAGAGGAAGAAGGAAGGCAGGGAAAAAGCCAAGTCTAGATAAAGTAAAAAATGTTGGCTGTGGAAATAAATCCTTAAGCTGTTCTAGAGTTTAGTGTTTCATGTTTAGTGTTCAGTTTGTTTCCCAATTCTCTCAACTTTTTATGAGGGCTAAACCATGTTTCTCTGCCACTTCTTTGATGCTTAAATATTTTTTGCTGAATCCTCACTGACATGGATGCCTATGCTGTCTTTTCCAGACCTCACGATGTGTTGGCCACACTGCTAAACAACTTGAAAGTACAGGAAAGGCAGAACAGAGTGTGTACTACAGTAGCAATTGCTATTGTGGCTGAAACATGCTCACCTTTCACAGTGCTGCCTGCACTCATGAATGAATACAGAGTTCCAGAACTGAATGTCCAGAATGGTGTGTTAAAGTCTCTTTCTTTCCTGTTTGAATACATTGGAGAGATGGGAAAAGATTACATTTATGCTGTTACACCATTGCTTGAAGATGCTTTAATGGACAGGTGAGTGCACTTCTGTGGTACAGTTACCCATAGTCCATACGTGATGGTTAATGATAGCAAATATGCATATTGTCCTTGTTTGCTAAAGGCTTTAAGTGAGCAGCATAATTTGGAAGCCATGTGGATTATATATGCTCCAATTTTACTAATAATTCCGAAGATTAAAATTATAAAAGCATTTTCAGTGAGTCAAGACTTCTTCCATTAAAACTGCTTTTGGTAATTTCTATTGTTGGTACTTCCGTGGAATTGGGGTGCTGTAATTTGTCAGAAAACTCCCATCTTTTCTCACTTCACTGATTTTTGATATTCTGCCTCTTGCTGTCAGTAGGTATGGCTTAACAATGTTATTAGTACTTTCAAGAAAAGTGTGATTGAAAAGAAACACTGTCCAGTCATGTTGCTTCTAAGTCTCATTGATTAATACCCATTGTTCTCTTTGCAGAGATCTTGTACACAGACAAACAGCCAGTGCCGTGGTGCAGCACATGTCCCTTGGTGTTTATGGCTTCGGCTGTGAAGATTCCCTTAATCACTTGTTAAATTACGTGTGGCCCAATGTGTTTGAAACGTCTCCTCACGTCATCCAGGCAGTTATGGGGGCTCTGGAGGGCCTCAGAGTCGCTATTGGGCCCTGCAGGATGTTACAGTACTGTTTACAGGTATGGCCTTGTGTGTGCTGGGCAGCAGAGAGCACTTGTCAGGCAGGACTTCTTTCCAGGAGGCAAAAAAGATGATTTCCAGCAAAGGAGAAACTGGCCTTTTTCTCCAAAGTGTTGTTTAAATGAGGTGTTGTGTGCCAAGGACTTGAATAGTGGAAATAGGCAGTAAACAGAGAGTTTGGTTTAGGGAGATAGCTGATTACATCACAGAACTCGTGTAGAAAGAGCAGAAAGACTATCAGTTGACTAAAATAGCCTGGCACTTTGATTTCTGAATTGGAAGCATCTCACGAATTTTGAGGATGTGAACTAATGACTGGGGAATAAATTAGCTGTGGGAGGGGTTATGACAAGTAATCAGTGAGATAAATAAATTAGAGGATAGGATTAATAGTCATGATTAGTCGTTAGCCAGGAAAAACAGATGTTTAGAAGAGTGCAGCACTATAAAACAGTGCTTTGATTAGACTTGATACTGCTAGGTCAGCATAGGCAGTTCAGCTTCTGTAAATGTGCATGGAGTGGTGAAATCTGAAGGCTCCTTTTCCTTGTAATTGCATGTGACAGTGGCTGTGTTGGCTATGGAATTAAAACTCTTATAGCAGATGGGGAGCAAGGATTAAAGTAATGCAGGTCAGCATAGAGAAGGTGTGACAGCATTTTAGTAATTGTTTGCAGATAGGAAATTTCACATTTTTGCAGTGTGAGGACCTCAGCATGAAGATACTGACATCAGTAGGAAGGTGAAAGTCCCTTGCAATGTATATTTTTGCAAGTACTGTTTGTATTTTGTTATTACTTTGAACTGTTTTTTCCTAGGGCTTATATGTTCTGCCCATTTATTAAATACTTATTTTGCAACGCTTGATTAAATTCAATAAAAGAACACTGGAACTTCTAGGTTTTTTTAATATTTTGTTCTGTTCTGTTTTCTAGGGTTTGTTTCACCCTGCCAGAAAAGTCAGAGATGTTTATTGGAAGATCTATAATTCAATCTACATTGGATCACAGGATGCTCTGATAGCACATTATCCAAGAATCTATAATGATGACAAGAACACCTATATTCGTTATGAACTTGATTACATCTTATAATCTTCTTGTTCAGTTGTTTGTGTTTAATGCACAGCTGTTGTTCAGTTAAATGCTTCAGATTTCATGATGTAAAATTTTAAAATTTTGGAGATCAGTGTAGAGCTGGTCAGAGGCAGAGCTAGGTATCCAGTAGCATGATTTTTTAAATATGTCCTTGTTTTTTGATGTTAAACAGTTAAAAGCCAGTAGTGACCAACAAAACAGTGATTACAATGTACTGGAGGGATTTTGTTTTGGATCCATCTTTATGAAGATTTAGATTTCATTCCTTGTGTTTAAAGGGGAAGTTTATTTGAGAAATAAACATTTGTGTATAAAAACTAATTTGTGTGTGGTTTTTGGACAGAGGGGCTTGTAAAATAAGTCCCTTTTGATTAAGTATTTGTTCATGTAATGAATAGGTGGTATAAAACATTTTAACCCTTTTTGTCATCCACTAGCTTTTGAATAAATAAGAAAAATGTACCAACTGTAGTTAATGTGTGTATCTTTGTCATGCAGTAATGTAGCTGTAGCCTGGCTGATGGTTGTAGTAGTATCAGTTTATTTTCATGGAAAAAGTAGTTGTTACTCTTTCATATGCAGTATCCTGGTGGACATGGCTGGTTAAATTTTCAGAAGTTAGCAGTTTTATTGTAAATTGCATTTGTAAAATCAGTTGTAAAAATTATGCATACTGATCATATTATGTTTTAAAAGTCAGATATTTATAGGCTGTGCTATAATTCTGTTAAAGAGCTAGGAAAGTTAAGTGCCCAGCACCTTAGGTGAGGCAGTTTCTAAGAAAAGCATTCTATTTTCTCATTTGCTTTTTGCCTTTTTTATGTGTGTACTACAAGGAAAAAGATCTTCCTATCAGTAAACCACCTAAAACCCAAGAATAAATGATTTTGGTCGTAGTGTACATTATATCATGTTTGTAAGGTAACAGCAGGCAGGAGCTGGCTGTCAGACACCTTGTCCTGTGAGTTCTTGACTCCAGTGATTCATTTCCATCTTAGCAAGTTCAGTGCAGTGGTGTTATCTGACTTCTCTGCTGTTTTACATAAATGTGAGACTCTTTAACTGTTCAACATATACAAAATTTTCATCTTACCTTTCAGGTCTAATTTTTTGTTAGGGGTTTGGGATGGCACAAAAGCAACTTGGAAGCCTTTTATTAATAAGGGTACTAATTTGTTAGGAAAGGGGGAAAGTGGCGTTTTTCAACAGTGAGTTGTATTTTAAAACTTAAGCAAATACCAGCTGCAACTTTTTGAGGTCTTTGTTGGTGAGCTGTTTCCTCTGAGAGTAAGGTGCATTCTAGTCTTTTTCTAGTGCTTTGTCACTGAATAGTATTGTTTGTGTTACAGAGAGCCTGCCATCTTCATTGCCTCAGAAGTTCTGCAAGACAGAACCAAGCAAGTGCCAGTAGAGAGGGAGGAGGGCTGGAAAAAAGCACTGAGTTTTGAGAGATCTGAAACAGGTAGGAATGGATGATGGCTCCTGACTTCTAGATATGCTTCAGCAAATTCATTATTCTTAGAAAGAAGTAAAATTGCAAAAATTTTCTCAAAGTGGAGGGGAGCAACTTCAAATTGTTCTCATTTTTGTATTTGGAAGCCCATCACTTTTAGATAACAGAAATACTTTCAATAAATCTTTTTGAGGAAGATGCAAAATTTCCTTTGTTTCCTGAGGAAGACTGAAAGGGGAAGGAGAACTATTTGATGAAACAGAATTGTGCATAAAACTGATGTTCATGTTTGGGTTTTTTGCTATCCCAAAATATCTGGTATGAAATCAGATTTGAAGTGGCAGTATTGAAATGCAGTTCTTGATATGCAGAGTCATCAGGAAGCATTTTTATCCTTCTTGAGACTGTGGATCTGTGGAATTCTTATCTAAAGAAGCCATTTCTGGATCATAGACTGATGGGATTTTCTGGGAGCCTACAGCAGCTCTAAAGGGTTTTGCTTTTGTTGTTTAGCAACACACTGAGTCTTATTCAGCACAGGAAGATTAAGGAGGAAATTTGGGGGAAATAAATAACTACCTAGATACGACATCTGTCCACCTGTAGACAAACATGTTTCTTTTCCAGTACAACCTAAAGTCATTAATAAATGGGAGAGTTTTACTCTGAGGTGGTGGCTGGTATTCACCTGCAGACTTCTAGTTCTGGAGAGCAAAGCCCAAGGAGTTTAAATGAATGGAAGGATTTGGATCACTACTATTAAATTCCTTTAATGGATAATTCATTCTGCCATTAATGCAGGAAAACAAGCTAAGTGAACAAAACATCTGCTGTTTTTCTACTTGTTTATAAAATGGGGGACGTGCCATGGCTTGGCAACTGAGAAGTTAACCTAGTCACAGAATTAGTGTGATATTTGATAAATACAAGTAATGAGCATAAAATCTGCATGTCCAGACAATCCCTCAACTTCCTTAATTAGGCTTTCTTTTAAAGGGAACTAAGCACCTTTCCAGTTGTCCTCCAATCCCCTTTCTGGATTTACATAGAGCTCTTAACTTAATCAATGAATTGCAAAAGAAGCTCTATGGACAGAAGCTTCACTGACAGTTCATTTTCCTGAACAGGCTCATCCAGCATGCTGAAAGAGGTGGAGTCACCTGTAAGAAAAAAAGGTATGTATTTTTTTTTATTTTAATCTGTTTTTAAAAATTAATTACAATTATGCATTTGGATAGGGGCAGTGAATTAGGAGAATGTAAGCCATAATTCTTTGGGCTCTTCCTATTTTAGAATATTATATTTTATCACTTAATGTGGGTTCTGATTGCATCTGGTTTTTTTTCATTTGTCCTTTTTAATGGAAAAAAAGGATGCAATGGTTGTATATACCCACATTTCCCTACAGTCTAAACTTCCCTATCAAAAGATGCCATGCCTCTACAGCTTGTACTGGTGGAGCTAGAATTAGCCAGGGCTAGCAGTTGTCCTTAAGGCATGCTAATCTTAAAAAGTGTGGGAGAATTTTTTTGGTTTGTCCAAGCTTATTTCACAGAGCAGCTGAAGATAAGGATCTAAAGTTTCCTAAAAACAAACATAAAATTGAGTTGCATTTTATTGCTTACACTTCTGTGTCTTCTGATCTAATTTCACACACATACACCTTCTTCACTGCTTGTCTCTCGTTTAGCCATGGATCTCTCTAACCTGCATCACTCACCTCATTTGCTGCCCTGAATGCCCTGTGTCAGACTTCTTTCACCTTGCATGTCTTGGCACAGTAGCAGAGGTGGCAGTGAGAGCACTGAAGAGAAATTTTCCTGCCCTCCTGGTTGCATTTGCCACTGCAGCAGTTCCTGGATGTGTGGAGAGTCACTCACTATTGGAAGAGTCTCACTCTGATTCTGCTGCTCAGGGTCAGGGGGCTTTGGAAGAACATGGCTGCCAAGTTTTAATTGTTTTGGAAAATACTAGGGAGTACAATGTGCAAATATAGTCTGGTCTTTCTTGCCCAGCCTGAGCTACAGGGGCTCTTCCTCTGCGAAGCAAAGTGGAGATGGAGCCTGTTCAGTGGTTTTTTACATTCAGCTTCTTGATCTTATAGTGGAGTCATTTTAGGAGTCAGATTGAATTTGTCAATGTTCTGTCCAGACAAGAAAATTGTATGCTAAGTTACTAAAATGCTGTGTTTTCTGTGATGGTCTCCCCTGTGTATCTCCAGAGGGAACATTGCAAAGTTTATTTCCAAGCACAGCAGAATTTCAGCCTCAGCTGCTGCTTGAGGCAGAGTTAACAAGTTCAGATTCATAAATAAAGGTTTGCAGGTAATCCTGTAAGTATTTTGCTGGTTGTTATTGCAGACATAAGGTCAAGATAAATTCACCTTTTTTCAGAGATCCTGAGATGGCTTAAGGAATGGCAGCTGTTTTCAGAAGAACAGAATTTTGATGCCCAGAATAAAACTTTGAGATTTTTTTTGACAGAATTTCAAAGAATTATGCAGCCAAGTAGGAATGTGATAATTTTAAAGTAAAATTGCATGCAAGAGTCCTCAGTCTTTAGCCAGACTCCTAACATTTTGTTCATGTCAATGAAGTAATTCTAGTCTCTGAAAAATGGTTGATTGTGAAGTAGCTTCTGACATGTTACAAAAGAGCTTGGAGATTAGTATGGTTGTAATAAACAGAATGATCATAACAACAAATACTAGGAATCATTAGGAGTGTTTGTTATCAGCTGTGACATACATGCTGTTTACTGGCTTCACAGGCAAACTAAACCAGAGTGTTTTCCTTATCAATTTTGCAGCCATGTGATGCCCAGAGATTACATAGCACAAGTTCTCTTTTCTGTTACTTTTTACAAGTTCGTCTTTTAAGACCACTTTCTTAAACCTTTTGGTGCAATGACTGTTGTGAAATCAAGTTTCAGCCAGTGTTGCATCACAGTGATAATTCTACATATTTTTCTCCAAGCTAAGGAACATATTTTCCCTCAGTTTAAGCTGCTGTTATGAATACCCTCATTACTAATAGACTGGGGTGGGATGAGAAACAGCTTTCAAATTTTGTTTCTTCACTAAATGTGGGAAGTGTTGATGTGCAAGTAAAATGATTGCCTGTTACTTAATGTACATCTGTGAACCAACTGCAAAATCTCACTCTGTCAGTTTAATAAAAATGGAAGAGGTAAATGTGAGAGTCTCTGATCCAAAGTATAAATGTGTACATCAGTGTGATGCCATATGCTGTTTTGAATCTCACCAGTAGTAATGGAAAGATTTCTGCTCCCCCTGGCCTCCAGTGGTTCCTCTGACCTGTGTGGTTGGAAGTGCAGCCCTCCCTGCACTCCCTTCCCAGCTGTACCCCTGGAAACCATGGTAGGGCTGCTAAAGGCTGCCCAGAAGCCTGGTTAAGGGATCCAGCACACCATTGGGTAAGGAGTGCTGCTTCTTCACTCCTAACATGAGCCCCAGGCCAAATGTTCTGGAAGTTATGGATAAGCTGTTCTATTTGGAGACTAAATAGTAGCACGTATTTTATGAATTCTGAATAGATGAGGAGGGAGTAAATTAATGGACCTGATCTATTTATCTCAAGATTGATCTCAAAGCAATTACTGTGACTTACTTAGTGTCAATTACTAGTGGTCATAATTGGAGTTTTGGGCTTTATGAAAGCTTTCTTTCTTGATGGAAAGAGGTTTTGTTTGCTTGCTTGCTTGTTTTAAAAATCTTCTCCAGAGTCTACACACATTTGTTTCTTCACTCGAAATCTCTTCCTTTCAGAGGTAGGAGACATTTTGGTCACCTTGTGATAGACAAATGTTTCTTTGTTTTATTAGCAACCATCTTCTGCACTGAACTGGCCAATAAAATTCTTCAGTGAGCTGTACAAGTTGTTCCCTTTGTGCCCCATTTCCTCTGAGGGCTTGTGTTTCTTGCTGAAGAATGCCATCTTTCACTGGTCCTGCTGCTCTGAAGCAATGGTTTCTGTTAAAACCATCCCTGATCCAAGCCTGGGAATAGGCTTGCCCTTTGCTGTTGGTTCCTGGCTGCTGATTGAGACCAGATGTGACAGCTGTTCACCACCATAGGGTGACAGAGTCTGAGGTGACTTATTTCTAAATTTTTCTTAGGTAACTTTAGAAACAGTGACCTTCAATCCCTGCCTGTCATCCAAAACAGTAGAATAGAACTGTGTTCAAATAGTGATTTTGCTTTGAAAGCCATACATTTTTGTCTCCGTTGAACTCTTAAGTCTCAAGCATATGCAGGTCTTGAGCCCAGCTGATAAAAGGAATGCAACTGGCCATTTATTATTTGAGCTAATAAAAGAGGATATTGTATATTAACTTCTTCACATTCCAAGGCACTAACAACAGAATGAAGGTTAAAGGCATCTGATATCCACAATTAAAGAATGGAGCCTTTGTTTTTAGCACAGTATGCAGCTGAGACAGAAGGAATATGGCAGGAAATGAAAACCAGGTGGCTTGAATTTCAGTTTTTAAGACCAAAGAAATGACCTTCAGAAGAGGCTGTTTCCTCACTCAATAAAAGTAAGTTAAATATATACAAAATCATTTAATTATTCTTTACATTAGTTTGCAGATGTTTCTGTACATGTATCTTATATTTCCACAGAATTAGCACAATGATGTGTAGATTAGACTTAAAAGCCCTGCTGAGAGAGAGCTAGAGCTCTCTGTAGCATTAGGTTCCAAGTTCATTTTGATAAGATGGGAATGTACATAATATTCAGTGAGTGCAGGCAATTTTTACTTCAATATATATTAAACATTCATCTGTATACAAATGTTAATGTTTACATTACCAGTTACAGGGTACTATAGACTCATAGAGTGGTTTGGGTTGGAAGGGACTTTAAAGAAAGCCTAGTCCCCCTGCTGTGGGAAGGGACATCTTCCACTGGGCCAGGTTCCTCAGAGCTCCATCCAACCTTGAACACTTCAGGGGCTGAGGCATCCATAACTTCTCTGGGAGACCTGTTCCAGTGTCTCACCACCTTCATAGGTGTCCTCTTTCAGTTAAAAGCCATTTCCCCCCCTCCTCTCACTCTGTGCCTTTGTAAAAAGTCCTTCTGCAGCTTAAAAGTCCCTCTTCAGTTTGTGTCAGTACCTTAATAAAGATCACAAACACCTGATAGTTTTTAAAAAAGCAGAATCGAAGGCATGATTGTTTCTTATTCCCTCCTGTTTAGCATTATATTTATTGTGAAAAATGTAACCATGGTAACTTAAACTTAGCATAAGGCATCCACAAAACACAATGACAAGTCATCAGTTAATACAAGTGCAGTTTTTTTCAGGTAAAGGCTTCATTTAAGCTTAGAAAATTGGAGACAGCACACTTTGCACATCAGCTTGGGTTTTTTCCTCTTGAAAATGGTGAACATGACTTCCTCATGGGAGGCTGTAGAGTTGTTTTCCTACCCACACAGCAGCAAAGTTGTAATTGCAATTAGAGCTCCAAACTCTAGTGCAGCTGGAGTCTCCTGCAGCAGGCTGGAACAGCCTTTGCTGTTTGCCAGGGTGATGCTGGAGCAGTGCATTGGAACACAGGTATAAAGCCACTTCTCCAGTTGCTGGGTCTGCAGCACGGGCTTCTTTGTCACCTGCTTTTCTGTGGCAAGGGAGTCACTCACATGTGACTCATGGAGGACTCTCAGGTGGTCATTGAGAAGCTTCTCTTGCAGATTTTTCATTCTAGAAACTGGGCTTCCTGCTTAGTATCTGAACTAAAGCTAGAGGTGCCTGCTGACATAGGTGATTCTGCCTGTGTGAACTAACACATTGTTAACCACATCCTACAATTTGTTGGTGTGAAGGTAAAGTATACTTATTTCAAGTAGTTGATGCCAAGCCTGCGTATCTTAATCAGGTAGTGTATTTCCAAAAGCTTTTTTTCTTGTATGAGGTTATTCTGTGTTTCAGGATGATGTTTGAAATTTTCTGCCACCTCCACACAGGGTATAATAGGCCTGGTACAGCTACAGGTCAAGATTCATACAAGAAACTCAACCTGACTTTTCCAATCTTTTGCTGACTCTGGTATTCTACTGAAGAGGCAAGTGGGCTTCTTGCTTTGCTAAGCAAGTCTGTCTTAGTCAAAGTGCTCCCCTGCTAGTCATCACCACACTATGTTTTTTTTTTTTTATTTTGCTTTGTTGTGTGTAATATTTTGGTGGGACGCTTTTGCAGAGTTTACAGAAACAGAGATGTTTTATTACCAAATGCTGTCATGCATGGCATCTGCTTACTATTTGCAGAAGTTACAGTTAGTAATTGCCTAAGCATTCATATGGTTTACATATATTAAGATCTCTCTGAGTCACTGGCTGAAGATGGGAGAATAACTTCTCAGATATTCTGCCTACCCATGCTAAGATGCATTTACATGCCCATGTGCAACTCAAAAAACACATCTATGCTCCTGGGTGCAGGTTACTTTTTCTCTTATGGCCAGTTACAATTTCTTTCTGTACTTCTCTGTGTTGACACAGCCCTTGGGCATTTCAGTCACTGGAGACAGACATGCAGTACAAACTTCTTGGAGTTACTATGCTTTCATACTTTGATTATTTTGTTGGTGTTAGAAAAGCAAGTCTGCTGGTCATGACAGCCTGTCAGCTGCCAGCTCTGTTTCCTTCATGTTGGTGTAATGCCATGTACCACAGTAATTTTTCATGTAGTATAGGATATGCAGTGATTTAAAAAAAAAAAAAAAAGGCAAAACCAAACCGAAGCACAAGTCTAACCACATTTACATTTTAGTGTGTATCAGCAGTTGCTTGAATTGCATCTGTTTTCATTGGGTTATTTTTAATCATTTTCCAAGTGTGGCCTATAAAGAATTCTCCATTGTCAGAGGTCTCTAGTCTGGATCCTTGCTGCCACTGCAGGATGCCTGTGTGATACAGATACTGCCATCTGGGAGATGTTTTGAGACTTCCTGTGCAGTTCAGGTATCAAAGAACTTCCTCACACATCTGTTAAAGGTTTTGCCTCTGTTCTTGCCCCCTTTCAAGTTCTTGATGCTGCCTTGTTACCTGCCTCTGGAGTTTTGCTGCTGGGGTTTGTATTTTTTCCTCCCATAGGAATTAACGTGCATCTAATTGTAATACTTCTGTTACCATTGTGAATTATCTCTGTAAACACAGGCAATCCTTTCATTTATTCTCCCCTATTTCAGGAATGTGAGCTTTTCCCATTGATAAAAGTAGTAATCCTCAGCCCTGCTCATTTCCTCTTTTAACACCTCAGCTGATGAGCAATTACTTTTAATTTTTTATTTTAAACGTTTTGTCTGTTGAGTTTTTATATTGTTTTACTCGTACAGTTTTCTTCCTTAATTGGATCATTTTCTTGTTGTATCCCATCCATTTTATATGGCTTAAATCCAAAATAAAACCACCTGTCTTAATAAAGTACCAGCTACCACTATGTTTAGTTCAAGGGCTTTCTTTTTTACCCCAGAATATTTTTGTTGAGGATGGAGATTTAAGGTCTTGGCCTGGTGTTATGCACAAGAGTCTTAAAAAGCAAATAGTTTCGTTTTGCTCTTTTAATTTACAGTTAAAAATGTGGAACTGTCTTGTACACCTTGAGTATTGTCAAAAGTTTGACTTATGTGCTTAAAATCAGGCAAGTGTGGGCATAAAGAAGGAGCAGTGCATAGTGATTAAAGCACAGTTGTGGATACGGGGACTTCCTGCTTTGCTAGAGTAATTTGCTCTTCATTGCAGAAATGGTCATAGTACCAGTTCTGGGAAATCATCTTGAGGGGAGTCAGGTCTTTCAGTAAATCAGAGGACACTTGTTACCTTGTTCTGAGGGGAAAATTTACTTAGCATATGAATGATTAATTTTATCTGCTGTTTTCTTGTATGTTGTGTACACATTGGATATTGGTACTTCGAGCAATTTTCTATTTCATTCTAACTATGATACATCACGGGAAGTTGACCCTTTAGCCCAGTTTCTACTTGGATGTTTCTGTTGAAAGAAGACATTTATCCTCGGGAAACAACGGGCTTAGAGCTGGTTTTAGGGCCTGCAGGGATGAGTGTCAGGATCTGACCTCTGAGGAGACCAGGAGATCTGCAAGCCACGACTGAGCTGGTAAATCCCCAGTAAATCTTGAGAGAGTCACTTGAGGCCACACTGCTCCCTGGGCTCGAGCACTTGGGCTGTGCACAGTTGGGGAGGCTGTGCAAGCCATGCTTGCAATCCCCTTCTTTCTAGAGATATTAATGCAGATTAATCTGTTTTATTGTCTTTCACATTCAAGAACACTAAGAAATACTGCATTTCAGTAGCTGTTGAAAATGTAACCACTTATTTGCATCTGGGGTAAATTATTGCAAGGTATGTTTATGGTGTGGATTCTTCCCAGGAGCCTGCCTATAGAAGGCCTTCTGACAGCCCTGCTGGTGCTATTCACTGTGACAGAACAATGCTTTCTGTCCTTCAGGAGGCAGGTTCCCTTTCCTTTCCAGGGCTTGGCTGTGTCTCATTGCTGGATAAGAATGCTTCTTAGTGTTCCTTTTTTCATAGCAGCTAAACTGAGTTGCTGGAGTGAGCTGAGGCCATCTGTCCTGATGCTGGAAAGGAAGAGTACAGCCTGCTGTCAGCTATCTTAAGCTGCTGGCAAATCAGTGGTGTGACGTGGGGGACTTAGGAAGGAGTCTCTCACTGAATTGCAGACCATGGTGATTAAACCAGTCTGCCCTACTTGGCGTACTGGTTCAAGATGTTGCTGTTTAGTGGGGAGCATCCCAGTAACACAGACATGGCTTTTCCTGCCTCTCTGACTGGGTTCTCCTCCCCTCTTCCACGTCAGTGGATTTGAGTCTGTAACATACTGTTTGGAAAATTAGTTTCCTGCATAGTCAACAAAAAAAGTCATGGAATCACTGAAATACTCTACTGAAACATGTTTCCTGTGCTAAAGGAACTGCAAAACCTGCTAGGAAGTGCTGTGTGATAGTGGTACGATTTGTAACATTATTTATTGTAAGTAGTCACTAATTCTGCTGTGTCTGGACAGCAGAGTTAAGATCTTAATGCATTATTAAATCATTAGTACTAGTATACAAGCATAAATTTGTTCTTAATGTGAAGTATAAATCAAAAAAGCTATATCCTGATACACTCACATAGTTTTGCTTTGAGAAAGAACAGAATGAACTCTCACCTTGCTATTCCCCAGAAACATAAGTTTGACATTTTTGAACTCCAGCATTCATCTCCCCTATCTGAACACTGGCTGCTTTATGACACTGTTTTTCTACCAGCAAGGTGTTTTTTCATTCTCACTGTGCTCTGGGATTTAGGGAATTAGAGGGGAGTAAGGCAGCTGTGCCATAAGCTTAGGAGCTCATTTCTGACCTGCTTTATTCTTGTAGCTATATCTGTGGCTATGTCTGGAGATGTTAATAGTGACATTATCTGGAGCACAGCCATTGACCCAACCTTCTGATCTTGCAAGAGGATCAAGGAAGACATCTGCACTCATGCAGAATTTTACAAAAGTGCTTCAGGCTTTGTGTAAGTGCAGGGCCCATCTGTATGGGCTGAATCTATAGATTTTTATCTGGGGACCAGGCATGTGTGCTGAGCATTATTTATTCCATCCATTGCTAAGTCAAAATACTGTGCAAAACACATGTATGAGAACACACAATGCCAGAAGAACTTTTACTATTGTATTCTGCATACATAAAGAGTAATTAATATTGTTTTTTAGAAACATAAAGCAGCTATTCACATTGTGTGAGCTCTGAAAGTCTTCTACAGTAAAGACAAATCCATTTAAAAGGAGATTGAATAGACTGCAGCAGAAGTACTCCATCTTGGAGTCATGACTTTCCTCTCTGATACCTTGTTCCAACTTAAATAAATAGAGGGTGGAATCCTCATTTCTTAGAGGCAAGGTAGGGTTTAGTTGGAAATGCTTCATATTTAAGTCTGTTGGATCTTTCTTTTATTGAAGACTCTCAGTGGTTCTTACCCACAGAGGCAGGGTTTTCGTAAAGAACGTGCAAGATGAGCTGATGTTGATGTTGGTAAGCCAGAGCAAGATTATATGCTATCCAGAAATCCAGTAGAAATAAAACTGATCAACCACAGGATGTTCCTATCCATGGCACTTTCTCCAAGGGCTCTACCAGCATCAGTACGTGCTGGGCTCTTCCCCAGGATGCCTTGTGCAGGCAGTGTGGCCATCAGGCAGGTCATTAGGATGTCATCTATGTCATTGCAGTTGAGGATGGATTCCTGCCTCTCTACCATTTTTCTCTTGCTGTAAGGCTTTAAGAGACACTGATGATCTAAAGAAGTTATTTTTTTCCCTCACGGGAACACAATAAGCCCCTGTCAAAACAATCAGTTGTTTATTCTTATGAATGTATGTGATTATTAGAAACAGAACAACCTCTTGGAGAAATGGAGCTTCCATCAAAACCTTACAAAAGTCTTCCATTACCTTGTTTGGAAATGAAAAGGAGTTGGGGTAGAGAATTCTTTGTTTTCTTTTTCTTTGGAAACATCCCTATTTGGCATCTGTAAAGCATTTACATTCTCTAGTTCTGGATCAAAGTCCTTTCATGGCTCATGTTACTTATTTCCTTCTTTAACTGAAGCAGAGAAAGAAAAATGGATTTTTTCCTCCCTCAGGCTTACAGTATAAACCATTGTGAAAAGCCAAATCCCAGTTTTTAGCGAGGAAGTAGTGAGCATAAGGAATAGAACATCTCAAAATGTATCCTGTGAAGAACCATCACCCACTTCAGAATGAATAATCTGTAAATGCAAGTCCCTATAGCAGTTCCAAAGCATGTAAGGTAAAATTTAGTAAAACTAAACTAAGTTAACTGAGTTGCTGGATTTTTTTCATTCCTCATGTTCCAAAGGTTTGCGCTCTTCAGGAGAAGACCTTTGTCCTCTTCAGCCTGTGAGCAGCTAATACAGTTGGCCAAGAATTGGGATACAAACTGCAGTTGGACCAGGCACTAGAAAGATTACAAGCAAAACACTTTTTTCTTCGTTTGCATGGGTAGCAGGATGAAATTTGGAGTTGGCAGAAGTATTTTCCGATAGAAGAATAAGAAACTCCTGTGTATCAGCTATAGCACATTATCTTGTTTTAAACTTGCAGGAGAGTGTAGATAGTTTTGTTTTTGAATGCAAAACAAGCTCTTTCCAAGTCCGTCCCTCCCATTGGTTCTGTGCCCCAAAGAGCTTGGTGTTTCTGCTTATTTTCTGAGCTGTGCTGGCTGTTTGCTGGCTTTCTGTCTTTTGTACACACATGGAGCTGAGCCCCATCAGCCTCTTCAGCTTGCAGACAAGCTTCTAGGCTTGGTCTGTGACCTTGAATATTAGTTTTCTCCTGTTTCCAAGTATTGCTACAGCAGAAGTGTTTATAATGGTTGGGTTTGATTTATCTTCTAGGGAGAATTTGGATATATATCAGTTTTAGCATGGCTTGGGAGGATGCAATTAGCTTGAGGTAAGCCAGTACCATAGTATATGTACCCTTTGTTCTCCTGGAAACCAGTAGTAAATTCTCATTCATATTTTAATGTGTTGAGATATTTAAATTGGTTTCCTTCACACACCTTCATTCTGCGAGGTTCTAGTCTAGAGTTTCCTTGTTGTAAGGGAGTGTACTGTAGTGCAAAGCGTGTTTTATATCTAATGATAAAGCAATGTGGACTGCAGGCTGCTGGGCTGATTTTTTTCCATTAGCTTGCATTGAACTTGCAGATCAGCAGATCTGAACTTATTCCAGAGTTCCAGCATTCCTCCAAAAATAATGTTACTGATACCCTCTGTCACACTGTTCTCCCTACAGAGCTCTGAGCCACATAATTTTTCTTATGCAAGGGAAAAAGTCCCTGCCTTTGGAGGGACTAAACCCAAACATTAGAGAGAAACACAAACTACCACAAATAGTGCTGCTCCCTCCTTGGTGGCAACTGCCTATTGGTCACTGTGTGCCTCCACACCCCTTCTAATTAAATGTGATTTCACAAATCGCTTTTCATTCTTTGTGTGACATGAAAAATTCAGTCTTTTGCTTGCTTTTGGGCCCTGTGAAAAATATAGTTGAGTTTGGGGAAGGAATTTGCTAGCAGAACATTGCCAAATCTTACCTGGGTGTTAAGAACTGGTGTTGGACTCTTGCTGCTCAGGCATAGGCCCTTTCTTCCTCTGTGCACATTGAGAAGGGATGATATGGATTCCCAGTTTTGCTTGTGCAATATTCTTCACTTTCAAGACTGCAACCTTGGACAACTGACCCAGTCGTTTCTTTCCAAAATTAATCTATTTCAGTTGATGGATTTCAACACTGCTGGCATGCATCCATTGGGTGTCCCACTGGCTACCATAATACTAGACAGAAATTAAGATTATGCAGGTACTGTAAAGTGAAAAGACCAAGGCGTGTGAAATCTTCCTATATTAAAATAATGGTTATTTCCTGATGCAACAGAGATTAAAAATTGCTATTTTATATTAGTATGATAGTTCAATAAATTTCATCTTGAGGATGCAAGTGAAAAGGAGACTTCAGAGCTAGGGATTATAAGTAACTAATTGCTATAGTTTATATAGTAAAGTGTGTAAAGAGAGGTTAGTGTAGTGTCTATTTGAACTCTAAATTTTATCTTTTTAGTGAGTGTGACTAATTAGATGAATACAATTTACACAATTACCTGATGTTTCAGTCAGATCGGTACAGGGGATGTTTCAGTGTTACAGACTATTTGCTGGAGACTATTTGCTGAATTCTTTAAAGGTCAGGCATACTTCAAAATGTAAATCAGTGGAAATTTTCATGTTTTCCCTAAAAGATTAATGACATAGAAGATTAAAGATATTTTATATACCCATAAATGGAATCGGGCTGAGAACAGAAAATGTGAATACTGAGCTTCCCTCTTGTTAATCTGATTTTGCTCATCTTTCTTTCTCCTCTTCCTCTTTTTTTTTTTTTCCTATGAGTATAGTTAGTATAGAGTGTCTGTTGTGGTGGAGTCTAGACTTCACAGACAGGCCTGCAGCTCTATAGTGTGGTGAAGTGTCTAGTGTGTTGGGGTTTTTTGTTGGTTTTAATTTTTTATGTTTTTGGTGTTTTTCTGTTGAAAAGCTTAAAGCAGAATCAGATGACTTGGTGTTTTCCAGAGAAGAACAGGAAATAAAAGTAAAAACCCCAAACAGCAACCTAACACAGATCTCTGGCCCTTTTTATGTGATACAAGGCAGTAGATTTACCTAGTTTCTAGACTGAGCACTTGTGTGACAAGTCGCTGAAAATTTTGTTGCATTCTCCTGTCAGGAATGGTCAAGATGGGTATGTATTTTCACAGGCAGGCCACTAACATGTTACTTTAAGAGCTGAAGTGAGGCTAATACTTTCTACTGTCAGTGAAATCTTTCTCTTTTGCAGAGATGCATTTCTAGACTGCCATAACCAGAAAGGAGTTGATCCTGTTTAGCCTGTCTAGTTGTCATCTGCTTTAATTCCTCTCCTGCTTTCAATATCTAGTATACTAATTACACAGATATCTGCAAGAGATGCTAGCTCAGACCAACTGTAAGGACACCTTAATATATGAGGGAGTGTTTATTCCTTTCTGATTAACACAGCAGAAAGCTGTAATAATTATGATTCCAGCTTTAATTTCACAGCTTCTTATTGTATCATATTTCTAAGCCTCGCTGTGCATTAACTACATGGCTGCAGAAGTATAATCAAGAAGTATTTGAATTGGAGGAGGCCTGGACAAGTGGAGGTGCTTCCAAGGTTTCCTCTCTGCCCTTATCAGTGGATTGGTTCACTTTGTTTCATTTTCCACTGTCCTCACCTCGCCCCCCCTGTTCCATGTAAATATTAAACAAGTAGATCTAGGAGGAAAAATAGCCTAATGGGATAAAAAGTATCACCCTTGGGAAAAAATAATAAATTCTACTTTGTGAAAAAGAATCATACTAAAACAGAAAGAAGAAGACTTGGAGAGGGCAGTGACAGGCAGCTTGAAACATCTGAAATGACCACCCCCTTCCCACCCTGCAGTCACCCTGTGTGCTGTAGCAGTGCAGGAGGGGAGATGGTGACAGCAATGATTAGTTACTGTCTCTGGTGTTCGGCTTGCCAGTCTCCTGCTGTGGCCAGTCTGCCCTTCCATTTCAAATTCACACAGCTCTGTAAGTTTGTGCTTGTTTCCCCCAACAGCAGACACTCATAATGATGCTTATACATCACTCCAATCTGACTCCCACTGATCTGTAAGGGGAAAGAATATGCAGTAAGATGTTCACATGCTGCTGTTAGAGGATAGGCAACAGGTAGACACCAGAGGCATGCCAGGTATCTGGTGTTGCTAGAACTGGTTAGAAATAACAAATATGTCTTGTGGTATCAGTTCTGTCCTTTTTCTGGCTCAACAGTGGCAAACAAACACTACTGAGGAATATGCTGACTGTATTTACTTAGTTTTCTTCATGAGGCGGGAGCCAAACATATGTCTAGGAACAATTGCACCCTCCATCTGTGAGTGATCATCATACTTAAATACAGCAGCAGACCTGACTCTGGAGTGCAAAACAGAGCAGAACCCATCCCCTGCCTCTGCTGCTCAACAGTGGAGGCAAAGCAGGAGCAGGGAGGAGGGTGGCAGTGCAGACTTTTGGCTGCCTTAATGTGACCACATCCTGTTACGCTGCAGAAACATCAGACTAATGCAGAGTTCTCTCTATTTGAGATGCAGGAGGGTTTGTAGGGATTCAGCAGATAATTTGCTGCAGGAGGAACAGGGTGCAGGGAGAACTCCTGAATTTGCTCTTTTCTGTAGGCTGTTCACCTATTTCCCACCCATGTCCCAGGTCACCACAGCATGTATGTACAGTAAAATAGCCTTCCCCAGCTGATGCCTTGGGACTTAAGGCATCACAGCCATATCCGAAGGCGTTCCTCACCAAGTGGGAGAATTAACTTTTATAGGCAGCAAGGCAAGTAGCATGAGGAACAAGCACCATGCAGGAACGCTGTGGCAGAGAGAGAATTAATGGTGGGTCTCTCAAGTCCTAAGGCAATACCCAAATGAAGACTTGCACTATTACCCCATATAAAAATGAGACGTGAGATCTTAACTGAAAGCTGATCGTTTATGATGATGATAAAGTTCTGTTGAAGTCACATGCCTATATCTAAACGTGCCTGGGAGTTTTGCTGAGCCCCAGTGGGTGTAAGAATGCTAAGAGACTTTCCTGACACAAAACCTAAGTGAGGAAGTGTCTCGTATGTGTTTGAATGCTGATAGCAAATGGTTAAACAATCAAGTTTAGATGGAACTGGAGGAACTTTGGTTATTCTGGGGACAAAATGAAAAGGTGAAAAAAAAAAAAAAGGCAGACACCTGTGGTACTAGGCCTGTACACTACAGAACATAATTGTGTTGTGGCCAGAAGATCAAGAAATCTAAGTGTGGACAACTGCAACATATTTGAGGCAGTTTTGTTCTTCCTTTCTTTTGGACAGAAATTTCTGAAGTTCAAATTTTCACATTCGTATTTTGCTTTTTAAAATTTGCAATAGGTGGTTGTGTTTCACAGAAGTCGTCAACTGGATGCACAGAACATTCTTAGGATTTGGTATGCGTCAGCAAGGAACAAATGCACCCACTGTCCTTAGAGGGTTTCTTTCCACTTCCCTGTCAGAGATCCAGTGTAGCCCTAGGGCTTTTTCCTTTCCAAATACAGGTTTAATCCAAGATGACAGTATCTGGCAAGCTCAAGTGTATTCTCATTAAGGACGTTGCATGCCTATTTTGATGGTACTTGTTAATGTCTCGGTATGGAAAGTGAACATTAGTGCTACAAGTTGAGTTGCAGCTATGACCATTATTTGAAAAGTTAGCTAATGGCTTTGTAACTCTCCTCCTTCAAAAAAAGGGCAGCTGAGCATATGGCATCATTTCACATGAAAATGTATCATGGAATTAGTTATGTACCAGCTTGGGCTAAGAAGTTGTCGAGCAAAATAGCTCAGAAAAGTTTTTGTTGATAGTGCATGACTGTAACATAGTTGTTTGTGATAGTTGTGAGAGGAGAACATTGTACTTTCAGAGAAATCTTGGATTCCTTTACTGTGTGGATAATGACTGTAACACTGTGACTACTCCTGGCAGTTCATGCAAATGAGCCTTTAAATGGAAAGTGTAAACAAAATTGTAATGACCTCTGTAAACTGAGAGTTGCCCAGTTAATATGGGATGTGAACATTTTCTGCAGTTCTGCCTGTCCCCGGGGGCCTTTCCAAGGAGTGGCATTGAAGGTGGTTGGTGCTAGACATCACCCTGTGGGTCCTGGGAAGAGGAGCTGGCGTGAGACTCTGCTGTTGGGAACAAAAAACTTGAGAAAAATATTATAACACTGGCATGACCCATCTCCTCTATGACCACTAGCTTGCACCTAGCCCCGGTATTGACTCCCAAGCAGCTGGGCTCCTACTGCATCAGCTGATTTCCATTCAGCTGATTTATCTCCCTGACGGGAGAGTGTGGGAGGTCCCAAACAAGATTCAAGGATTTGTACTGGATTTTTGGATCAGAAAGTGAGGGGAGCAAAGAACAAATCTGAAAAATCATTTTCCTTATGTATCTACCAAGTTTAACTGCAGGGAGAAGGCTAGAGTGAATGTTGGGTCTTGAAATAGGCCTTTATAGCAAATATAGCAAAACAGATCTTTCCTTATAACACTGAAAATTCCCTCCATTTTCCTCTCTTCATTTTTTTTTCTTTCTTTTTTTTTTTTTTTTTTACTTGCTCTCAGCTGGGAGCTAACTTCTGCTTACTTCTGACCTCGGTGTGGTGGGTGTGTTTTTCAAAAGAGCCTGGGAGTGGACTGTCAAAGCAGAATTTCTGGCTTGTATTGGTGGGGCACAGAAAGTATTGGATTGTCTCACTGTTCTTTTTTTTTGTTGTTGTTCCTTTAAAAGACTGATTTATATTAACACTATTTTACCATTATGACCCCTTGAAAATAGTTGGAGTCAAAATGTGTTGTAAATTATGTGATATTTTTAATCTCTACTTATAAGGATGCCTCAAAAGCCTGAAACCAACATCTGCTTCCTTGCTAGATTAGTTTTCTTCCATAGAAGACATTTCCCTTTTTTTCAACTACTTAGAGTCACCTCATTCTGTAATTAAAAGTTGAAAAGCCATAAATCACTGTCATATTGGATGTGTTGCAGCATATGGGAGTTTCTTACTGCAGAATGTAACTTGTGGGAGAATACCTGGGCTTTGTGTGACTTGGAGGAGGGTAAGAGGGAATCTTAAGTCCTTTGCTCCTGTTACATGTCCTTGGAAAAAATGCAATTACCCTCATTACCTTCAGCATGTGTGTAACGCCTGTTGCTGTGCATTATGCCAATGATTTTAATCAAATCACATGCTTCGGGGATTTAATTTGTCAACTCTGAGGAGTAAGAAAGAATGTAAATTTACCCCTTCATGCTTTTTTTTCTTATTTTCTCTTCCCTCTTTGCCAGCCCCTGGCCTTGCATGCTTGGCTGTGAACTGGTGCTCAAGTCACACTGACAGCCAGCTCTGAGGGTGGAACTGAAGTTTCCCCCAGGTCAGCTCAACAGGAACAGTGGATGTTGTTAATTTTCCTCTATTGCATGAGGTAGGGACTCTGGGCTTGTTTGTTTGCTTATTAAACTGTACTTATGATCCAGTATGTTAGTTTTTGAAAAATGAAATAACTAGAACTGGACTGTAGGCATTACCAGATTTTTCAAGATAGCTACTACAAAAACAGGTAAAAAAACCCCGAAGGATTCCTGTCAAACAGTAGTGTCTGATGGGATTTGACAAATGGATTTGCACGCACACATGGAAGGAAGGGAGAGGTTAAGGGTTCTCCTTCTACCCGGCTTTGGGATAGCGCATTCGCTGCTTTCCCTCAGCGCGGTGAGAACGAGCTCGGGCCCTCAGAGCTCGGCGCTCAGGGTGAGGCCGGCGCGGTGCCCTCGGGGCAGCCCCCGCGGCGGGGACGCGGCACCCCGGCCCCCGGGGCAGCGCCTGCTCCCGCTGCGGGACCCCCGGCGTGCAGCAGGTGTCCGGGACCCCGGCCGGGGCGGATCCGTGCGGGTCCCGCCCGGTCCGGCGGCACCGCCCCCCGCGCTGCCCGGCGGGGCGGGGGCGCCGAGAGCCCCGGGCGGCCCTCGCTCCGCTCCGCTCCGGCAGCGGCCGCCGGCGCGAACAAAGGCGGCGGCGGCAGGCGGCGGTGGCGGCGCGGCCGTGCGCGGCAGCCCGCCCGCCCCTGCTTCCTGGGCCGGACCAGGCGAGGCGGCCCCCGCCCCGCCGCGAAGCGGAGCCGCCGCCGCCGCAGCAGCGCCGGTCGCGGGGCGCGCTCGCCGCCCGTCGCGGGAGCTGCATGTGCGCGGGAGCCGCGGCGGAGGATGGCCGTGCTCAAGCTCGCCGACCAGGTGGGCGCCGCGGGGCGGGCGGGAGCGGGCGGCGGGCTCAGCCTCAGCCGCAGCCCCCGCGGCTGTGCGGGCGGCCGGGGGAGGCCCTTCCCCGTGCCGGGGGCGGCCGCGGCAGCTCCTTGGCGGCAGGCGCCGTGTGGTGCCGGCTCCCCGCTGCCCCCCGCCCGCCGAGCCGCCGCCGCTGCTGCTCTTCTCTTCGCTTCCCGGCGGACATTGTCTGTGTGCGGCGGGCCGGGGGCTCGGGGCCGGGCAGGGCAGGGCGCAGCTCGCCGGGGTCGCGGCGGCAGCAGCGGTACCGGTGTTGGTGTCGGTACCGGGCGCGGGCGCTCGCCCGTCCCCGCCGAGCTGCCGCCCCGCGGTCCCCGGTGAAACCCTGACATCTCCCGTCGGCAGGGTGGGATGGAGGTGGATGTCGGCTCCTTTCGAAAGGCCTCTGGGCTCTGCCTATCGTTCCTTTGGCTTTCTCCATCGTTTCGTAGCCGTGCCATACGTAGAAATAATTTCTCCTTTTTACTTAGGAAGTGCCTCTTCGGATAAGCTGTTGCCATTCTTCAGGGGCTACTAGGAAAACCCATAGTATTAACACTTGGATCGTGTTAAATTTAGCAATGGGCAGAACAGCTGTAATCAGTATTAAAGTATTTCTTATCACTGGTAGCTAGAAGCAATTATAAATGTTTAGTAAATTGATATTATGACTCCCACATCCTGATATATCCATATACTCTACCAACTGTTACACACTTTGCGTGCTTTCATCTGCTATTTTTAATTCAGTGTGGTCCGCCTGTGATCTGCAGCGTGGGTGTCCTGAAAGCCTCAGACCCTTTCTGTGGGGTTCAGGACTGCCTGCAGCCAGCCCCTCTCCAAATACCCGTACCTAGAGATCACAAGCCTCACTCATAGTCTATTTATGCTTTTCCAAAAAAATCTTCCACATGCAGAAAGCTACCACATTGCACATTGGAAAGAGTTTTGAGAGCAGCAAATGATAAAGCTGCTTCTAAAATGAAAGTGATACTGTGAGACCAGACTATAGACTATAATGTGTTTTCATGTGTAACAGAAGGCAGTATTTATGGGCTGCCTCCTGACATGTCCCTTGAATATCCTCCTCATCTTTAGATCTGATGCTTATGACTGGTAAAGAAAATGTTTCACACCATGAGGCTTCACTACCCCATGGTGCTCAGACCGAGTCTCATAAATGAGGTTCAGGTAGGAGCTGTGTGTTAAAAATCCAAACCGCAAGCATTATTATTAAAAATACATATGTTACAAAGGACCAAAATGGTACCATTTCAGTGCTTTCTACATGTTTAGTAAAGCCCTTGGATTTACTGCCTTTAGCATTTTTAAACCTTTGCTGACATCTTGCAGCGAGAATTTTGCTTCAGCAGCAGCAGTAGAAGTCAACATAGATTTATGTGAAGTAGATCACGTCTTGGTGAAGCCTGTAATGCCACAGAAAAATGATTGACTGTTGTCTTAGGGTTCTCCCTTTTCGTCTTCTCTAAGAACTCTCAAAGCAGAGGGAGGAGGCTCCTCAGAGCTGCTGTGACACACCTGCAGTGTGCCTACTTTGAGAATGCTTAAAATTTTGGTGAATGCTCATCATTGTTCCTGGTCAGGCTGTGGCTTGGGACATGATAAGACAGGCTGATAATTTTTCTTTGTGGACATAGGTTTCCTGTTGTTTATAGAGGGGTGTGTTGGTCTACCTGTACCCATCCTACCGGATGGATCTCTTTTCATTTCCTTAATTTTCTTCAACAGATCTTTTTCTTTCACCTCTGAGAGAGTGGAGGAGGGGGAGGACACATTCAAAGCTGGCTGTGGTGCTTCCTCTTGAACCGAGAGCAGAAGTTTGTGTGTGCCTATTTCTGTGTGCTTGGAGCTGTTGCTGCTGGAGCCATTCCCACCTGCAGCCTGAGCAGTGTCACCAAGGCACTGGGGCTGCACCACAGCAGCTCTGTGTGCATCAGGGCAAACTCTACTTTTCCTCTGTCAGACTGGAGGAGTGCTGTCCCCAGGCTGGCCCACCTTTAGCAGAGAGAGACACAGTAGCAGCAGCCTCGGGTGGTTATGGATAGACTCTGTCAGAACAGAGGTGAATCTGTGCTGGAGAATGATGTATCTGGCAAGATTTGCATTCCTGTAACAACTCCTTCATGTACTCAGGCTCGCTGGGGTTGTGGGAGCAGGCTCCTTCTGCATTTCTTCCTGCTCTTGAAGATTGAGGCAACTGTGACAGTGATAACTTGCAGCGATTCAGGAAGCGGTTTCCTTTTTCTTAAACACCAGAGGCCACAGCTCACAATGGCCTGCAGTGAGATTTGGAATATGAGGGACATTCTGCATGTCCCTGCACGGTCAGGACCTGTGCTGCTGGGAGTGAGTGTGGGCTGCCCTTTGTGCACCGAGTGTGAGGTGCTTCAGGTCTGAATTGTGATGGTCAGGGAAGGTTGACTCTGAAAGCAAGAGCTCTCTGCCTGTCACTGGGACTTGTGCAGCACATGCTTCCTTCTGGATCCACGACTTTTTTGACCAGTGAGGACGGCATCATGTAGGAGATGACTAGAGAACCTTCCTGCTGGCAGTTCAAACAGGGGGTTCCTCTTAAATGATCTGTTTCCTCCTTGTCTCCATGCTTGGCTTTTCTTACCAAGTGTATCTGACAGCACAGGTGGTATTCAGACAGATGAGAAATTAATCACACTACTTCTCATACAGGCTTTGAAGACAGACAGATGTAAATAGTTGCTGGTTTTTTGATATAGCTGAAAGGTGCTAAAGTATTGCTACACTTAAACCTTAAAAGAGATTATCAGTTCTTTTAGCTGCATTCACTTGTTAGGCAGGAGAGCTTAGTTTAAGAGTTTAGCATTAGTGTAGGTTACTTGAATTTGCTTCCAGTGATGGTAATTATTAGCTCATCAGTTGAGCCAAGAGAAACCTGTAAGTGGTTTAAACACAGGAAGTGTATTCTGCCATCGTTCGTTTCTAGATGAATTTTTTTCAGGCAGGTAACTAGTCACTTGTGAATGACTAAATGTTAAGCAGAAAACAAGCTCAAATAATTAATAAAACTTAAACTAATTCATAGGATTATAATCTTTGTGCTTAGTGGTGTCTGTGCATTTGTAAACATTCTGATATTCTAAATATTTCTGTTGTTATATACAAATACTGCAAAACTTGCTCTCAGTCTTAACACATTTATCTGGTCCTTTTTTTTACCATCTCTGCAGTGAATGTTAATCACAGCAAGCGTGCAAGTTGTTTTAAGGACTGAAAAAACCTTTTTTTTCTTTTCAATTCTAAAAGTTATTGCTGTACTGTTCCCTATCCAAGTCATTGGTTGTACCTTTTCCATTTCAATAAGCATTAGTATTTTATATTGTGTGAGGGTACAGTCGTTTGTGATAAAAGCCTCTAGCTGTTGCAATTAAGCTAAAGTTCAGAAGGAGCAGAAGACAAGTACTCCAAAAAGTGAGCAGCCAGAAGCTTTCGGGTGTGTGTGGCACTTTCAAACCGTGAAGGTATTGATCTGCTTGTGACTTTTGTGGTTGCTTTTTGAGCAGCAGTTGTTGCCTGAACCCACCTCTCTTATGCTTTGAGTAATCAGCAGATGTAGGGTTCTTCCTGCTGCCACTCTCTCTGCCTGCTCTTTGCAGTTTTTTGCCCAATTTATTCCTCATACTTGCACCGAGTAACCTGGTTTCTTGAGAACTGTTTGTTGGCCACCTGCAAACTTTTCCAGAGAAAGCCTGGTAGCTGATGTCCTGTCGAGTGTGCTTTTCATCTTCAGGGTTTCCACTGGTGGTTCTGGGCAGCAAACAATTGCTCCTGTCAGCACTGTGTGAGAGGGTAAAATATCTTAAAATAATTCTATATGTGAACTTTTGTGATTGAGCTTTTGGAAAATTATTTTGGAAGAGCCTAAATTCCAAAGTTTCTGTAGTGTCTCCATCTCATTTTCAGTTTTGCGTTGCCAGTTGAGGTCTTTCTTGCAGAGTTGCCAGCTCTGCCCCCAGGCCTGCAGGTTTGTCTCTTTAGCTAACTCTGTCGTCTTCTTTCTGTTTAAAGCCACCAAAGTGGCTCTGTGCGTGGCTGTTTGGTTTGGGATGGCAGCTCTGCCTTCACCCCCATGGCACAAATGTACCCATTGTGCCCATCAGAGCGAGATGTGCGTGGGACATGTGTTGATGCCTGTCAGAGGCATCAGGGCTGATGCAAGCTCTCCACTCTGTTGTTGGTTATAGTTGTGCATGTTTGCAGAGGAAATGTATCATTCTGTCTTTGAAAGACACTGAGAAGGTTTTCTACAAACAAAAATAAAATGGGAAGTTACCTAGGCAGTGCAGCCTGCATAGCTGCTTTTAAGAGATGTGCTTGGTGGTTTCATGCCCGCACTGCCAGATTCAGTGAGAAGTTTGCTGTAAATCTGAGACAGACACAGGCTCTAGCTAGCCTTGGGCAGTGCACCTGGAAGCTCATAGTTACTGTGACTTCAGTGTCACCAGCCCAGGCCCTGTATGTACAAAACAGCAGAATTACTTTTAGGCTGCCCTCACAAGCATTGCATATGCATGCATAAGGGTAATGGAGCCCAGATGAATGGTAGTGTATGTACTTAAGCTGCTCTTAACTGCAAGCCCTCATCCTGTCTCCTGGTATTTTGCCTGTTGTCCTTGATTGCTGAAGGTAATGCAGTGTGACTAGAACTGAAAGGGCCATTTCTCTCCCTTTCCCAAATGTTTTCCTGTGTTTGACAGTTCTTTGCTGACCATCAGGATCGTTTTTTATTATGGTCACAGTGAAACAGCATTAAACAGATGTTTAAATAATTTTAAACAGATGTCAAAGATCATAAAAATCCACTGGGCAAAGGCTGGACTTGTGTCTGAACACACTTAAAACCAAAATGAATACAACAGTAACAAATAATCTCCTAACAAAATCAATTACATTTCCAAGTGATGGCGTATGTAACTTATTTCAGAATCATTTAGTTGACAATAAAGTCTTCCTGTGTATCCTTTCTCTCTGACATGTAAAAGCGTCTGAGAAAATGCCCCTGAATGTACTGTATAAAATAGGAGTAATGAACCTGTGCCCTGTGGCCACAGGCAACCCATGAGTTAATTTGGTGTGGCATGAAATGCCACGGTCCCTCCCCTCCTCATATTATGACTAGATAATATTAAGGTGTGTGTATTAATTTACAGTCTTCTAAGTGGTTTTGAAAGGGCTCACAGCCAGAAAGAGATAATCCATTTTAGTACAAAATACTCAGCCACAAAACTAAGGTAATTGTGGGGAAGGAAGGAGGAGGAATTTACCCACAGAAGCGTGTCTCTATTATTTTGTGTGGAATGAAAATGTGGTTGGACCAAAATAACTCCACTGGGGCTGCCACTGTCTTTCTAGAGCCATGATGTTCCTAGGTATCATGCATACTGTGACATATTGCTCCATGCTTTTTAAAATAAAATAATAACTTTGGAAAAACTGGGATGTGCCAGAATTCCTGGTCTTGTTCAGACCCGTAAGAGTGATTGTTGCTGCCCTTTGGTATAGACCACCACTGAACTATGTCCCTACACTCCTTCTAAATGCCTCCAGGGACGGTCCTGTTCAGAGGAGGTGGCTTTGAGTCACCAAAGAGAGCAGGATACAGGCTTGAAAGGGCAGCTGCTTTAGTTTGTTGGTTTGGTTTGGTTTTTTTTGGTCATGGCTTCTGCAATGTTTCATTTCCTGATAATTTTGTAACTTGTTTCAAAGTAGATAAGAAGTACTTGAGTCAGGAGAATTTCTGGCGTGGTGTTGTGTGCTCAGATATGTCGTAGATACTTCTTTAGCAGAGAAATCCTCCAGAGGTTTGCTCTTTGCTAGTGCTGGGAAGGTTTGGAGTGGTTGTGCCTAGGTGCCTGGCTGTTTTGAGGGGGATGTGCCTGTCAGCTTAGGGTGTTAGTTTTCTTGAATTGCAGATGGCATCCAGCAGAGCTTACCCTCCTGTGCTCTTTTGAGGTGTGCTATTTTATCCGTGCCTGACAAGTACCTCATGACCTCCTTCTGCTCATCTCTTAAATGAAGATGTCGTTGCCATGGCTACGTTTAGTAGAGAAATAAACATTGCTCCCAGCCTGGGTGCTTGTGTAATGGCTGGGTTCCAGGAAGGTGATGTTTTTATCTGGATCCTTGCTGGAGGGAAGATGTTTTCTGTGACCTGGGAGCAGCAGTGTCCCAGGCTGCTGGGCACGGTGGCTGTGTGTGCCGTGCCTCCCCTGGGCACGGTTTCGGGTCGGTGCCGCTCTGTCAGCAGCACCACACGGCGCTGGGCTGGGGAACAAACCCCGGGAAGCAAAGAAAACTTCTAAGCCTTGTTTCTAGAGGTCTGCGTGTAGCTGATCCTGCTTGTTTACTGCCAGGAGAGGCAGCGGCTGGGATGTGTTGGTGATGGGAAGGGTTTCCCTGTGCTGGCTTTGTGGTCTGTTCCAGGAAGGCCCAGGCCAGGTGCCTTCTCCTCTTCCTGAAGCTGCCCTGCCATTAACAGATCTTTGCTTGTGGAATGACCAGCTTACTCTTTAGGAGCCACTGTTGCAGTTAATTCTGTCTTCAGGCTAATAACTAATGCTTCAACTAACATATTATGTTTTTAGACTTTTTAAAATCTCTGTCCAGAATTTTTTCCTTTCAGTGGTGCTAATACTAACCTGGTGGCAACAGATACAGTAGGTGTAAGCCTGTTAGGCAAATGTTTCAAAGTATATTCTGATAGCATCGACCACTTCCTCTGTTTTTATTCCTGCTTTTCTTGAACGTGCTTTTCACGTACTGCCTGTGTATGCTGCAGAGCATACAGGTGAGCAAAACTTGCTGACAGACTACCTCTGAATTTTAACCTTTTAGTGCATTTTTTTAGCTGTTCCCATATTTAAATTAGCTTTTTGTTTCCAGAAGTACATATCTGTCATTTGTCACTTTTTTTGTTAGCTGGAAAGCTTGGGCTGGCCAGTTCCCACAGCTGCTTGCCTGTGGCTTCAGCCTTTTTTTCTTTGCTGCACTAGAAACATGTAGCAGCATGTTGGAACCCTTCAGCCTGGTGATGGATGGGAATCAAAGCATTACAAAATTACATTTAAAGGGGAGAAATTATTTTGCAGTTTCAACCAAGGGTTTGAGGTCATTCTTGGAAGTTTGCAAGGAGTTGGTCAACAAATTAGAGCATTCAGTTGTGGCTAGGTAATTGTGACATTCTGAAAGAGCGTGTGCTTTTTGATGACAGACATTTGCATGTGTTTTGCTTTTGGGGGAAGAAAAATCTTTCCTGTCTGCAGATGTACAACCAAAAATGGAGGCTGTTGAATGAATTTCCTCCATGCACTGCTGAACCTCCTGGCCTAGCAGGCTTGTCTGCTTGATGTTTGCTCTTCGTGTTACGAGCTGGTTTTTATATACGGACGTGCATTTTTGTGCTAGAATTATTTGTCAAGGCTTGCTCTGTTGTTTTTGAAAGAGCACTTGGAGAAAATGCCCTCATAAAGCCCCACTTCCCCCTCACAGCTGCATGCTGCTGCATCTTTGTGAGGAAGTAGGCAAAACCAGAGTAGTTAACTCCTGCATATGGTCTGAACTGATGTTACTGATGGCATCTATTTACGAGCTAAGGCTTCAGCTCCTTTCCATAAAGGAATTGGTTTGTTATGGAAAACTCTTGTTTTATTGAATTATGTACATGTAGGATTGCTTCAAGGGGCATGTGTTGATATCCTTAATGACACAAAGTCTCCAAGTAATCTCTAGTGATGAATAATTTTCTGCTTAAGTATTAGGATTTTTATTCTGGCAATTTGTTGGATCTCATTATGTGGCCTGTTTTTTCCCCATCTTGCAGCCTTTGTAATTTTTTAAACTTGTTGCTTGAAAAAATGTCTTTTGTCCGTGCAAAAGCTTTAGCAAAACAATTGTTTGGTGTCTGCTTGGTTGCATGCCTCTGACTACATGTCTCTGAAAACAAAATATTGCCAGAAGTAGAGCATGTAACTTACAGAAATCCAAGAGTAAAAATGTAAAAATCAAGTATTGTATCTGCAGTGTATCAGCTGAAGAGAAAGCACCAGTCAACTGCATCATTAGATGCACAAACTTTCACATTCTAAATATGATAAAATAATTTCTGGGAAAGGAAATGAGCGTGATCACTAATAAGCTTTTATGTGCATTTGTCATTAATAATGTAGATAATACCATTCAGATGGAGAACATAACTCATTTTATCACAGCACCATTTTAACATGATAGGCTCCTTGCCTTTCCAAGGTGAAAGAGCCACAGATTGCCTTTTGAAATCTCATCCTCGAATGAATTTTTGCTTTTTACTGTATGAAATCTAGACCAGCTTTGCAGGAATATGGGGAAGCTGCTTTGTATTTATAGTAACACACTGGTAGCAGTACCTGCCTTGCTGTTCTTCTATGCATAATTTTCCCCGTACTTCTAAGACACGAAGGTAGACATCATGTCCTTTTTACTAGTGTCTTTATTCTTAACTTTTTAGGTGTTTGTTTTGTTTGGCTTTTGTAATAAAGGTTACTTCTTCTGTCTTCTGTGCAGTAAGGCAGCACAGCAAAGCTGTGCCTGTGCTGTTGGGCCTTGCTGGCAGCAGTAGATGAGTACACCAAGCTGTCTGGTGTCACCAGGCTGGGCTGGTGTCACTGCTGGAGCTAGCCCTCTTGCCATGGGAGCTGGTGCCAGCAAGGAGCTTGGCATCTTGAAGCTAGAATCCCATGGTATTATCTTGTAAAACACTGATTTGCCCAGTGTGGTCTTTAGTTGTTTAGCATGCCCAGGGTAAAAAATTAAAGAACAAGGGCCTGAAAAAACCCATATTGTCTTTATGCTTCCAGCTGTTTTAATGTGCTTGCCAATGCAACATGCAGCACTTACCTCCAATTTAAAATCAAGAGAGGGACTTATTTAGTCATTGACTCTAGGAACATTTCCAAAGTGTTCTACCAGTGAAGTAAATGTCGTGTGCCAGGTTCTGCAGCCATTGCCTCAGTTTGAGACGAGCAGGCTTAGGTGAGTGATCTTGTTGCACCTTGCTTGTATGAATCAAGCCTAGTGTGAGGAATATTTTTTTCTTTTAATGTAAACAAGCCTTGATCCTTTAGCTATATGCATAATCCTGCTTCTCTTTAGGAGATGTGACCCAGCTTCTAATGGGGTTTTCTGCAAGTGGAGCCTGTGGCTCCAATAACCTTGGCTGGACATGAATCTGAGATTTTTTTTTTTAACAAGCTGCCAAGGTGGCGGTGGCTTTGAGAGTATGGAGAGAGGGAGGTAGAAGGAGAAGAGTTGCCCTGGGCAGCTGAGGAGAAGGCAGGCACTGTGTAGCTGGAGGTGCAGTGCTGCTGCCTGATGGCACTGCCAGCAGAAGGTGCTTGTTACCCTTTTCACAGCTGGAGAAGTGTGCTGCAGAGGAACTCTGTGACTTGAGTCAGGCTGAGAAGGGGCTGGTGACAGAGCAAGAGCCAAATCCTGATTTACCTCTTTCAGTGGCTGATTCACAGTGATGCCCTTCCTTCCTGCAGGTTTTTTAAATGCTGTTTACTGTGTGGGCTGATGCCAATCTCGTGATGTTGCAAGGTGAGAAATGAATGGTGGCATGCGTTGTCATAGTAAAGTGTTAAATTCAATGAACATACTGGGTTTTTTAGATCCTTGTTCTGTAAACTGTAAAATCAGCATTGCTGCTGCCTAAGAGCGAGTGCTGTTAGGAAATGGTTTCTAGGTCACCTGGTAGGTAAAGACTTATTCTGGCTGATTGCTGTGGGTGGCTGTCTTTGGTCACTAATCCTGTGTCATAGGCTTAGCATTGTGTCCTGGCAGTGCAAATGGTAAAAGTGACATTGGCCTGTTGTGCTTGTTTAGCCTAAATGTCCCAATAGTCCAGGACTGCCTGACTCTGCCGTGGAGCACACATGTAGTGAAGCTGGGTCGTTCAAATAAATGGAGATCAGCCTCTCAAATCTGAAAATTTACTGTCAGTGGATTAGATGGTGCCCTTTGGGTACATTTCACAACAAGGTCTATTACATATCTGGCTTGAACTCAGCAATCTTAGAATCATAAAATCATTTAGGTAGGAAAATACCGTTAAGATCACTGAGTCCAGCTGTTGAAAACACCATTAAACAACCATCACAGCTGGCACACTACAAACTCATCAGGATACAACCCAGTACTTCAGCAGAAATCTTAGTGGTTTAACGTAGACTGGCTGATTCCCATACCATGTTCGAGTTATTTAGATACCTCCTTAAGTAGGGATCAATACATTTAAATTCAATTCTAACACAGGTAATCCACTTGAATACAAAGTAGGCATTTTAAACCCATTCAGAAACCCCACCTGTGTCTTCTCACTAAGCTCTGCTTATTACAGGTAAATATTTATAGACATATAATCTAGTTTCTAATTAGAAGTTCCTCCTTCCAGAAGCATTTTCAAGAAGACTGATAAATTGGTGCATCACCCTTGCCTCCCAGAGGAATGTTACTGCATTTCTGCAAATGGGAGCAAATGGAGCCGAACAGATTTGCCCTCCTCCATGGAGAAGGGTAAGACTAGCTAAACCAGCCATGTAGCCTGTGTAGCTCCAAGAGTGAATTATCCAGACCTGGGTTCTCTGAGGATGTGCCCACTGTTGGTGGGGAGATCACACAGCCCAGGAGCACCTGCATGCTGTGGCTCGGCAGGTGCAGTTCCCTGGGGTAGCTGGTTACAAAAGCTTTGCGTTTATCCTCTTCCTCCAGGCGTAGGCACAGCTTTCACATTAATCAGGGATTGTATTTGGGATCTCCTGGTTCCTGTTCCTGGGTGGAGTTTGCATATCTTTAATAGGTTTTTATGCGTGCTTCGTGCCCTCCAAGGCAGGTTTGTGATTCACCAGAGAGCTGTCTGGAAAAGGAGAGACAAATGACGGCAAACCACAGAGCAGGCACATGATCTTCAGCACTTCTTGTTCCCGTGGGGCTGGCTGAAGACAGCTCCAAACAACTGTCTGAAAACCCTTGTGTGACTCCTAAGGGATGACTGTGTGCAGACACATGGTCTCCAACCCTTTAAAGACCTGTGCGCTTTCAGACAGCTGTCTGGGGGATTCTGCAGTTGCCTCTGTGGTAGGGAAAAAATTAAAAGGAGGTTGATAAGCAGGTGTAATTCAGTGCCTGAAGCCTTCAAAAAGCTTAAGCATAGAGCAAGCTTTCTCCTAGGGCTTGTATACGGCTGTGTGTCTGTGGCCAAGCAAATAGGGAAGGCTCTAACCCACAGCAGTAACAAAATCTCTTTATGCATTTTCTTTTCCTGTGAGATTGAGTTGTTCAGAGTCTGCTGGACTGAATTGCACTGCTACTTGCTGGGATATTGTAACATTAAAAAAAAAAAGGTGCAGTGAAAATAGCTGCTTCACCTCTGTGGGTACAATTCCAACTGTGGTGTTACATTTGTTTTATTCCTGATGCTGCTTCTGTTGATGTATTTTGTTTGCTTTCAAGCAGTAGGCTTGGAGAGAACACTCTCCAAATGTTTTTGCTTGTTCTTAACAAAGTGTGAGGCTGATCTGTTAATTGAACCTTGAACATGTGCAGTAATATTTTTAAGCCGCAGTAGATGTTTCACCAGTAAGGTAATTCTCTCTAAAGAGGGATAAACAGTTTGCTCAGCCAGAGGAGAGCTTGCTTGCTTGTGCCTTATTGCATAAATTCGTGCATGTTATATTGCCCCACACAGTTGTGCTGAGCTCTGGTGTTCATAGCACGTCAAGTGGAATCAATGTAAAAAATCATCTCTCTGCTGAGGTCTGCCTTAACCAAGCTGAAAAACCTGTCAGACCTATTTTATACTGCCCGTGCCCTGTTTTTGGGAAACAAATGTGTTTAAAGACAAGGTTTGTATAACCAGCAAGCCCTTAGAGGGTAGTAAAACTGCTTGCAGAAATGTAAGTAAGAAGGGGCTTTACTTGGCTGGGGTCTGTTCCCTGGTGCTCTCCTTACCTGCCAGGCTTGGGAAGCTGTCTCTGGTTTCTTGCCCTACCACCAGGCAGGCCTGGATGCTGACTTGCCTCGAGATGTGGGAGAATTGCCACAGGTTGGGAAAAGCCAGAGCAGCTTTATTGGCATTGACTACCCAGTCCTGCTTCTGGGAGGGGGCCATGTCTGTGCAAAGCATTTGCTTCCCCATCCTGAGGATTAGGGGTCCAACCTGTGGGCTCCCTAAATAGCAGCTAACCCTGGATTTAAAGATCCCAGAAGAGACACCAGCGTTCAAGTGTCTTTTTGATCTTTGTTGCTGAGGTGAAGTTGGATCCTTTGCTATGAGCTGATTTCAGTTGTGCTTGGAAATTTACTGAAACAGCTGCTCCGAAATAACTATTCTGAAGAGATATTTTGGTGTGGGCGCTCATATTCTTGCATAAGAGTGTAGTGTGCTGGTCTGTGCACCGTGGAGCTAGAATAATTGCTGACTAATTATTCAAGAATAGCACTTTTGGTAAATGCCTGAGCACAGAAGAGCCCACTACAAAGAACAAAGACAGCCCCCATCCCACCCTAATTCCAAGGAGGATGTTCTTCCCAAGGTATTTAAATAGTTCTGTTCATTCATGTTTGTTTACAAAAGAGCAGTGGTAAGTTTTATGTTACATGGTTTAAAATATTTCATATTAATTAACAAACAAGTTCCAATTAATTTTACATTATGATGCTTAAGGGGTAGACTGCAAGGAATGGTATTTAGCTGTGGCTGTTTGGCAATTATGACCTTGTATATAATAACAGACTCAATAAATTCTTGATGTGAGAGAGCACCATTAATCAACACAGAGTTAATTAACTGTGCTGCTTACTTAGGAAATGCTGTGCTGAATGGTCGGAATCTCTGCAGTGCTACAGGCTGAAAGTGTTTGATTTGTCTGATACCTGCCTTGTTTACATAGAAATTTCCCTCAAAATTGATGCTGAAGAGGGAGCAACACTTCCTCCAGGTGACTGAACACTGGTCCTGCAGGTGATTTTCTTCCATGTCTCTGACACTCTGGCAGATCTTACATGGGTCACCGTGTCACTTAGGCTTTGTCACCTCCATGCAGAAGATGGAAGCCTTTGGATGAGTGCCACAGTGCTGGTAATGGAAAGTGCTCTTGCATCAATGGTTTTGTTCAGGTTAATCCTATAAGACTACCAGGAAATTAGGAGTCAGTGTGATAATTAAGAGTTATACTCATCAGCTCTAATTTAGACTTAATACCAGATTGTTTTTTTCTTGTGTATTTCTTTAGTAATCTGAAATGTAGTCCAAAAACAGGAAAATGAACAAGATTTAGCACACCTTCAGAGAGACATTCCATCTCTGTACCACTCACTCCTCTACATTCCAAATAGATCTTGTTATTTTCCCAATAATGTGATACTTAAAACTATGAAATTGTCCTGGCCTTTTGGAGTTGCCATCCTTTTGGTGGCTCAGTGTGCTTATTAACGTGAAGGATGGATTTCTAACCTGGCATTGTACATTTTTATGCATATTTTTATTGATATATGTACATTTATTTATATATATATATTTTTATTACATTGTACATAATCTGGCTTTTTTGCTGTCCCTTGGACCACTTTCACATCTGGGGTCACTGTGGACTGTCACAGAAGGATTTAAAGGTCTGAGCCACGGGAATGCTTTAAGCTTGCTGAGAGCAGTGCTCACTAAGAGCCAGTTTGGAGAGTTTGAGTTACTCCAATATGAGAGAAGTGAGACAAAGCAACTGTTTTCTTCCTGCTGGAATGTGAAACCTCCTGAGTTCATATGCCTTGTTTTTATTCTTGAATTTAACTAAGAGGTATAGCACAAAGAGTCTTTTTTCTTTTCCTTTTTTTTTAAAGTAAGTGCAGTTAAGTGTAATCCTTCATCTTCTTTTCTCTCTCTGCCACCTGGGCTCTTAGTCCTAATTAGAGTCTGTTTGTATTAGCAAATAGCTAATACAAGAGTGGCTTAGTACACTGCCACAAGATATGGCAACCAAGCAGGGCCAGAAATAGATGAGCAAAACCTGAAAGTGTAATGGAATGCTTTTAACCGTTTAAAATGATGCAACTAATTGTAGGGGCCTGAGAGCGGGGAAGGGAAGGAGAGAGGAAGAGATTTTCACTTTAGATCTCAGGGCAGAGGAAAGTGATGGTTCAGCTAATCTCTCTTCTGCAAATGGGATTTTTCTGCCGCAGCCACACAGCTTCTGTATTTGATACAAAGGAAGGCAATAACTCTTGAATGATAGAAAAAAAAAAAAACTGTCCTTTTTTTTTTTTTTCTTCTGCTTTTTTACTACCCACCCTGGGAAACAGAAGTCAACTGACACCTCTTCTTATTAGCCCCAAAGTGTAGCTGGTGGTTAGGGCCTGGCATTCCTCCTTTTCCGCCCTCCCATCCAGCTCCTCCTTGGAGCGGCTGGCGTGGCTCTTGCTGACTCTGGCGGCTCATCCTGTGCTCCAGCTGCCCTGCAGACAGCACGTTCAGAGAGGCTGCTTCCCTTTGGTATGTCACACTTTCTCAAATTCAGCCTCGGGCCTGCTTCTGCACGAGCTGCAGGGGAGTCAGTCCAGTGAATGGCCAGTACTGCCCTGAGCTGGCATTAGTGACAGCTCTTCTGTTTGAGTGCTGTGGCTCTGCTCTCACATACACGTGTTTTAAGATATGCACTACGTAGTACATGTATAGGTCCTTAACTTTTTTTTTTTTTTTTTTTTAATTTCTGAGTTGCTTTCAACCATGGTTTTCTTTAGAGCCATGTGTATTATTCCTTGAGATTTTTTGAGAAGCCCTTTCTCTCTTGCCTGTATATTAGTGCAATTTTCCCTTCCTCATACCCCTTGTGTTTTCAGAGTATGGTGGAAGATGGTCTGTACTTTCCCCTGTGCCTAGCTTGTGTCACAGAGACGAAGTACTGCACTTGACTGCTTGATTTTACCCCGTTTTATGTTTCCAGCTAAGTCTCTCTTTTCCTTTTTTTTGCCAGCTGCCAGAGTGTCTTCACTGCTGTGAAGTCAGATGAAAGGTAGCAGTTAAAGCTCCCTTTGCAGCAGTCCTTCCCTTGGGTGTGCTGGTAGAAATCCCCTGGATCTCTGCTGAAGTTTCATCATCCCCTTCATTCTTAGCTTCAGAAGTTGTTAAGAAATTCTAGGATCATTTTCTCCTGACACCACCCAAAAAACCTGAGCTGGGGGCAGTACAAGCAAGAGTCATTAATTTTCCATAGTTTTAAGTATCATATGTCATTTGTGGTTCATGATTTCTAATGATTTCATGAGGAGATTTTTCTCCATTTGTTTTGGCCTTGTTAACAGCCTGTATTTTTTCTCTTAGAACAAAATGCAAATGATTTAGTGAAATGTTAGATGTAAGTCGAAGACAATAAATGATACTAAAGACTGGTTGGTTATATGATGTACAAGGTATACAGGTAATGGATGCAATCAGAAAAGGCTGAAAAAAACAGCCATAGTAGCA